>NC_057806.1:125914518-126259083 GCF_018294505.1 Triticum aestivum
ACTCTGAATGGTGGCCCTCCAGTCATCGATCTTGTCTGCCGTTGGAGGGTAGTCCAGGAGCAGTTGAGCTCGCGCCAAAGCTTCTGCTGGAGTGGCGGGTGGCGGTGGCGAACGGTGCGAGGAGCGGGATATGCTCGGACTTCTAACTATGTTAGAAGGAGCAGTATCCCGTCCAGGCGACCGTGCCTCGCTCGTGCCAGCATGTTGGCGTGCATGCTGGTCTTGAGCACTCCGAGATCCACCAGCTCGATCTTGGTCCAGCAAACGCATGGTACCGTGAGTACCATGACGCTGCCGGTCCCGCGCCTCCTGAGATGGGCGTGGTGCATGTACGGACGCCGAGGTCTTGGAGTGCGCCCGGTCGTTGTGGGAGCCGGCTACGCCGCCGATGGGCAGCGCAGCCTTGTCCTTGGACCTGGCAGCACCGTGAGCTCCCTCGTCGACGCCCGTTCTTCCGCCGGCGTCTGCCCCATCAGCCGTTTGCTCTGCTGGTGGTGGGTTCGGCGCGGACGGAGCAGCCGCCTCCGAAGCCTTCTTCTTCGGCGGCATGTCGATGAAGATGATGAAGATCTAGCTCGTGTGAACGCCGGATCTGGTTCACACAACCTCGACGCCCCCTACCTGGCGCGCCAAAGATGTCGGGGGACTAATCCACGAGCACCTATGGGACCGGCGGACCGAGTCCCTTTCGGTTCGGCGGGGGCGAGGGTCGCACGAAGAGCGGATCGAGGCGAAACACACGAGCAGTTTACCCAGGTTCGGGCCGCACGGATGCGTAAAACCCTACTCCTGCTTTGTGGTTTGTATTGAGTTCTTGCTCGGGAGCGTGGAGTGCTACAGTACACCCCAGCAGCTAACGAGACCGAGCGTGAGTGTTTTTTTCCCTTCCCCTTCCCTACGTTGCGCATGGGCCTCCTTGTATATGCTCAAGGGGTCACCGACAGGTGGCAACATAGACAAGGGTAAAAATGGAAAGGTGTTGCGGTTGGTACAACTACGTGCTACAGTGTATTATACCTAACCCTGACGGCAGGGGACAAGGGCATTAAATGCCCGTCAGCGTCGCCTAAATAGTGCAAAAGGGACCGTCAGGGATGCCACCGCTCGCCACAATGGCAATCTTGTCAGCGCCGCTTGCCACCGCGCACCGCTGGCTGCATAGCCTCCCGCCACGTACGCCTGGAAGGGTCCCAGAGCGACACGTTGGTGGATGTGCTGGAGCGCGTGCACAGAGTGGTGGCTTGCCGTGGCAAGCGCCTTGCCGCGGTCGTTGTCTTGCCGCGTCCGGGAGCTCGTCGCTCACTGGGCCTTGCCGGGACGCGTGGCGCGTCGCGGCAAGTTCCTTGAGATGCCTTGGTTGGCCTTCCCGGCAAGCTCCTCTTGCCGGGGTCTTGTCTCCTTAGGCGCCTTGCCTTGGTTGGCCTTCCCGGCAAGCTCCTCTTGCCGGGGTCTTGTCTCCTTGGCTTGGATACTTTGTTCTTGAATGGCTTCAAAGGAACCACGGAGGACCTTGGCGGTCACCCGGCAAGCCTTGCCGCGGGATGCTGCGACTGCCCGTGCACAAGTTCGGGATACTAGGGTACCCCTACTCTAGTACACCGACACCTTGCATGATCATGTAGTTGACATCGTACTTGTGGCAAAGCCACCTTCATAATTCTTTCATACATGTCACTCTTGATTAGTTGCATATCCCGGTACATCGCCGGAGGCATTCACATAGAGTCATATTTTGTTCTAAGTATCGAGTTGTAATTCTTGAGTTGTAAAGTAAATAAAAGTGTGATGATTTTCATTATTAGAGCATTGTCCCATGTGAGGAAAGTTTTTAAAAAAAGAGAAAGGCCATAAAAAGAGGCCCCAAAAAAAGGAAAATTTTGAGAGAAAAAGAGAGAAGGGGCAATGTTACTATCCTTTTTTCACACATGTGCTTCAAAGTAGCACCATGATCTTCATGATAGATAGTCTCTTATGTTGTCACTTTAATATACTAGTGAGAATTTTTCATTATAGAACTTGGCTTGTATATTCCAACAATGGGCTTCCTCAAATGCCCTAGGTCTTCGTGAGCAAGCAAGTTGGATGCACACCCACTTAGTTACTTTTGTTGAGCTTTCATATATTCATAGCTCAAGTGCATTCATTGCATGGCAATCCCTACTTCTTGCATTGACATCAATTGATGGGCATCTCCATGGCCCGTTGATTAGCCGCGTAAATGTGAGACCTTCTCCCTTTTTGTCTTCTCACACAACCTCCATCATCATATTCTATTCCACCCATAGTGCTATATCCATGGCTCGTGCTCATATATTGCATGAAAGTTGAAAGAGTTTGAAAAGACTAAAGTATGAAACAATTGCTTAGCTTGTCATCGGGGTTGTGCATGATGGGAGCATTTTGTGTGACGAAAATGAAGCATGGCCAAACTATATGATTTTGTAGGGAAAAACTTTCTTTGGCTATGTTATTTTGATAAGACATGATTGCTTGGTTAGCATTTCTTGAAGTATTATTATTTTTATGTCAATATTAAACTTCTGTCTAGAATCTTTCGGATCTAAACATTCATGCCGCAACAAAGAGAAATGCATTGAAAATTATGTTAGGTAGCATTCCACATCAAAAAATTTGTTTTTATCATTTACCTACTCGAGGACGAGTAGGAATTAAGCTTGGGGATGCTTGATACGTCTCCAACGTATCTATAATTTTTTATTGTTCCATGCCATTATATTATCTGTTTTGAATGTTTATGGGCTTTATTATACACTTTTATATTATTTTTGGGACTAACCAATTAGCCGAAAGCCTAGTGCAAATTGATGTTTTTCTGCCTATTTCAGTGTTTCGTAGAAAAGGAATATCAAACGGAATGAAACCTTCGCGAGGATCTTTTTTGGAACAAACGCAATCCAGGAGACTTGGAGTGGACGTCAAGGAAGCAACGAGGAGGCCATGAGGTAGGGCGGCGCGCCCAGGGGGCCAGGCGCACCCCCACCCTTGTGGGCCCCTCGCAGCTCCACCGACCTACTTCTTTCACCCATATATACTCTTATACCCTGAAAACATCCAGGGGAGCCACGAAACCACTTTTCCACCACCGCAACCTTCTGTACCCGTGAGATCCCATCTGGGGACCTTTTCTGGCGATCTACCGGAGAGGGATTCGATCACGGAGGGCTTCTACATCAACACCATAGCCTCTCCGATGATGTGTGAGTAGTTTACCACAGACCTTCGGGTCCATAGTTATTAGCTAGATGGCTTCTTCTCTCTCTTTGGATCTCAATACAAAGTTCTCCTCGATGTTCTTGGAGATCTATTCGATGTAATTCTTTTTGCGGTGTCTTTGCCGAGATCCGATCTATTGTGGGTTTATGATTAAGATTATCTATGAACAATATTTGATTCTTCTCTGAATTCTTATATGCATGATTTGATATCTTTGCAAGTCTCTTCGAATTATCAGTTTGGTTTGGCCTACTAGATTGATCTTTCTTGCAATGGGAGAAGTGCTTAGCTTTTGGTTCAATCTTGCGGTGTCCTTTCCCAGTGACAGCAGGGGCAGCAAGGCATGTATTGCATTGTTGCCATTGAGGATAAAAATATGGGGTTTATATCATATTGCTTGAGTTTATCCCTCTACATCATGTCATATTGCCTAATGCGTTACTCTGTTCTTATGAACTTAATACTCTAGATGCATGTTGGATAGCAGTCGATGTGTGGAGTAATAGTAGTAGATGCAAAATCGTTTCGGTCTACTTGACACAGACGTGATGCCTATGTTCATGATCATGCCTAGATATTCTCATAACTATGCGCTTTTCTATCAATTGCTCGGCAGTAATTTGTTCACCCACCATAATATATGCTATCTTGAGAGAAACCACTAGTGAAACCTATGGCCCTGGGTCTACTTTACATTATATAAATTTCCGGTCTACAATTCTAGTTTACTATTTATTACTTTTCAATCTATACAACAAAAATACCAAAAATATTTATCTTATTGTCTCTATCAGATCTCACTTTCGTAAGTGACCGTGAAGGGATTGACAACCCCTTTATTGCGTTGGTTGTGAGGTTCTTGTTTGTTTGTGCAGGCACTAGGTGACTTGTGTGTAGTCTCCTACTGGATTGATACCTTGGTTCTCAAAAACTGAGGGAAATACTTATGTTGGTTTGCCGCATCACCCTTTCCTCATCAAGGGAAAACCAACGCATGCTCAAGAGGTAGCATGGACATACTCTCCCCCTCTTGTTGTTGTGCATCTCCTAGATAGATCTTGCGTGAGCATAGGAAAATATTGAAATTGCATGCTACGTTCCCCAATAGTGGCATCCGAGCTAGGTCTATGTGTAGATGATATTCATGAGTAGAACACAAAGAGTTGTGGGCGGTGATGGTCATACTGCTTACCACCAACGTCTTATTTTGATTGGGCGGTATTGTTGGATGAAGTGGCTCGGACCAACCTTACATGACCACGTTCATGAGACCAGTTCCATCGACAGACATGCAACTAGTTTTGCATAAAGGTGGCTGGCGGGTGTCTGTTTCTCCAACTTTTGTTGAATCGAATTTGACTACGGCCGGTCCTTGTTTAAGGTTAAAACAACAAACTTGGTGAAACACCATTGTGGTTTTGATGTGTAGGTAAGAATGGTTCTTACTAGAAGCCCGTAGCAGCCACGTAAAACTTGCAACAACAAAGTAGAGGACGTCCAACTTGTTTTTGCAGCGCATGTTGTGATGTGATATGGTCAAGACATGATGTGATATACGTTATTTTATGAGATGATCATGTTTTGTAAAAGTTATCAGCAACTGGCTATAGCCTTATGGTTGTCGCTTTATTGTATGAAACGCAATCGCCATGTAATTGCTTTACTTTATCACTATGTGTTAGTAATAGTTGTAGAAGCAATAGTTGGCGAGATGACAACGATGCTACAATGGAGATCAAGGTGTCAAGCCAGTGATGATGGAAATCATGACGGTGCTTTGGATATGGAGATCAAAGGCACAAGATGATGATGGCCATATCATGTCACATATTTTGATTGCATGTGATGTTCATCTTTTATGCATCTTATTTTGCTTAGTACGGATGTAGCATTATAAGATGATCCCTCACTAAAATTTCAAGGTATAAGTGTTCTCCCTGAGTATGCACCGTTGCGACAGTTCGTCGTGCCGAGACACCACGTGATGATTGGGTGTGATAAGATCTACGTTCACATACAATGGGTGCAAGACAGTTTTGCACATGCGGAATACTCTGGTTAAACTTGACGAGCCTAGCATGTACAGACATGGCCTCGGAACACTGGAGACCAAAACATCGAACATGAATCATATAGTAGATATGATCAACATAAAGAGGTTCACCATTGAAAACTACTCCATCTCACGTGATGATCGGAGCTTCAACCTGATAAGCTCGAACCCAAATCAGAGAAGTGTGTCTTCGTAGGATACCCAAAAAACTGTTGGGTACACCTTATATCACAGATCCGAAGGCAAGATCTTTGTTGCTAAGAATGGATCATCTCTAGAGAAGGAGTTTCTCTCGAATGAAGTGAGTGGGAGGAAAGTAGAACTTGATGAGGTAATTGTACCTTCTCTCGAATTGGAAAGTAGCTCATCACAGAAATTAGTTCCAGTGATGCCTACACCAACTAGAGAGGAAGCTAATGATAATGATCATAAAACTTCAGATCAAGTTACTACCGAACCTGGTAGGTCAACCAGAGCACATTCCGCACCTGAGTGGTACAATAATCCTGTTCTGGAAGTCATGTTACTAGACCATGACAAACCTATGAACTATGAGGAAGCAATGATGAGCCCAGATTCTGATAAATGGCTTGAGGCCATGAAATCTGAGATAGGATCCATGTATGAGAACAAAGTGTGGACTTCGGTTGACTTGCCCGATGATCGGCAAGCCATTGAGAAATAAATGGATCTTCAAGAGGAAGACAAACACTGATAGTAGTGTTACTATCTACAAAGTTCGACTTGTCGCAAAAGTTTTTCGACAAGTTCAAGGTGTTGACTACGATGAGATTTCCTCACTCGTAACGATGCTTTAGTTTGTCCGAATCATGTTAGCAATTGCCGCATTTTATGAAATCTGGCAAATGGATGTCAAAACTGCATTCCTTAATGGATTTCTTAAAGAAGAGTTGTATATGATGCAACCAATTTTTTTTCATCCTAAAGGTTCTAACAAAGTGTGCAAGCTCCATCGATCCATCTATGGACTGGTGCGAGCATCTCGCAGTTGGAATATACGCTTTGATGAGGTGATCAAAGCATATGGTTTTATACAGACTTTCGGAGAAGCCTGTATTTACCAGAAAGTGAGTGGGAGCTCTGTAGCATGTTTAATATTATATGTGGATGACATATTGTTGATTGGAAATGATATAGAAATTCTGGATAGCATAAAAGGATACTTGAATAAAAGTTTTTCAATGAAAGACCTCGGTGAAGCTGCTTACATATTAAGCATCAAGATCTATAGGGATAGATCGAGATGCTCAATAGGACTTTCACAAAGCACATACCTTGATAAAGTTTTGAAGAAGTTTAAAATGGATCAGTCAAAGAAAGAGTTCTTGCATGTGTTACAAGGTGTGAAGTTGAGTAAGACTCAAAACCCAACCACGGCTGAAAATAGAAAGAGAATGAAAGTCATTCCCTATGCCTCAGCCATAGGTTCTATAAAGTATGTTGCGTTGTGTACCAGACCTATTGTATACCTTGCCATGAGTTTGGCAAAGGGGGTACGATAGTGATCCAGGAGTGGATCACTGGACAACGATCAAAGTTATCCTTAGTTACCTAGGAGGACTAAGGAAATATTTCTTGGTTATGGAGGTGATAAAGAGTTCGTCGTAAAGAGTTACGTCGATGCAAGCTTTTACACCGATCTAGATGACTCTGAGTCTCAATCTGGATACATATTGAAAGTGGGAGCAATTAGCTAGAGTAGCTCCATGTAGAGCATTATAGACAAAGAAATTTGCAAAATACATACGGATCTGAATGTGACAGACCCGTTGACTAAACCTCTCTCACAAGCAAAACATGATCACACCTTAGTACTCTTTGGGTGTTAATCACATAGCAATCTAAACTAGATTATTGACTCTAGTGAACCCTTTGGGTGTTGGTCACGTGGCGATGTGAACTATGGGTGTTAGAATCATTACAATGTAATCTATATTATTGACTCTAGTTGAGTGCCAAAACATACATCTAGTGAATCAATAGAACATCCCATTTTCACCACAGATATTCCATCGCAAGACATACATCAAGTGTTCTCAAATCCAATACTCAATCCAACATAACTGAACCTCAAAGAGCAAGACTCAATTCATCACAAGAGGTAGAGGGGAAAGAACACCATAAGATCCAACTATAATAAAAAAGCTCGCAGTACATCAAGATCGTTCCAAATCAAGAACACGAGAGAGGGAGAGAGAGAGATCAAACACATAACTACTGGTACATACCCTCATCCCCGAGGGTGAACTACTCCCTCCTCGTCATGGAGACCGGCGGGATGATGAAAATGGCCATCGGTGATGGTTTCCCCTCCAGCAGGGTGTCGAAACAGGCTCCCGATTGGTTTTTGGTGGCTATAGAGGCTTGCGATGGCGGAACTCCCGATCTAGGTTCTGTTCTTGGGTTTTTGGGATTTATAAGAGCTGGTGGCGTCGGGAACAAGTCAGGGGGGCCACGTGGAGCCCACAAGACCAGGGGGGCGCTCCCAGGGGGTAGGGGGCGCCCTCCACCCTTATGGAGGCCTCGTGGCTCTTCTAGCCCAACTCCTTTACTTCGGGGGCTTCTTCTGGTCCATAAAAAATCACCATAAATTTTTGAAGGAAATATGCCCTAGAGGCAATAATAAAGTTGTTATTTATATTTCCTTATATCATCATAAATGTTTATTATTCATGCTAGAATTATATTAACCGGATACTTGATACATGTGTGGATTCGTAGACAAAACACAGTGTCCCTAGTAAGCCTCTACTAGACTAGCTCATTGATCAAAGATGGTTAAGTTTGCTAACCATAGGCATGTGTTGTCATTTTATGAATGGGATCACATCATTAGGAGAATGATGTGATGGACAAGACCCATCCGTTAGCTTAGCATAACGATCGTTAAGTTTTATTGATATTGTTTTGTTCATGTCAAATACATATTCCTTCGACTATGAGATTATGCAACTCCCGAATACCGGAGGAATACCTTGTGTGCTATCGAACATCACAATGTAACTGTGTGATTATAAAGATGCTCTACAGGTATCTCCGAAGGTGTTTCTTGGGTTGGCATAGATCGAGATTAGGATTTGTCACTCCGAGTATCGGAGAGGTATCTCTGGGCCCTCTCGGTAATGCACATCATGATAAGCCTTGAAAGCAATGTGACTAATGAGTTAGTTGCGGGATGATGCATTACGGAACAAGTATAGAGACTTGCCGGTAATGAGATTAAACTAGGTATGAAGATACCGACGACCGAATCTCGGGCAAGTAACATACCGATGACAAAGGGGATAATGTATGTTGTCATTACGGTTTGACCGATAAAGATCTTCATAGAATATGTGGGAACAAATATGAGCATCCAGGTTCTGCTATTTTTTATTACCGAAGAGGAGTCACGGTCATGTATACATAGTTCTCAAACCCGCAGGGTTCGCATGCTTAACATTCGATGACGATTTGTATTATATGAGTTATGTGATTTGGTGACCGAATGTTGTTCGAAGTTTCGGATGAGATCATGGACATGACGAGGAGTCTTGAAATGGTCGAGAGGTAAATATTGATATATTGGATGATAGTATTCAGACACCAGAAGTGTTCTGGAATGTATCGAGTACATATCGGAGTACCGGGGGGGTTACCGGAACCCCCCGGGGGAAGATATGGGCCATATGGGCCATAGGAGGGAGGCACACCAGCCCATAAAGGGGTGGCGCGCTCCCCATAGGGAAGGAGGCCGAATTGGACTAGGGGAGTGGGCAGCGCCCCCCTTTCCTTCTCCCCTCCTCTCTCTCTCTCTCTTTCCCCCTTTCCCCCTCTGGTAAAAGGAAAGGGGACGAATCAAACTAGGAGACCAAGTAGGATTCCTCCTACTTGGGCGCGCCTAGGGCCGGCCTCCTCCCCCTCCCTCCTTTATATATGTGGGGAGTGATACGTCTCCAACGTATCTATAATTTTTGATTGCTCCATATTATTATATTATCTATTTTGGATGTTAATGGGCTTTATTTTACACTTTTATATCATTTTTGGGACTAACCTACTAATTGGAGGCCCAGCCCAAATTGTTGTTTTTTGCCTATTTTAGGGTTCCAAAGAAAAGGAATATCAAACGGAGTCCAAACAGAATGAAACCTTCGGGGACGTGATTTTCTCAACAAACGTGATCAAGGAGACTTGGAGTGTTCGTCAAGAAACAAGGGAGGAAGGCACAAGGCGGGGGGCGCGCCTACCCCCCTAGGCGCGCCCACCACCCTCGTGGGCCCTTCGTTGCTCCATCGACGTACTTCTTCCTCCTATATATATCCAGTTACCCCCCCAAACATCCAGGAGCACCACGAAAACCTAATTCCACCACCGCAACCTTCTGTACTTGAGAGATCCCATCTCGGGGCCTTTTCCGGAGCTCCGTTGGAGGGGGCATTGATCATGGAGGGCCTCTACATCAACTCCATGGCCTCTCCGGTGATGTGTGAGTAGTTTACTTAAGACCTACGGGTCCATAGTTATTAGCTAGATGGCTTATTCTCTCTCTTTGGATCTCAATACAAAGTTCTCCTCGATTTTCTTAGAGATCTATTCGATGTAATCTTCTTTTGCGGTGTGTTTCTCGAGATCCGATGAATTGTGGGTTTATGATCCAGATTATCTATGAACAATATTTAATTCTCCTCTGAATTCTTTTATGTATGATTGGTTTATCTTTGCAAGTCTTTTCGAATTATCAGTTTGGTTTGGCCTACTAGATTGATCTTTCTTGCAATGGGAGAAGTGCTTAGATTTGGGTTCAATCTTGCGGTGTTCGATCCCAGGGACAGAAAGGGAACCGATACGTACTGTATTGTTGCCATCGAGGATAAAAAGATGGGGTTTATATCATATTGCATGAGTTTATCCCTCTACATCATGTCATCTTCCTTAAAGCATTACTCTGTTCTCTTGAACTTAATACTCTGGATGCATGCTAGATAGCGGTCGATGTGTGGAGTAATAGTAGTAGATGCAGGTAGGAGTCGGTCTACTTGTATCAGACGTGATGCCTATATACATGATCATACCTAGATATTCTCATAACTATGCTCAATTCTATCAATTGCTCGACGGTAATTCGTTTACCCACCGTAATACTTATGCTCTTGAGAGAAGCCACTAGTGAAACCTATGGCCCCCAGGTCTATCTTCCATCATATTAATGTTCCAATACTTAGTTATTTCCTTTGCCGTTATTTTACTTTGCATCTTTATTTCTCTTTATCATAAGAATATCAAAAATATTATCTTATCATATCTATCAGATCTCACTCTCGTAAGTGACCGAGAAGGGCTTGACAACCCCTTTATCGTGTTGGTTGCGAGGTTCTTATTTGTTTGCGTAGGTGCGTGGGACTTGAGCGTGATCTCCTACTCGATTGATACCTTGGTTCTCAAAAACTGAGGGAAATACTTACGCTACTTTGCTGCATCACCCTTTCCTCTTCAAGGGAAAACCAACACAGTGCTCAAGAGGTAGCAAGAAGGATTTCTGGCGCCGTTGCCGGGGAGATTCGCACCAAGTCAAGTCAAGATTTGACTCCCACAACGAGTCATTTTTGGCGCCATTACCAAATCAAAATATACCAAGTACACATCACAAACTCTTATCCCTCGCATTACATTATTTTCCATTTGCATCTTGTTTTCCTCTCCCCCACTTCACCCTTGTTGTTTTATTCGCCCTCTCTTCCTCTCTCCCTATCTTTTCGTTCCCCTTCTCTTTTTTCTATGTGCCTATTTTGCCCGTTTCTTGTTTGCTTGTGTGCCGGATTGCTTGCTTGTCACGATGGCTCAAGATAATACTAAATTGTGTGACTTTGCCAATACCAACAATAATGATTTTATTAGCACTCCGATTGCTCCTCTTGCCGATGCTGAATCTTGTGAAATTAATACTGCTTTGCTGAATCTTGTCATGAAAGATCCGTTTTCTGCACTTCCTAGTGAAGATGTCGCTACCCATCTAAACAACTTTGTTGATTTGTGTGATATGCAAAAGAAGAAAGGTGTGGATAATGATATTGTTAAATTTAAGCTATTTCCTTTTTCGCTTAAAGATCGTGCTAAAGCTTGGTTTTCGTCTTTGCCTAAAAATAGTATTGATTCATGGAATAAGTGCAAAGATGCTTTTATCTCTAAGTATTTTCCTCCCGCTAAGATCATCTCTCTTAGAAACGATATTATGAATTTTAAGCAACTTTATCATGAACATGTTGCACAATCTTGGGAGAGGATGAAATCAATGATACGTAATTACCCATCACATGGTTTGAATCTTTGGATGATTATACAAAACTTTTATGCCGGATTGAATGTTGCTTCTAGAAATCTTTTAGATTCGGCCGTGGGAGGCACTTTTATGGAAATCACTTTAGGAGAAGCTACCAAACTCCTAGGTAATATTATGGTTAATTATTCTCAATGGCACACCGAAAGATCTACTAATAAAAAGTGCATGCAATTAAAGAGATTAATGTTTTGGGTGGAAAGATGGATGAACTTATGAAATTGTTTGCTAATAAGAGTGCTCCTGCTGATCCTAATGATATGCCTTTGTCTACCTTGATTGATAATAATAATGAATCTATAGATGTGAATTTTGTTGGTAGGAATAATTTTGGTAATAACGCGTATAGAGGTAATTTTAATTCTAGGTCGTTTCCTAGTAATTCCTCTAATAATTATGGTAATTCCTACAACAATTCCTATGGAAATTATAAAAAGATGCCCTCTGATTTTGAATCTAATATTAAAGAATTTATTACTTCGCAAAAGAGTTTCAATGCTTTGATTGAAGAAAAATTGCTTAAGATTGATGAGTTGGCTAGGAACGTTGATAGAATTTCTCTTGATGTTGATTCTTTGAAACTTAGATTATTCCACCTAATCATGATATCAATGAGTCTTTCAAAGCTATGAGAATTTCCATTGATGAGTGCAAACAAAGAACCGCTAGGATGCGTGCTAAGAAGGATTGCTTTATAAAAGCGTGTTCTTCTAGTTTTCATGATAATAAGGATGAAGATCTAAAAGTTATTGATGTGTCCCCTATTAAATCTTTGTTTTGCAATATGAATCTTGATAATGATGGGGCTGAAGATGAGCCACCTTTACCTAGAAGGTGTTCCAAAATTCGGAGTCTTTTAGATCTTGATGCTAAAATTGTTAAAAGTGGGATTGAAGAGGTCAAAACTTTAAATAGTAATGAACCCACTATCTTGGATTTCAAGGGATTTAATTATGATAATTTCTCTTTGATAGATTGTATTTCCTTGTTGCAATCCGTGCTAAATTCTCCTCATGCTTATAGTCAAAATAAATCTTTCACTAAATATATCGTTGATGCTTTGATGCAATCTTATGATGAAAAACTTGAGTTGGAAGTTTCTATCCCTAGAAAACTTTATGATGAGTGGGAACCTACAATAAAAATTAAAATTAAAGATCATGAGTGTTATGCTTAGTGTGATTTGGGTGCTAGTGTTTCCACGATTCCAAAAACTTTGTGTGATTTGCTAGGTTTCCGTGATTTTGATGATTGTTCTTTAAACTTGCACCTTGCGAATTCCACTATTAAGAAACCTATGGGAAGAATTAATTATGTTCTTATTGTTTCAAATAGGAACTATGTGCCCGTATATTTCATTGTTCTTGATATAGATCGCAATCCTTCATGTCCTATTATTCTTGGTAGACATTTCCTTAGAACAATTGGTGCAATTATTGATATGAAGGAAGGGAATATTAGATTCCAATTTCCGTTAAGGAAAGGCATGGAACACTTCCTTAGAAATATAATTAAATTACCTTATGAATCTATTATGAGAGCTACTTATGGATTTCCTACCAAAGATGACAATACCTAGATCTATCTTCGCTTTTATGCCTAGCTAGGGGCGTTAAACGATAGCGCTTGTTGGGAGGCAACCCAATTTTATTTTTATTCCTTGCTTTTTGCTCCTGTTTAGTAATAAGTAATTTACCTAGCTTCTGTTTTGGTTGTGCCTTTTGTGTTTAATTAGTGTTTGTGCCAAGTAGAACCGTTGGGAAGACTTGGGGAAAGTCTTTTTGATCTTGCTGTAGAAAACAGAAACTTTAGCGCTCACGAGAATTGCTACAATTTTTATTTGGAAGGTGCTATTTAGTTAATTCTTTTTGAAGATGATTGATTGATAAATTCCTCACTTCCAGCAATTTATTTTAGAATTTTTGGGTTCCAGAACTTGCGTCAGCTACAGATTACTATAGAATGTTCTATTTTTGATAGATTCTGTTTTTCTTGTGTTGTTTGCTTATTTTGATGAATATATGGCTAGTAAAAGAGTTTATAAACCATAGAGAAGTTGGAATACAGTAGGTTTAACACCAATATAAATAAATAATGAGTTCATTACAGTACCTTGAAGTGGTGTTTTCTTTTCTTTCGCTAACGGAGCTCACGAGATTTTCTATTTTGAGTTTTGTGTTGTGAAGTTCTCAAGTTTTGGGTAAGATTGATGGATATGGAACAAGAGTGGCAAGAGCCTAATCTTGGGGATGCCCATGGCACCCCAAGGTAAAATTCAAGGACACCAAAAAGCCTAAGCTTGGGGATGCCCCGGAAGGCATCCCCTCTTTCGTCTTCGTCTATCGGTAACTTTACTTGGAGCTATATTTTTATTCACCACATGATATGTGTTTTGCTTGGAGCGTCTTGTATGATTCGAGTCTTTGCTTTTTAGTTTACCACAATCATCCTTGCTGTACACACATTTTGACAGAGACACACATGATTTGAAATTTATTAGAATACTCTATGTGCTTCACTTATATCTTTTGATCTATATAGTTTTTGCTCTAGTGCTTCACTTATATCTTTTAGAGCACGGTGGTGGATTTGTTTTATAGAAACTATTGTTCTCTCATGCTTCACTTATATTATTTTGAGAGTCCTTTAGAACAACATGGAAATAATAAAAACTTCCATATAAGTGCATTGAATACTATGAGAAGTTTGATACTTGATAATCATTTTTGAGATATGGAGATGGTGATATTAGAGTCATGCTAGTTGAGTAGTTGTGAATTTGAGAAATACTTGTGTTGAAGTTTGTGATTCTCGTAGCATGCACGTATGGTGAACTGTTATGTGATGAAGTCAGAGCATGATTTATTTATTGATTGTCTTCCTTATGAGTGGCGGTCGGGGACGAGCTTGGTCTTTTCCTACCAATCTATCCCCCTAGGAGCATGCGCGTAATACTTTGCTTTGATAACTTGTAGATTTTTGCAATAAGTATGTGAGTTCTTTATGAGTAATGTTGAGTCCATGGATTATACGCATTCTCACCCTTCCACCATTGCTAGCCTCTCTAGTATCGCGCAACTTTCGCCGGTACCATAAACCCACTATATACCTTCCTCAAAACAACCACCATACATGCATATTATGGCATTCCCATAGCCATTCTGAGATATATTGCCATGCAACTTTCCATCATTCCGTTATTATGACACGCTTCATCATTGTCATATTGCTTGCATGATCATGTAGTTGACATCGTATTTGTGGCAAAGCCACCATTCATAATTCTGCATACATGTCACTCATGCATCATTGCACATCCCGGTACACCGCCGGAGGCATTCACATAGAGTCATATTTTGTTCTAAGTATTGAGTTGTAATTCTTGAGTTGTAAGTAAATAAAGTGTGATGATCATCATTATTAGAGCATTGTCCCAAGTGAGGAAAGGATGATGGAGGCTATGATTCCCCCACAAGTCGGGATGAGACTCTGGACGAAAATAAAAGAGGCCAAAGAAAAAAAAGAGAAAGAAGGCCCAAATAAAAAAATGAGAGAAAAAGAGAGAAGGGACAATGTTACTATCCTTTTTCCACACTTGTGCTTCAAAGTAGCACCATGTTCTTCATATAGAGAGTCTCCTATGATATCACTTTCATATACTAGTGGGAATTTTTCATTATAGAACTTGGCTTGTATATTCCAGTGATGGGCTTCCTCAAAATGCCCTAGGTCTTCATGAGAAAGCAAGTTGGATGCACACCCACTTGGTTTCTTTTGTTGAGCTTTCATATACTTATAGCTCTAGTGCATCCGTTGCATGGCAATCCCTACTCACTCACATTGATATCTATTGATGGGCATCTCCATAGCCCGTTGATACGCCTAGTCGATGTGAGACTATCTTCTCCTTTTTGTCTTCTTCACAACCACCATTCTATTCCACCATAGTGCTATATCCATGGCTCACGCTCATATATTGCGTGAAGATTGAAAAAGTTTGAGAACATCAAAAGTATGAAACAATTGCTTGGCTTGTCATCGGGGTTGTGCATGATTTAAATATTTTGTGTGGTGAAGATAGAGCATAGCCAGACTATATGATTTTGTAGGGATAACTTTCTTTGGCCATGTTATTTTGAGAAGACATGACTGCTTAGTTAGTATGCTTGAAGTATTATTATTTTTATGTCAATATTAAACTTTTATCTTGAATCTTTCGGATCTGAACATTCATGCCACAATAAAGAAAAATTACGTTGAGAAATATGTTAGAAAGCATTTCACATCAAAAATTCTATTTTTATCATTTACCTACTCGAGGACGAGCAGGAATTAAGCTTGGGGATGCTTGATACGTCTCCAACGTATCTATAATTTTTGATTGCTCCATGCTATTATATTATCTATTTTGGATGTTAATGGGATTTATTTTACACTTATATATCATTTTTGGGACTAACCTACTAATTGGAGGCCCAACCCAAATTGTTGTTTTTTGCCTATTTTAGGGTTTCGAAGAAAAGGAATATCAAACGGAGTTCAAATGGAATGGAACCTTCGGGAACGTGATTTTCTCAACAAACGTGATCCAGGAGACTTGGAGTGGCCGTCAAGAAACAAGGGAGGAAGGCACGAGGCAGGGGGCGCGCCTACCCCCTGGGCGCGCCCTCCACCCTCGTGGGCCCTCCGTTGCTCCACCGACGTACTTCTTCCTCCTATATATATCCACGTACCCCCAAACATCCAGGAGCACCACAAAAACCTAATTCCACCACCGCAACCTTCTGTACTCGAGAGATCCCATCTCGGGGCCTTTTCCGGAGCTCCACCGGAGGGGCATTGATCACGGAGGGCCTCTACATCAACTCCATGGCCTCTCCGGTGATGTGTGAGTAGTTTACTTCAGACCTACGGGTCCATAGTTATTAGCTAGATGGCTTCTTCTCTCTCTTTGGATCTCAATACAAAGTTCTCCTCGATTTTCTTTGGAGATCTATTCGATGTAATCTTCTTTTGCGGTGTGTTTGTCGAGATCCGATGAATTGTGGGTTTATGATCCAGATTATCTATGAACAATATTTGATTCTCCTCTGAATTCTTTTATGTATGATTGGTTTATCTTTGCAAGTCTCTTCGAATTATCAGTTTGGTTTGGGCTACTAGATTGATCTTTCTTGCAATGGGAGAAGTGCTTAGCTTTGGGTTCAATCTTGCGGTGTTCGATGCCAGTGACAGAAAGGGAACCGATACGTATTGTATTGTTGCCATCGAGGATAAAAGATGGGGTTTATATCATATTGCATGAGTTTATCCCTCTACATCATGTCATCTTCCTTAGATCATTACTCTGTTCTCTTGAACTTAATACTCTAGATGCATGCTGGATAGCGGTCGATGTGTGGAGTAATAGTAGTAGATGCAGGTAGGATTCGGTCTACTTGTCTCGGACGTGATGCCTATATACATGATCATACCTAGATATTCCCATAGCTATGCTCAATTCTATCAATTGCTCGACAGTAATTCGTTTACCCACCGTAATACTTATGCTCTTGAGAGAAGCCACTAGTGAAACCTATGCCCCCCTGGTCTATCTTCCATCATATTAATCTTCCAATACTTAATTATTTCCTTTGCCGTTATTTTACTTTGCATCTTGATTTCTCTTTATCATAAAAATACCAAAAATATTATCTTATCAATCTATCAGATCTCACTCTCGTAAGTGACCGAGAAGGGCTTGACAACCCCTTTATCGCGTTGGTTGCGAGGTTCTTATTTGTTTGTGTAGGTGCGTGGGACTTGAGCGTGATCTCCTACTCGATTGATACCTTGGTTCTCAAAAACTGAGGGAAATACTTACGCTACTTTCCTGCATCACCCTTTCCTCTTCAAGGGAAAACCAACGCAGTGCTCAAGAGGTAGCAGGGAGGGGGCGCCTACAACAGACATCAATTGTTCCAAGCCGTGTGCGGCGCCCCCTCCACAGTTTACGCCTCCGGTCATATTCACGTAGTGCTTATGCGAAGCCCTGCACGAATCACTTCACCATCACCGTCACCACGCCGTCATGCTGACGAAACTCTCCCTCAACACTTTGCTGGATCAAGAGTTCGAGGTACGTCATCGAGCTGAACGTCCATACATTCGGTGCTTGACCGGTCGGAACGAGAAGAAGTTCTACTACATCAACCGCGTTGTCAAACACTTCTGCTTTCGGTCTATGAGGGTCGATGGACACACTCTCTGAAGGAAATATGCCCTGGAGGCAATAATAAAGTTGTTATTTATATTTCCTTATATCATGATAAATGTTTATTATTCATGCTAGAATTGTATTAACCAGAAACTTGATACATGTGTGAATACATAGACAAAACAAAGTGTCCCTAGAATGCCTCTACTTGACTAGCACGTTGATCAAAGATGGTTAAGTTTCCTGACCATAGACAAGTGTTGTCATTTGATAAACGGGATCACTTCATTAGGAGAATGATGCGATGGACAAGACCCATCCATTAGCTTAGCATATTGATGATGGAAATATGCCCTAGAGGCAATAATAAAGTTGTTATTTATATTTCCTTATATCATGATAAATGTTCATTATTCATGCTAGAATTGTATTAACTGGAAACTTAGTACATGTGTGAATACATAGACAAACAGAATGTCACTAGTGTGCCTCTACTTGACTAGCTCGTTGAATCAATGATGGTTATGTTTCCTAACCATAGACATGAGTTGTCATTTGATTAACGGGATCGCATCATTAGAGAATGATGTGATTGACTTGACCCATCTGTTAGCATAGCACGATGATCGTTTAGTTTGTTGCTATTGCTTTCTCCATAACTTATACATGTTCCTATGACTATGAGATCACGCAACTCCCGAATACCGGAGGAACACTTAGTGTGCTATCAAACGTCACAACGTAACTGGGTGACTATAAAGATGCTCTACAGGTGTCTCCGATGGTGTTTGTTAAGCTGGCATAGATCGAGATTAGGATTTGTCACTCCGTGTATCGGAGAGGTATCTCTGGGCCCTCTCGGTAATGCACATCACTATAATCCTTGCAAGCAATGTGACTAATCAGTTAGTTGTGTGATGATGCATTACGGAACGAGTAAAGAGACTTGCCAGTAACGAGATTGAACTAGGTATTGAGATACCGATGATCGAATCTCGGGCAAGTAACATACCGATGACAAAGGGAACAACGTATATCGTTATGCGGCTTGACCGATAAAGATCTTCGTAGAATATGTGGGAGCCAATATGAACATCCAGGTTCCGCTATTGGTTATTGACCGGAGACGTGTCTCGGTCATGTCTACATAGTTCTCGAACCCGTAGGGTCAGCACGCTTAACATTCGGTGATGATCAGTATTATGAGTTTATGTGTTTTGATGTACCAAAGGTAGTTCGGTGTCCTGGATATGATCACGAACATGGCGAGGAGTCTCGAAATGGTCAAGATATAAATATTGATATATTGGATGACTATATTCAGACACCATATGAGTTCCAGGGGTCACCGGATAATTATCGGAGTACCGGGGGGTTATCGGAACCCCGGGGGGAAACTAATGGGCAACAAGGGCCTTAGTGGAGAGAGAGAGGGCCGGCCAAGGCAGGGCCGCCCCCCTCCCCTCTAGTCCGAATTGGACTAGGGAAGGGGGGCGGCGCCCCCCTTTCCTTCTCTTCTCTCCCTCTCCTTCCTTTCCCCTTCCTCCTCCTAGTAGGACTAGGAAAGGGGAGTGATACGTCTCCAACGTATCTATAATTTTTGATTGTTCCATGCTATTATATTATTTGTTTTGGATGTTAATGGGATTTATTTTACACTTTATATTATTTTTGGGACTAACCTATTAACCCAAGGCCCAGTGCAAATTGCTGTTTTTTGCCTATTTCAGTGTTTCGCGGAAAAGGAATATCAAACGGAGTCCAAACGGAATGAAACCTTCAGGAGCGTGATCCAGAGGACTTGGAGTGGACGTCAAGAAATGAACGAGGTGTCCACGAGGCATGGGGCGCGCCTACCCCCCTGGGCGCGCCCTCCCCCCTCATGGGCCCCTTATGGCTCAACCGACCTACTTGTTCCTCCTATATATGTTCACATACCTCGAAAACATCCGGGAGCACCATGAAACCCAATTTCCACCGCCGCAACCTTCTGTACCCAAGAGATCCCATCTTGGGGCCTTTTCTGGAGCTCCGCTGGAGGGGGCATCGATCACGGAGGGCCTCTACATCAACTCCATGGCCCCTGCGATGATGTGTGAGTAGTTTACTTCAGACCTTCGGGTCCATAGTTATTAGCTAGATGGCTTCTTCTCTCTCTTTGAATCTCAATACAAAGTTCTCCTCGATCTTCTTGGAGATCTATTTGATGTAACTCTTTTTGCGGTGTGTTTGTCGAGATCCGATGAATTGTGGGTTTATGATCAAGTCTATCTATGAACAATATTTGATTCTTCTCTGAAATCTTTTATGCATGATTGGTTATCTTTGCAAGTCTCTTCGAATTGTCAGTTTGGTTTGGCCTACTAGATTGATCTTTCTTGCAATGGGAGAAGTGCTTAGCTTTGGGTCCAATCTTGCGGTGCTCGATCCCAGTGACAGAAAGGGAAACGACACGTATTGTATTGTTGCCATTGAGAATAAAAAGATGGGTTTTATATCATATTGCTTGAGTTTATCCCTCTACATCATGTCATCTTACCTAATGCGTTACTCTGTTCTTATGAACTTAATACTCTAGATGCATGCTGGATAGCGGACGATGTGTGGAGTAATAGTAGTAGATGCAGGCAGGAGTCGGTCTACTTGTCACGGATGTGATGCCTATATACATGATCATGCCTAGATATTCTCATAATTATTCACTTTTCTATCAATTGCTCGACAGTAATTTGTTCACCCACCGTAATACTTATTCTATCTTGAGAGAAGCCACTAGTGAAACCTATGGCCCCCGGGTCTATTTTCCATCATATAAGTTTCCAATCTATTTTACTTTGCAATCTTTACTTTCAATCTATATTATAAAAATACCAAAAATATTTATCTTATCATTATTATCTCTATCAGATCTCACTCTCGTAAGTGACCGTGAAGGGATTGACAACCCCTTTATCGCATTGGTTGCGAGGTTCTTATTTGTTTGTGTAGGTACGAGGGACTTGCGTGTGGCCTCCTACTGGATTGATACCTTGGTTCTCAAAAACTGAGGGAAATACTTATGCTACTTTGCTGCATCACCCTTTCCTCTTCATGGGAAAACCAACATAGTGCTCAAGAGGTAGCAGGGAGTCCTACTCCGACTAGGAGGAGGACTCCTCCTCTCCTGGCGTGCCCCATGGGCCAGTCGGCCTCCCCCCTTGCTCCTTTACATACTGGGGCAGGGTGATCCCTTAGCCGTGTGCAGTGCCCCCCTCCACCATAATCCACCTCGGTCATATCGTCGTAGTGCTTAGGCGAAGCCCTGCGCCGGTAGCTTCATCATCACCGCCATCACGCTGTCGTGCTGACGAAGCTTTCCCTCGACACTCAGCTGGATCGAGAGTTTGTGGGACGTCACCGAGCCGAACGTGTGCAGATCGCGGAGGTGCCGTACTTTCAATACTAGGATCGGTCGGATCGTGGAGATGTACGACTACATCAACCGTGTTGTCATAACGCTTCCGCTTACGGTCTACGAGGGTATGTGGACAACACTCTTCCCCTCTCGTTGCTATGCATCACCATGATAGATCTAGCGTGTGCGTAGGAAATTTTTTGAAGTTACTGTGTTCCCCAACAGTGGCATCCGAGCCAGGTCTATGCGTAGATGTTATATGCACAAGTAGAACACAAAGGAGTTGTGGGCGTGGGTATATATATATATTGCTTGTCGTCACTAGTTGATTCTTGATTCAGCGGTATTGTTGGATGAAGCGACTCAGACCGACAATACGCATACGCTTACACGAGACTGGTTCTACCGACGTGCTTCGCACATAGGTGGCTGGTGGGTGTCAGTTTCTCCAACTTTAGTTGAATCAGATTCAATGAACAGGGTTCTTTCTAAAGATCAAAAAGTAATCACTATACTGCGTTGTGGTTTTTGATGCGTAGGTAAGAACGGTTCTTGCTCAGCCCGTAGCAGCCACGTAAAACTTGCAACAATAAAGTAGAGGACGTCTAACTTGTTTTTGCACGACATGTTGTGATGTGATATGGTCAAGACATGATGCTAAATTTTATTGTATGAGATGATCATGTTGTTTAACACAGTTATTGGCAACTGGCAAGAGCCATATGGTTGTTGCTTTATTGTATGAAATGCAATCGCCATGTAATTGCTTTACTTTATCACTAAGCGGTAGAGATAGTCGTAGAAGCAGTAGTTGGCGAGACGACAATGATGCTTCGATAGAGATCAAGGTGTCAAGCCGGTGACGATGGTGATCATGACGGTGCTTTGGAGATGGAGATCAAAGGCACAAGATAATGATGGCCATATCATATCACTTATATTGATTGCATGTGATGTTTATCCTTTATGCATCTTATTTTGCCTAGTTCGGCAGCAGCATTATAAGATGATCTCTCACTAAATTTCAAGGTATAAGTGATCTCCATGAGTATGCACCGTTGCTACAGTTCGTCGTGCCGAGACACCACGTGATGATCGGGTGTGATAAGCTCTACGTTCACATACAACGGGTGCAAGCCAGTTTTGCACACGCAGAATACTCGGGTTAAACTTGACGAGCCTAGCATATGCAGATATGGCCTCGGAACACTGAGACCGAAAGGTCGAGCGTGAATCATATAGTAGATATGATCAACATAGTGATGTTCACCATTGAAAACTACTCCATCTCACGTGATGATCGGACATGGTTTAGTTGATATGGATCACGTGATCACTTAGATGATTAGAGAGATGTCTATCTAAGTGGGAGTTCTTAAGTAATTTGATTAATTGAACTTTAATTTGTCATGAACTTAGTACCTGATAGTATTTTGCATGTCTATGTTGTTGTAGATAGATGGCCCGTGCTGTTGTTCCGTTGAATTTTAATGCGTTCCTAGAGAAAGCTAAGTTGAAAGATGATGGTAGCAACTACACGGACTGGGTCTGTAACTTGAGGATTATCCTCATTGCTGCATAGAAGAATTACGTCCTGGAAGCACCGCTAGGTGACAAACCCACTGCAGGAGCAACGCCAGATGTTGTGAACACCTGGCAGAGCAAAGCTGATGATTACTCGATAGTTCAGTGTGCCATGCTTTAAGCTTAGAACCGGGACTTCAACGATGTTTTGAACGTCATGGAGCATATGATATGTTCCAGGATTTGAAGTTAATATTTCAAGAAAATGCCCGGATTGAGAGATATGAAGTCTCCAATAAGTTCTACAGCTGCAAAATGGAGGAGAATAGTTCTATTAGTGAACATATACTCAGAATGTCTGGGTACCACAACCACTTGACTCAGCTGGGAGTTAATCTTCCTGATGATAGTGTCATTGACAGAGTTCTTCAATCACTGCCACCAAGCTACAAGAGCTTCGTGATGAACTATAATATGCAGGGGATGGATAAGATGATTCCTGAGCTCTTCGCAATGCTAAAGGCTACGGAGGTAGAAATCAAGAAGGAGCATCAAGTGTTGATGGTCAACAAGACCACCAATTTCAAGAAAAAGGGTAAAGGGATGAAGGGGAACTTCAAGAAGAACAGCAAGCCAGTTTCTGCTCAAGTGAAGAAACCCAAGTCTGGACCTAAGCCTGAGACTGAGTGCTTCTACTGCAAAGGGACTGGTCACTGGAAGCGGAAATGCTGCAAGTATTTGGCGGAGAAGAAGGATGGCAAAGTGAAAGGTATATTTGATATACATGTTATTAATGTATACCTTAATAATGCTCACAGTAGTGCCTGGGTACTTGATATTGGTTCAATTACTAACATTTGCAACTCGAAACAGGGGCTACGGATTAAGCAAAGATTGGCTAATGACGAGGTGACGATGCGCGTGGCAAATGGTTCCAAAGTCGATGTGATCGCCGTCGGCACGCTACCTCTACATCTACCTTCAGGATTAGTTTTAGACCTAAATAATTGTTATTTGGTGCTAGCATTGCGCATGAACATTATATCTGGATCTTGTTTGATGCGAGGCGGTTATTCATTTAAATCAGAGAATAATGGTTGTTCTGTTTATATGAGTAATATCTTTTATGGCCATGCACCCTTGATGAGTGGTCTATTTTTACTAAATCTTGATAGTAGTGATACATATGTTCATACTATTGAAGCCAAAAGATGCAGAGTTGATAATGATAGTGCAACTTATTTGTGGCACTGCCGTTTGGGTCATATTGGTGTAAAGCACATGAAGAAACTCCATTCTGATGGACTTCTGGAATCACTTGATTATGAATCACTTGGTACTTGCGAACCATGCCTCATGGGCAACATGACTAAAACTCCGTTCTCCGGAACAATGGAGCGAGCAACAGAGTTATTGGAAATCATACATACTGATGTATGTGGTCCAATGAACATTGCGGCTCGTGGCAGATATCGTTATTTTCTCACCTTCGCAGATGATTTGAGCAGATATGGGTATATCTACTTAATGAAACATAAGTCTGAAACATTTGAAAAGTTCAAAGAAATTCAGAGTGAAGTGGAAAATCATCGTAACAAGAAAAAAAAGTTTCTACGATCCGATCGTGGAGGAGAATATTTGAGTTACGAGTTTGGTCTTCATTTGAAACAATGCGGAATAGTTTTGCAACTCATGCCACCCGAAACACCACAACGTAATGGTGTGTCCGAACGTCATAATCGTACTTTACTAGATATGGTGTGATCTATGATGTCTCTTACTAATTTACCGCTATCGTTTTTGGGTTATGCTTTAGAGACGGCTGCATTCACGTTACATAGGGCACCATATAAATCCGTTGAGACAACACCTTATGAACTGTGGTTTGGCAGAAACCCAAGTTGTCGTTTCTTAAAGTTTGGGGATGCGATGCTTATGTGAAAAAGCTTCAACCTGATAAGCTCGAACCCAAATCGGATAAATGCGTCTTCATAGGATACCCAAAGGAGACTGTTGGGTACACCTTCTATCACAGATCCGAAGGCAAGATATTTGTTGCTGCAGAATGGATCCTTTCTAGAGAAGGAGTTTCTCTCGAAAGAAGTGAGTGGGAGGAAAGTAGAACTTGATGAGGTAATTGTACCTGCTCCCTTATTGGAAAGTAGTTCATCACTGAAATAAGTTCCAGTGATTCCTACACTACTAAGTGTGGAAGCTAATGATGATGATCATGAAACTTCTAATCAAGTTACTACCGAACCTCGTAGGTCAACCAGAGTAAGATCCGCACCAGAGTGGTACGGTAATCCTGTTTTGGAGGTCATGTTACTTGACCATGACAAACCTACGAACTATGAGGAAGTGATGATGAGCCCAGATTCCGCAAAATGGCTTGAGGCCATGAAATCTGAGATGGGATCCATGTATGAGAACAAAGTGTGGACTTTGGTTGACTTGCCCGATGATCGGCAGGCCATAGAGAATAAATGGATCTTCAAGAAGAAGACTGACGCTGACGGTAATGTTACTGTCTACAAAGCTCGACTTGTTGCAAAAGGTTTTCGACAAGTTCAAGGAGTTGACTACGATGAGACCGTCTCACCGTAGTGATGCTTAAGTCCGTCCGAATCATGTTAGCAATTGCCGCATTTTATGATTATGAAATTTGGCAAATGGATGTCAAGACTGCATTCCTTAATAGATATCTTAAAGAAGAGTTGTATATGATGCAACCAGAAGGTTTTGTCAATCCAAAACGTGCTAACAAAGTGTGCAAGCTCCAGCGATCCATTATGGACTGGTGCAAGCCTCTCGGAGTTGGAATATACGCTTTGATAGTGTGATCAAAGAATATGGTTTTATACAGACTTTTGGAGAAGCCTGTATTTACAAGAAAGTGAGTGGGAGCTCCGTAGCATTTCTGATATTATATGTAGATGATGTATTGTTGATCGGAAATGATACTGAATTTCTGAATAGCATAAAAGGATACTTGAATAAGAATTTTTCAATGAAAGACCTCTGTGAAGCTGCTTATATATTGGGCATCAAGATCTATAGAGATAGATCAAGACGCTTAATTGGACTTTCACAAAGCACATACCTTGATAAAGTTTTGAAGAAGTTCAAAATGGATCAGGCAAAGAAAGGGTTCTTGCCTATGTTACAAGGTGTGAAGTTGAGTCAGAATCAATGCCCGACCGCTGCAGAAGATAGAGAGAAAATGAAAGTCATTCCCTATGCTTCAGCCATAGGTTCTATGCAATGCTGTGTACCAGACCGGATGTGTGCCTTGCTATTAGTTTAGCAGGGAGGTACCAAAGTAATCCAGGAGTGGATCACTGGACAGTGGTCAAGAACATCCTTAAATACCTGAAAAGGACTAAGGATATGTTTCTCGTATATGGAGGTGACAAACAGCTCGTCGTAAATGGTTACGTCGATGCAAGCTTTGACACTGATCCGGATGACTCTAAGTCACAAACTGGATACATGTTTTTATTAAATGGTGGAGCTGTCAGTTGGTGCAGTTCCAAGCAGAGCGTCGTGGCAGGATCTACGTGTGAAGCGAAGTACATAGCTGCTTCAGAAGCAGCAAATGAAGGAGTCTGGATGAAGGAGTTCATATCCGATCTAGGTGTAATACCTAGGGCATCGGGTCCAATGAAAATCTTTTGTGACAATACTAGTGCAATTGCCTTGGCAAAGGAATCCAGATTTCATAAGAGAACCAAGCACATCAAGAGACACTTCAATTCCATCCGCGATCAAGTCAAGGAGGGAGACATAGAGATTTGCAAGATACATACGGATTTGAATGTTGCAGACTCGTTGACTAAGCCTCTCTCACGAGCAAAACATGATCAGCACCAAGACTCCATGGGTGTTAGAATCATTACAATGTAATCTAGATTACTGACTCTAGTGCAAGTGAGAGACTGAAGGAAATATGCCCTAGAGGCAATAATAAAGTTGTTATTTATATTTCCTTATATCATGATAAATGTTTATTATTCATGCTAGAATTGTATTAACCGGAAACTTAGTACATGTGTGAATACATAGACAAATAGAATGTCAGTAGTATGCCTCTACTTGACTAGCTCATTGAATCAATGATGGTTATGTTTCCTAACCATAGACATGAGTTATCATTTGATTAACGAGATCACATCATTGACTTGACCCATCCATTAGCTTAGCACGATGATCGTTTAGTTTGTTGCTATTGCTTTCTCCATAACTTATACATGTTCCTATGACTATGAGATCATGCAACTCCCGAATACCGGAGGAACACTTAGTGTGCTATCAAACATCACAACGTAACTGGGTGACTATAAAGATGCTATACAGGTGTCTCCGATGGTGTTTGTTGAGTTGGCATAGATCGAGATTAGGATTTGTCACTCCGTGTATCAGAGAGGTATCTCCGGGCCCTCTCGGTAATGTACATCACTACAAGCCTTGCAAGCAATGTGACTAATGAGTTAGTTGCGGGATGATGCATTACAGAACGAGTAAAGAGACTTGTTGGTAACGAGATTGAACTAGGTATTGAGATACCGACGATCGAATCACGGGCAAGTAACATACCGATGACAAAGGGAACAACGTATATCGTTATGCGGTTTGACCGATAAAGATCTTCATAGAATATGTGGGAGCCAATATGAACATCCAGGTTCCGCTATTGGTTATTGATCGGAGACGTGTCTCGGTCATGTCTACATAGTTCTCGAACCCGTAGGGTCCGCACGCTTAACATTCGGTGACGATCAGTATTATGAGTTTATGTGTTTTGATGTACCGAAGGTAGTTCAGAGTCCATGATATGATCAAGTACATGACGAGGAGTCTCGAAATGGTCGAGACATAAAGATTTATATATTGGATGACTATATTCGGACACCAGATGAGTTTCGGGGGTCACCGGATAATTATCGGAGTGTCGGGGGGTTATCGAAACCCCCGGGGGAAATAATGGGCCACATGGGCCTTAGTGGAGAGAGAGAGGGCCGGCCAAGGCAGGGTCGCGCGCCCCCTCCCCTCTAGTCCAAATTGGACTAGGAAAGGGGGGCCTTTCCTTATCTTCTCTCCCTCCTTCCTTTCCCCTTCCTCCTCCTAGTAGGACTAGGAAAGGGGAGTCCTACTCCTACTAGGAGGAGGACTCCTCCTCTCCTGGCACGCCCCAAGGGTCGGCCGGCCTCCCCCTTGCTCCTTTATATACGGGGGCAGGGGGTACCCTAGAACATACAAGTTGACCATTCATCCCTTCACCGTGTGCGGTGCTCCCCTCCACATAATCCACCTCGGTCATATCGTCGTAGTGCTTAGGCGAAGCCCTGCGCCAGTAGCTTCATCATCATCGTCATCACGTCGCCGTGCTGACAAATCTCTCCCTCGACACTCATATGGATCGGGAGTTCGTGGGACATCACCGAGCCGAACGTGTGCAGATCGCGGAGGTGCCGTACTTTCGGTACTAGGATCGGTCGGATTGTGAAGACGTACGACTACATCAACCGCGTTGTCATAACGCTTCCGCTTATGGTCTACGAGGGTACGTGGACAACACTCTCCCCCTCCCGTTGCTATGCATCACCATGATAGATCTTGTGTGTGCGTAGGATTTTTTTTGAAATTACTGCGTTCCCCAACAATTAATCGTTTAGTTTTATTGCTATTGCTTTCTTCATGACTTATACATATTCCTCTGACTATGAGATTATGCAACTCCCAATACCAGAGGAACACCTTGTGTGCTATCAAACGTCACAACGTAACTGGGTGATTATAATTAAATATGCTCTACAAGTGTCTCCGAAGGTGTTTGTTGGGTTGGCATAGATCGAGATTAGGATTTGTCTCTCCGAGTATCGGAGAGGTATCTCTGGGCCCTCTCAGTAATGCACATCACGATAAGCCTTGCAAGCAATGTGACTAATGAGTTAGTTACAAGATGATGTATTACAGAACGAGTAAAAAGACTTGTCGGTAACGAGATGGAACTAGGTATGAGGATATCAACGATCGAATCTCGGGCAAGTAATATACCGATGAAAAAGGGAATAACGCATGTTGTTATTATGGTTTGACCGATAAAGATCTTCGTAGAATATGTAGGAACCAATATGAGCATCCAGGTTCCGCTGTTGGTTATTGATCGGAGATGTGTCTGTGTCATGTCTACATAGTTCTCGAACCTGAAGGGTCCGCAAGCTTAACGTTCGATGATGATTTGTATTATGAGTTATGTGTTTTGGTGACCGAAGATTTTTCGGAGTCCCAGATGAGATCATAGACATGACGAGGAGTCTTGAAATAGTCGAGAGGTAAAGATTGATATATTGGACGAAGGTATTCGGACACCGGAATGGTTTCGGGACATTTCAGATATTTATCGGGGTACCGAGAGGTTACCGGAACCCCTCGGGGAAGTAATGGGCCTTCATGGGCCTTAGGGGAGAAAGAGAGGGGAGCCCGCAAGGTGGTGCCCCCCCCCAAGGGAGTCTGAATTGGACAAGGGGGAGGGGCATGGCCCCTTTTCCTCTTTCCCTCTCCCTCTCCCTCTCCTTCCCTCTCTCCCGTGCATGAGAAAGGGAAAAAAGGGGAGGGGCCGAATCCTACTAGGAGTGGAGTCCTAGTAGGACTCACCTCCTTGGCGCGCCCCTTGGTGGCCGGCCTCCTCCTCCCCTCCTTTATATACGGGGGCAGGGGGCACCCCAAAGCACAACAGTTGTTCTCTTAGCCATGTACGGTGCCTCCCTCCACAGTTTACTCCTTCGGTCATAGCATCGTAGTGCTTACGCGAAGCCCTGCGCGGATCACATCACCATCACCATCACCATGTTGTCGTGCCGACAAAACTCTCCCTCGACCCTCTACTGGATCAAGAGTTCGAGGGACATCATCAAGCTGAACGTGTGCTGAACTCGGAGGTGCCATACATTCAGATCGGTTGGATCGTGAAGACGTTCGACTACATCAACCGCGTTAACCTAACGCTTCCACTTTCGGTCTACGAGGGTATGTTGACACACACTCTCCCCCTCTTGTTGCTATGCATCTCCTAGATAGATCTTGCGTGATCGTAGGAATTTTTTTTGAAGCTGCATGCTACGTTCCCCAACACTCTCCCCCTATCATTGCTATGCATCTCCTAGATAGATCTTGCATGAGCGTAGGAAAATTTTGAAATTGCATGTTATGTTCCCCAACAATTTCCAGCTCATTTGGACTCCATTTGATATTCCTTTTCTGCGAAACTCAAAAACAAGGGAAAAAAAGAAGCTGGCACTGGACTCTAGGTTAATAGGTTAGTCCCAAAAATCATATAAAATAGCATATAAATGCATATAAAACATCCAAGAAGGATAATATAATAGCATGGAACAATAAAAATTATAGGTATGCTGGAGACGTATCAAGGTTTCTCTCATGAAGGCAAATAGTACGGTGGGTGAACAAATTACTGTTGAGCAATTGATAGAAAAGCGCAAAGTTATGACGATATCCAAGGCAATGATTATGCAATATAGGCATCACGTCCGTGTCAAGTAGACCGACTCCAAGCTGCATCTACTACTATTACTCCACACATCCACCGACTCTTGCCTGCATCTAGAGTATTAAGTTCAAGAGAACAGAGTAACGCTTTAAATAAGATGACATGATGTAGAAGGATAAACTCAAGCAATATGATGAAAACCCCATCTTTTTATCCTTGATGGCAACAATTCAATACGTGTCTCACTATCCCTACTTTGTCACTGGGTGAAATCATGCAAGATTGAACCCAAAGCTAAGCACCGCTCCCATTGCAAGAAAAAGCAATCTAGTTGGACAAACCTACAAAGATATCAAATCATGCATATAAGAATTCAGAGAATATTCAAATAATATTCATAGATAAGTTGATCATAAATCCACAATTCATCGAATCTCGACAAACACACCGCAAAAGAAGATTACATCGGATAGATCTCCAAGAACATCGAGGAGAACATGGTATTGAGAATCAAAGAGAGAGAGAAGAAAACATCTAGATACTAGCTATGGACCCGTAAGTCTGTTGTAAACTACTCACGCTTCATCGGAAGGGCAATAGAGTTGATGTAGATGCTCTTCGTGATCGAATCCCCCTCCGGCAGGATACCGGAAAAGGCCTCAAGATGGGATCTCATGGGAACAGAAGGTTGCGTTGGTGGAAAAGTGTTTTCGTGGATGCTTCTAAAGGTTCTGGCATATAAAAGATCCAAAACAGATAATATAATAGCATGGAACAATCAAAAATTATAGATACGTTGGAGACGTATCAATGCCCTCCAGCGTGCTTATCTCTGGGCTGGTTGCGACAAGGTCACAGGTGGGAAATGTAAGGTCAACTGGGATCAAGTTTGCAAGTCAAAGCTGCATGGTGGTCTTGGGATCCTAAATCTTTAGAAGTTTGCGACTGCTCTTCATCTCCGTTGGTTGTGGTTTGACTGGCAGGACTCAATCAAGCCTTGGTCGGGCTTGGGCACCCCTTGCGACAAGAATGATCAAAATATCTTCGCATCGGCCTCCAAGGTTCAGGTGGGCGATGGTCTTCGTGCCACTTTCTGGGAGTCAACTTGGCTAGATGGCATTAGGCCAGAATATATTGCTCCCAAAATTTACCACATCTCCAAAAAGAAAAACTCTTTCATTCATAAGGCATTGCTCAATGGCTTCTGGATCTCCCAGGTGAATGTTGCCTCGGGCATCACCTCTGAGCGCATCGTCCAGTTTGTTGCGCTTTGGGAAAGACTCGCCCACATCTAGTCAAACCCAGACATGCCAGATTCCATCACTTGGAAACTCACTACTAGTGGCCACTACTCCACAGACTCGGCATACAGGGCTCAGTTTCTTGGCTTGGTGGACACGGATATGAATCAAAATGTGTGGAAGAACTGGGTGCCCCCAAAGTGTAAGTTTTTCGCTAGGCTTGTTATCAACAATAGAATTTGCACGGCTGACAGACTCCACTGCCGTGGGTGGACGAATTGCAATCTTTGTCTACTATGCCAACAAGTTCAGGAATCGGCGGCCCACCTCCTTTTCCAATGTCGGTAAACCATTCGAGTCCGGGACATAATCAAAGGTTGGCTTGCACTTCATGATGTTCGGCCCGATGAGTGGATTGTTCTGGACTCGGTTAAGGATTGATGGAGTCAGAATGGCACAAAGCAAACTCCGTTGAGAAGGCCGCCTATCTCACTGATGATGCTCATCTCTTGGGAAATATGGAAGGAACAAAATGCTAGAGTTTTCCGCAGCACTGCAGTTCCGGTGGGAGTGTTGGTCGCTAAGATCAAAGAGGAGTGCTCGCTTTTTGTGGGAGCAAAATATTTGAGTAACATTATGCCGCGAGAGTGATGTGTTGTATTCTAGCCTTTGGCCTTACACTGTAAAACCCTTCTCTCTTAATCAATGAAAATGGCAAATCTTTTGCCTCGTTTAAAAATATATATTCTCAGGTACTAGGAAATGGACCCACAAAACCGACTCATTCAATTTATGTATTGGATGATATGCCAACACATATCCATACATCCTTGGTAAATACTGGTGCCATCACCTTCACAAAACGGAAAAACAAATTCGATGAGGCCTCTTTTTTACGCTGTCAAAGGAGTACTACATGTCAACATGAATCACAAAGCACCCTGGTCTTGGGTCCTTCCTCCTCTTCCGACTTCCTTCTTTTTCCCTGATCATCTATCAGTTTATTGTCTGGTCAGTACTTAGTAGTATCCTTCACGGTAATGCCCCGACATCCCATCTCACACAACTCCATCCTCCCCTCACATCTACAAGTACTTCAATCCCCAAAAGCTCTTAGCTCGTTATGTCATGGCCCTCATGGATCCTTTCCTCTCACGAAACTCCTCGGCTAGAAATAAAACATCAATCTGTTTGTCTACATACTTGTTTAAATCAATTTTTTTGCAGGAGCGAAGTTGAAGTTGGGCCGAGGGTACCTCTCGTCGCTGTGTACCTGTATCCCCGCTTCCAAGCCCGATGTATACGATCCAGTTCCTCTGGTAAACGGCCCAGGTTACATGTCAAGGTCGGCCCGCTTGTACCCAATCGCGCTCCCGTGAACGAGACCGACAGGAACCGCGAAACGCGCCGGCGGCCGCCCAGATCCCCGCCGCGCAGCTTGCCGCCGCGTTCGACGAGGGAGCCGGGGCAAGCAAGCCTGCCTATAGCATATAGAGAGACTGGTTCGGGGATGCGGGCCAGTGGCGCGGCAACGTCGCGGGTAGTGCAGCGGACGCGCATCTCTACGACGACCCGGATGCCGCCGCCATCCCGGCGCGCCTCGACTCCCGCTTCCACGGCGAGAAGGTCGACGCTCATGCGCCTCCACGCCCTCATCTAGCAGGGCTTCTACGTCGCTCACCTCTTCCCGCAGGTCCCGCTAGCGCTCCACTCCTCGTCTCATCTCATCTCATCTCACGCCGTAGATTCCGGTGACTGAATTGCGTGTGTGTGCTTGCAGCACCAGGCGGTCAAGAACGTGCCGGCATGGTTGATCGAGGTGAAGAAGCTCCTCCACCTTTACCTGTTCCACCACGCCGAGAAGTAAGCTCAGCCCCCCTTCCTCATCTGCACTCCTCCCTGTCTGTGATAAGAAGCCAAATCCTAACTAGATTCGTCTGCAATTTTTTTCCCTGTGATTAGTCGAGCCAAATGCTAAGTAGATTCGTTTGCATATTTTTCCTGCATGTGATTAGTCGAGGCAGATTTGAGCTAAGTGGGAAATAAAAAAAAACAATCTCTTTATCAAAATCAAGTTCTTTGGATGCTTGGACCATGAAATTGCTGTCATTGCAATTTTGATATGTTAAAACATAATCTTCTGATGTTGTGGACACTTGCATTTCACACTTGTGCACAATCTTGATTCTAGACGTGAGTAATCTTATCGAACAGACATGATGCGGTTTTATTCAGGCAAACTATTTTGTTTGAGGAAGTCTGAAATCTGTCTTCTATAGTGAAAAACTTCTGTCTGCGTTCAGCTTAGCGCATTGAGTGAAAAACTCGACAAAATTAAATCATGGCTGTGGGTAATCTTAGTCCTACTCTCCTGAACAGACTTGATGCTTTGCACTCGGACTTTAGAAATTAGAATGTGATGTTGTAATTTAGTTGTCTGAAAAAGTCTGAACCATATGCATTGTTTTTCTAGCGAGGAAACTGCACTTGTCCCCAGTATAGGAGGGAGGCTGATGGCTAACTACTGAGTATTCATTAGGCTGAGATAGTATATCTCACAAGATCTAACCAGTGCACCGTGCTTGCATGTTGTGTGCAATAATATAGGTAGCATATATGACTTTGGTATGATGCTTGATTGTGAACTTTATATATTGCTTGATTATCCTAGTTTTGCTGCTCATGTGTGGCTTGTGTGATCGCCCCAATGTAGGTTTAAATCGGTGTGTAAGTGAAGGTGTATTTCTCCTTCACGCCTTCGACGTCGACCCCCTTCCCCCTGGTGTAGTACTATTTAATCAGGCAGACCCGTTCTGGCCCACAATGCCATTTCTCTCTTTCTAAAATCCAGGGTACTTCCAAAATTCTTCGAAAATTTCCCTCTTTACTATGATACTACTTCTGTATATTTTGGAGCCCTTTGCACATATTGTTTATTGATTGTGTGTTAATTTTTTTCCATTGAGTAGAAATCAGTATCTTTCAAAAGATTCAAGGACGTTCGAGGAGTGACCAAAACCATTGAAAACTTTGCTGAGCGAGGCAAGCAATCTACTTTGATCATGTTGAACCCATATTTGCATTACACTTATAATTAATTTTCATGCATAAATTATTGTTTACTAGTATTGCTATGTTAAGTAAATTATCTAGGGTTTAGCTATGCCATATGTCCTTAATATTGAACACCCTTTGACATTCTTATGCTAAGTTAATTAGCTAGGGTTTAGCTATCCTCTATGTGCTTGATATTGACACCCTCCTTTGACATTCTTAAAACCCCTCCTTTCTAACCATGTAGTGGTCACAAATAAATGTGCGTCATATGTGCAAGTTTAATAGTAATCCTTAGCCATGCTAGTCGTGTAAATCATAGGACTTGGGAAGAATCTTTATTACTCATAAATGTTTTACAAAAACCCAAGGGTGTCACTAATGCCCATGGGATGATTCTGAAAATAAGGTTTTACAAAATGGAGATGAAGTGGAGATTTAGTTACGTGATTGCGATCTTGACGAGATAGTCAAAGATGTTCGGTGGATTATGAAAATTTATGTCTAGTAAATGAGCATGGTGGTTATTATATTGGCGGATAAATGGATCTTTAATGAACTTGAAGCAATTTGGGTTTAGTTAGGCGATTATGATCTTGAACCAAATTTTATGGTGGATTACGAGATTTTGATGCAGTTCATTGTGATCTTGAGGAGACAGTCAAAGATGTTCGGTGGATTAATTAATCTTGGACAATTTGGATTTAGTTAGGTGATTGTGATATTGAACCGTATTTCATGATGGATTATGAGATTTTAGGTGGATTTTGTTACGTGATTTAATCTTGAGAAGATAGTCTAAAATGTCCGGTTGTTATGAGAGTTTAGGTATGGTAGATGAGCATGATGATTATTATGTTGGTGGATATATAGATCTTTAATTTTGTTTGGAACATTTTGGATTTAGTTAAGTGATTGTGATCTTAAACCAAATTTCACGGTGGATTATGAGGTTTTGGTTGGAATTAGTTAGGTGAGTGTGATCTTGACGAGCTAGTAAAAAATGTTTGGTGGATTATGTGAATTTAGGTCTAGTAGGTGAGCATGGTGGTAATTATATCGGTTAAGTAAGTAATTTTTTAGTAAACTTGAGAAAATTTGGATTTAGTTAGGAAATTGTGATCTTGAACCAAATTTCATGGGGGATTACAAGATTTTAGATGGATTTAGTCAGTTGATTGTGATCTCGAGGAGATACTTAAGATTTTTGATGGATTAATTAACCTAGAACAATTTGAATTTAGTTAGGTTATTGTGATATTGAACCGAATTCCACGATGATTTATGTGATTTTAGGTGGATTTAGTTAAGTTATTATGATCTTGAGAAGATGGTCAAAGATGTTAGGTGGATCTTAAGATTTTAGGTCTGGTACGTGAGCATGGTGACTATTATATTGGTGGATAAATAGACCTTTAATTTAGTTTGAAACAATTTAAATTTAGTTAGATGATTGTGATCTTTTAAGCAAACTCACGGTGGATTTTGATGTTTCGGTTAGATTTAGTTAGGTGATTGTGATCCTGACGCAATAATCAATGATGTTCGATGGATTATGTGAGAATTTATGTCTAGTAAGTGAGCATGGTGGTTATTATATTGGTGGCTCAATAGATTTTTAACAAATTTGGATTTAGTTAGGCGATTGTGATTTTGAACCAAATTTCATGGTGAATTACAGGATTTTAAATGGATTTAATTAGTTGATTGAGATCTTGAGGAGATAGTCCAAGATGTTCGGTTGATTAATTAATCTTTTTTTAATACAGTACAGACGCAAGCGCTCATACAAACGGGCATACACTCATCCCTATGAATGCGCACACACACACCCTATCCCTATGAGCACCTTCGAGAGACTGAGCCAGCATATCATCTTGAGATTTTACGAAGTTGCCGTAGGTGCCTCTTAGTCGACGTGAACAATTTGAAGTTAGTTCGGGGATTGTGATATTGAACCAAATTTCTCGGTGATTTATTTGATTTGAAGTGGATTTAGTTAGGTGATTGTGTTTTGAGAAGATAGTCAAAATGCTTGATGGATTATGAGATTTTAGTTATGGTAATGAGCATGGTGATTAGGTTTTGGTTGGATTTAGTTAGGTGATTGGGATCATGACGAGCTAGTAAAAGATGTAAGGTAGATTATGTGAATTTAGGTCTAGTAGGTGAGCATTTTGGTTATTATATTGGTGGATAAATGGATTTTTAGAAAACTTAGAAAAATTTGGATTTAGTTAGGCGATTGTGATCTTGAACCAAATTTTATAGTGGATTATGAGATTTCTAATGGATTAGTTAGTTGATTGTGATCTTGAGGAGATAGCTAAAGATATTCGGTGTATTAATTAATCTTTAACAATTTGGATTTAGCTAGGTGATTGTGATATTGACTAAATTTCTCTGTGATTTATGAGATTTTAGTTGGATTTAGTTAGGTGATTGTGTCTTGAGAAAATAATCAAAGATGTTTGGTGGATTATAAGATTTTGGGTCTAATAACTGAGCATGGTGATTATTATATTGGTGGATAAACAAATATTTAATTTAGTTTGAAACTGTTTGGATTTAGTTCGGTGATTATGATCTTTTAACCTAATTTTACGGTGGATTATATGGTTTTGGTTGGATTTAGTTATGTGATTGTGATCTTGACAAGCTAGTAAAAGATGTTCGGTGGATTATGTGAATTTAGGTCTAGTAGGTGAGCATATTGATTACTATATTGGTGGATAGAGATGAGGGCCACACAAGTGACTCAAGGCGATGATGCCACTAATGAAAATAGTTGGTAAACAAGGCAAAAGAGGAGAGAGTGGGGTAGTGGCAGCCGATGGACTTTGATCCAGCATCGCACGTGCCTGTGCACTCTTCGTTCCCCGCAGTTCGGCTTGGTGTTCTTGTCCTGTTTGCGGATTTTGTGTCACGCACTTGATTAAGCATCCCACGTTCTCCTAATGTGTGCCCTTAGCCTTGACGATAGGTAGCGCCGTGTTCTTGGGTGCGCCCCGTGGGTAAAATTCAGGTATGCGTCCATTGTCCGAGCTCTAGCTCACCATTGGTGGTGCTTGAGCGTGCGGTCATGGTGTCGCCCAACAAGGGAACATAGGATGTGGGATCAAGACAAATCCTCTTAGGAAATAAAGAAGGCATTAGAGGTAGAAGAAACCTCAATCTCAAGGAAGTAGCGACTTCTTTAGTAAACATGGAGCAATTTGGATTTAGTTAGGTGATATTGATCTTGAACAAATTTCATGGTGGAATACGGGATCTTTCAATGGATTTAATTGACAGTGATCTTGAGGAGATAGTCAAAGATGTCCGGTGCATTAATTAATCTTGAACAATATGGTTTTAGTTAGGTGATTGTGATATTGAACCAAAATTCTCTATGATTTATGAGATTTTAGTTGAATTTAGTTAGGTGATTGTGTCTTGAGCTGATAATCAAGGATGTTTTGTGGATTATGAGATTTTAGGTCTAGTAGAGGAGCATGGTGATTATTGTATTGGTGGATAAATAGATATTTAAATTAATTTGAAACAATTTGAATTTGGTAAGGTGATTTTGATTTTTTTAGCCTAATTTTACGATGGATTATAAGGTTCTGGTTGGATTTAGTCACGTGATTGTGCTTTTGACGAGGTAGTAAAAGATGTTCGATGAATTATGTGAATTTAGGTCTAGTAGGTGAGCATGCTGATTATTATATTAGTGGATAAGTGAATCTTTAATAAATTTGAAACAATTTGCAAATTTTGTTAGACGATTGTAACCTTGAACCAAATTATATGGTGGATTATGAGATTTTATGGACTAGTTAGTTGATTCTGATGTTCAGAAGATATTCAAAGATGGTTGGATTAATTAATCTTGAATAATTTGGATTTAGTTAGGTGATTGTGATATTGAACCGAATTTTACGCCGGATTATGAAATTTTAGGTGAACTTAGTTAGGTGATTGTGTCTTGAGAATAGTCAAAGATGTTTGTTGGACTATGAGATTTTAGGTTTAGTAGATGAGAATGGTGATTATTATATTGGTGGATAAAACAGATCTTTAATTTAGTTTGGAACAATTTTGATTTAGTTAGGTGATTGCTATTTTTCAAACAAATTCACGATGGATTTTGAGGTTTTGTTGGATTTAGTTAGGTGATTGTGATCTCGACGAGTTAGTCAAAGATGTTTGGTGAATTATGTTAACTTAGGTCTAGTAAGTGAGCATGGTGGTTATTATATTGGTGGATAAATGGTCCTTTAGTAAACATGGAGCAATTTGGATGTAGTTAGGCTATTGTGATCTTGAATAAATTTCATAGTGGATTACACGATTTTCAATAGATTTAGTTAGTAGATTGTGATCTTGGGGAGATGTCAAAGATGTTTGGTGCATTAATTAATCTTAAACAATTTGGAGTTGATAGATGATTGCGATATTGAACCAAATTCTCTGTGATTTATGAGATTTTAGTTGGATTTAGTTAGGTGATTTTGTCTTGAGATGATAATCGAAGATGTTTGGTGGATTATGGATTTTAGGTCTAATAACTGAGGATGGCGATATTATATTGGTGGATGAACATATATTTAATTTAGTTAGGTGATTGTGATTTTGACAAGCTAGTAAAAGATGTTCGGTGGATTATGTGAATTTAGATCTAGTAGGTGAGCATGTTGATTATATATTGGTGGATAGAGATGAGGGCCACACAAGTGACTCAAGGCAATGATGCCACTACTGAAAATAACTGGTAAACAAGGCAAATGAGGAGAGAATAGGGGTAGTGGCAGCAGATGGACTTTGATCCAGCATCCCACGTGCATGTACACTCTCCGTTCCTCGTTGTCCGTTTTGGTGTTCTTGTCCTGTTTGCGGATTTTGTGTTATGCACTTGATTAAGCATCCCACGTTCTCTTAATGTGCGCCCTTAGCCTTGATGATAGGTAGCGCTGTTTTCTCGAGCGTGTCCCGTGGGTAAAATTCAGGTATGCGTCGATTGTCTGTGCTCTTGCTCGCCATTGGTGGTGCTTAAGCGTGCGGTCATGGTGTCGCCCAGCAAGGGAACACGGGATGTGGGATCAAGACAACACACATAACAACCCGTGACCAGGCAACGGACACCCGTCCGGACGTTCAGGGAGCGGAGGTGGACACAAAGATGGATGTTGAGCTCCATAGCAGTCTCAATAGTGTGCTCATCAGTACGAGCGACACGAGCAGGAAGATCCTGTATATACTCTTAGGAAATAAAGAAGGCATTAGGGGTAGAGGAAACCTCAATATCAAGGAAGTAGCGACTTCTTTAGTAAACATGGAGCAATTTGGATTTAGTTAGGCGATTGTGATCTTGAACAAATTTCATGGTGGATTACGAGATGTTTCAATGCATTTAGTTGATTGTGATATTGAGGAGATAGTCAAAGATGTTCGGTATATTAATTAATCTTGAACAATATGGATTTAGTTATGTGATTGTGATATTGAACCAAATTTCTCTGTGATTTATGAGATTTTAATTGGATTTAGTTAGGTGATTGTGTCTTGAGATGGTAATCAAAAATGTTTTGTGGATCATGAGATTTTAGGTCTAGTAGAGGAGGATGGTGATTATTGTATTGGTGGATAAATATATATTTAAATTAATTTGGAACAATTTGAATTGGTGAGGTGGTTGTGATCTTTTAACCTAATTTTACGATGGATTATAAGGTTCTGGTTGGATTTAGTTAGGTGATTGTGATTTTGACGAGGTAGTAAAAGATGATCGATGAATTATGTGAATTTAGGTCTAGTAGGTGAGCATGTTGATTATTATATTGGTGGATAAAGGAATCTTTAATAAATTTGGAACAATTTGGACTTAGTTAGGTGATTGTGACCTTGAACCATATTTTATGGTGGATAATGAGATTTTTATGGATTAGTTAGTTGATTATGATCTTGAGAAGATATTCAAAGATGGTTGGATTAATTAATCTTGAATAATTTGGATTTAGTTAGGTGATTGTGATATTGAACCGAATTTTACGCCGGATTATGAGATTTTAGGTGGATTTAGTTAGGTGATTGTGTCTTGAGAATAGTCAAAGATGTTTGCTGGACTATGAGATTTTAGGTTTAGTAGATGAGAATGGTGATTATTATATTGGTGGATAAAACAGATCTTTAATTTAGTTTGGAACAATTTTGATTTAGTTAGGTGATTGCTATTTTTCAAACAAATTCACGGTGGATTTTGAGGTTTTGTTGGATTTAGTTCGGTGATTGTGATCTCGACGAGTTAGTCAAAGATGTTTGGTGAATTATGTTAATTTAGGTCTAGTAAGTTAGCATGGTGGTTATTATATTGGTGGATAAATGGTCCTTTAGTAAACATGGAACAATTTGGATGTAGTTAGGCTATTATGATCTTGAATAAATTTCATAGTGGATTACACGATTTTCAATAGATTTAGTTAGTAGATTGTGATTTTGGGGAGATGTCAAAGTTGTTTGGTGGATTAATTAATGTTAAACAATTTGGAGTTCGTAGATGATTGCGATATTGAACCAGATTTCTTTGTGATTTATGAGATTTTAGTTGGGTTTAGTTAGGTGATTGTGTCTTGAGATGATAATTGAAGATGTTTGGTGGATTATGGATTTTAGGTCTTATAACTGAGCATGGCGATTATTATATTGATGGACGAACATATATTTAATTTAGTCTGAAACGATTTGGATTTAGTTAGGTAATTGTGATTTTGACATGCTAGTAAAAGATGTTCGTTGGATTATGTGAATTTAGGTCTAGTAGGTGATCATGTTGATTATTATATTGGTGGAGAGAGATGAGGGCCACACAAGTGACTCAAGGCAATGATGCCACTACTGAAAATAACTGGTAAGCAAGGCAAATGAGGAGAGAATGGGGGTAGTGGCAGCAGATGGAGTTTGATCCAGCATCCCACGTGCATGTGCACTCTTCGTTCCTCGTTGTCCGTTTTGGTGTTCTTGTCCTGTTTGCGGATTTTGTGTCACGCACTTGATTAAGCATCCCACGTTCTCCTAATGTGCGCCCTTGACCTTGATGATAGGTAGCGCCGTGTTATCGAGCGTGTCTCGTGGGTAAAATTCAGGTATGCGTCGATTGTCTGTGCTCTTGCTTGCCATTGGTGGTGCTTGAGCGTGCGGTCATGGTGTCGCCCAGCAAGGGAACACGGGATGTGGGATCAAGACAGCACACATAGCAACCCGTGACCAGGCAACGGCGCCCGTCCGGACGTTCAGGGAGCGGAGGTGGACACAAAGATGGATGTTGAGCTCCATAGCAGTCTCAATAGTGTGCTCATCAGTACGAGCGACACGAGCAAGAAGATCCTGGATATACTCCTCTTAGGAAAAAAAGAAGGCATTAGAGGTAGAGGAAACCTCAATCTCAAGGAAGTAGCGACTTCTTTAGTAAACATGGAGCAATTTGGATTTAGTTAGGCGATTGTGATCTTGAACAAATTTCATGGTGGATTATGAGATGTTTCAATGGATTTAGTTGATTGTGATCTTGAGGAGATAGTCAGAGATGTTCGGTATATTAATTAATCATGAACAATATGGATTTAGTTATGTGATTGTGATATTGAACCAAATTTCTCTGTGATTTATGAGATTTTAGTTGGATTTAGTTAGGTGATTGTGTCTTGAGATGATAATCAAAAATGTTTTGTGGATCATGAGATTTTAGGTCTAGTAGAGGAGGATGGTGATTATTGTATTGGTGGATAAATAGATACTTAAATTAATTTGAAACAATTTGAATTGGTGAGGTGGTTGTGATCTTTTAACCTAATTTTACGATGGATTATAAGGTTCTGGTTGGATTTAGTCAGGTGATTGTGATTTTGACGAGGTAGTAAAAGATGTTCGATGAATTATGTGAATTTAGGTCTAGTAGGTGAGCATGTTGATTATATATTGGTGGATAAAGGAATCTTTAATAAATTTAGAACAATTTGGATTTAGTTAGGCGATTGTGACCTTGAACCACATTTTATGGTGTATTATGAGATTTTGATGGATTAGTTAGTTGATTATGATCTTGAGAACATATTCAAATATGTTTGGATTAATTAATCTTGAATCATTAGGATTTGGTTAGCTGATTGTGATACTGAACCGAATTTTACGCTGGCTTATGAGATTTAAGGTGGATTTTGTTTGGTGATTGTGTCTTGAGAATATAGTCAAAGATGTTTGCTGGACAATGAGATTTTAGGTTTAGTATATGAGAATGGTGATTATTATATTGGTGGATAAAACAGATCTTCAATTTAGTTTGGAATAATTTTGATTTAGTTAGGTGATTGTTATTTTTCAAACAAATCCACGGTGGATTTTGAGGTTTTGTTGGATTTTGTTAGGTGATTGTGTCTTGAGCTAATAATCAAAGATGTTTTGTAGATCATGAGATTTTAGGTCTTGTAGAGGAGCATTGTGATTATTGTATTGGTGGATAAATAGATATTTAAACTAATTTGGAACAATTTGAATTTGGTCAGGTGATTTTGATTTTTTAGCCTAATTTTACGATGGATTATAATGTTCTGGTTGGATTTAGTCACGTGATTGTGATTTTGACGAGGTAGTTAAAGATGTTCGATGAATTATGTGAATTTAGGTCTAGTGGGTGAGCATGCTGATTATTATATTAGTGGATAAATGAATCTTTAATAAATTTGGAGCAATTTGGATTTAGTTAGACGATTGTGACCTTGAACCAAATTATATGGTGGATAATGAGATTTTTATGGACTAGTTAGTTGATTCTGATCTTGAGAAGATATTGAAAGATGGTTGGATTAATTAATCTTGAATAATTTGGAGTTAGTTAGGTGATTGTGATATTGAACCGAATTTTACGCCGGATTATGAGATTTTAGATGGATTTAGTTAGGTGATTGTGTCTTGAGAATAGTCAAAGATGTTTGCTGGACTATGAGATTTTAGGTTTAGTAGATGAGAATGGTGATTATTATATTGGTGGATAAAACAGATCTTTAATTTAGTTTGGAACAATTTTGATTTAGTTAGGTGATTGCTATTTTTCAAACAAATTCACGGTGGATTTTGAGGTTTTGTTGGATTTAGTTAGGTGATTGTGATCTCGACGAGTTAGTCAAAGATTTTGGTGAATTATGTTAACTTAGGTCTAGTAAGTGAGCATGGTGGTTATTATATTGGTGGATAAATGGTCCTTTAGTAAACATGGAGCAATTTGGATGTAGTTAGGCTATTATGATCTTGAATAAATTTCATAGTGGATTACACGATTTTCAATAGATTTAGTTAGTAGATTGTGATTTTGGGGAGATGTCAAAGTTGTTTGGTGGATTAATTAATGTTAAATAATTTGGAGTTCGTAGATGATTGCGATATTGAACCAGATTTCTTTGTGATTTATGAGATTTTAGTTGGGTTTAGTTAGGTGATTGTGTCTTGAGATGATAATTGAAGATGTTTGGTGGATTATGGATTTTAGGTCTTATAACTGAGCATGGCGATTATTATATTGATGGACGAACATATATTTAATTTAGTCTGAAACGATTTAGATTTAGTTAGGTGATTGTGATTTTGACATGCTAGTAAAAGATGTTCGTTGGATTATGTGAATTTAGGTCTAGTAGGTGATCATGTTGATTATTATATTGGTGGATAGAGATGAGGGCCACACAAGTGACTCAAGGCAATGATGCCACTACTGAAAATAACTGGTAAACAAGGCAAATGAGGAGAGAATGGGGGTAGTGGCAGCAGATGGAGTTTGATCCAGCATCCCACGTGCATGTGCACTCTTCGTTCCTCGTTGTCCGTTTTGGTGTTCTTGTCCTGTTTGCGGATTTTGTGTCACACACTTGATTAAGCATCCCACGTTCTCCTAATGTGCGCCCTTGGCCTTGACGATAGGTAGCGCCGTGTTCTCGAGCGTGTCCCGTGGGTAAAATTCAGGTATGCGTCGATTGTCTGTGCTCTTGCTTGCCATTGGTGGTGCTTGAGCGTGCGGTCGTGGTGTCGCCCAGCAAGGGAACACGGGATGTGGGATCAAGACAGCACACATAGCAACCCGTGACCAGGCAACGGCGCCCGTCCGGACGTTCAGGGAGCGGAGGTGGACACAAAGATGGATGTTGAGCTCCATAGCAGTCTCAATAGTGTGCTCATCAGTACGAGCGACACGAGCAAGAAGATCCTGGATATACTCCTCTTAGGAAAAAAAGAAGGCATTAGAGGTAGAGGAAACCTCAATCTCAAGGAAGTAGCGACTTCTTTAGTAAACATGGAGCAATTTGGATTTAGTTAGGCGATTGTGATCTTGAACAAATTTCATGGTGGATTATGAGATGTTTCAATGGATTTAGTTGATTGTGATCTTGAGGAGATAGTCAGAGATGTTCGGTATATTAATTAATCATGAACAATATGGATTTAGTTATGTGATTGTGATATTGAACCAAATTTCTCTGTGATTTATGAGATTTTAGTTGGATTTAGTTAGGTGATTGTGTCTTGAGATGATAATCAAAAATGTTTTGTGGATCATGAGATTTTAGGTCTAGTAGAGGAGGATGGTGATTATTGTATTGGTGGATAAATAGATACTTAAATTAATTTGAAACAATTTGAATTGGTGAGGTGGTTGTGATCTTTTAACCTAATTTTACGATGGATTATAAGGTTCTGGTTGGATTTAGTCAGGTGATTGTGATTTTGACGAGGTAGTAAAAGATGTTCGATGAATTATGTGAATTTAGGTCTAGTAGGTGAGCATGTTGATTATATATTGGTGGATAAAGGAATCTTTAATAAATTTAGAACAATTTGGATTTAGTTAGGCGATTGTGACCTTGAACCACATTTTATGGTGTATTATGAGATTTTGATGGATTAGTTAGTTGATTATGATCTTGAGAACATATTCAAATATGTTTGGATTAATTAATCTTGAATCATTAGGATTTGGTTAGCTGATTGTGATACTGAACCGAATTTTACGCTGGCTTATGAGATTTAAGGTGGATTTTGTTTGGTGATTGTGTCTTGAGAATATAGTCAAAGATGTTTGCTGGACAATGAGATTTTAGGTTTAGTATATGAGAATGGTGATTATTATATTGGTGGATAAAACAGATCTTCAATTTAGTTTGGAATAATTTTGATTTAGTTAGGTGATTGTTATTTTTCAAACAAATCCACGGTGGATTTTGAGGTTTTGTTGGATTTTGTTAGGTGATTGTGTCTTGAGCTAATAATCAAAGATGTTTTGTAGATCATGAGATTTTAGGTCTTGTAGAGGAGCATTGTGATTATTGTATTGGTGGATAAATAGATATTTAAACTAATTTGGAACAATTTGAATTTGGTCAGGTGATTTTGATTTTTTAGCCTAATTTTACGATGGATTATAATGTTCTGGTTGGATTTAGTCACGTGATTGTGATTTTGACGAGGTAGTTAAAGATGTTCGATGAATTATGTGAATTTAGGTCTAGTGGGTGAGCATGCTGATTATTATATTAGTGGATAAATGAATCTTTAATAAATTTGGAGCAATTTGGATTTAGTTAGACGATTGTGACCTTGAACCAAATTATATGGTGGATAATGAGATTTTTATGGACTAGTTAGTTGATTCTGATCTTGAGAAGATATTGAAAGATGGTTGGATTAATTAATCTTGAATAATTTGGAGTTAGTTAGGTGATTGTGATATTGAACCGAATTTTACGCCGGATTATGAGATTTTAGATGGATTTAGTTAGGTGATTGTGTCTTGAGAATAGTCAAAGATGTTTGCTGGACTATGAGATTTTAGGTTTAGTAGATGAGAATGGTGATTATTATATTGGTGGATAAAACAGATCTTTAATTTAGTTTGGAACAATTTTGATTTAGTTAGGTGATTGCTATTTTTCAAACAAATTCACGGTGGATTTTGAGGTTTTGTTGGATTTAGTTAGGTGATTGTGATCTCGACGAGTTAGTCAAAGATTTTGGTGAATTATGTTAACTTAGGTCTAGTAAGTGAGCATGGTGGTTATTATATTGGTGGATAAATGGTCCTTTAGTAAACATGGAGCAATTTGGATGTAGTTAGGCTATTATGATCTTGAATAAATTTCATAGTGGATTACACGATTTTCAATAGATTTAGTTAGTAGATTGTGATTTTGGGGAGATGTCAAAGTTGTTTGGTGGATTAATTAATGTTAAATAATTTGGAGTTCGTAGATGATTGCGATATTGAACCAGATTTCTTTGTGATTTATGAGATTTTAGTTGGGTTTAGTTAGGTGATTGTGTCTTGAGATGATAATTGAAGATGTTTGGTGGATTATGGATTTTAGGTCTTATAACTGAGCATGGCGATTATTATATTGATGGACGAACATATATTTAATTTAGTCTGAAACGATTTAGATTTAGTTAGGTGATTGTGATTTTGACATGCTAGTAAAAGATGTTCGTTGGATTATGTGAATTTAGGTCTAGTAGGTGATCATGTTGATTATTATATTGGTGGATAGAGATGAGGGCCACACAAGTGACTCAAGGCAATGATGCCACTACTGAAAATAACTGGTAAACAAGGCAAATGAGGAGAGAATGGGGGTAGTGGCAGCAGATGGAGTTTGATCCAGCATCCCACGTGCATGTGCACTCTTCGTTCCTCGTTGTCCGTTTTGGTGTTCTTGTCCTGTTTGCGGATTTTGTGTCACACACTTGATTAAGCATCCCACGTTCTCCTAATGTGCGCCCTTGGCCTTGACGATAGGTAGCGCCGTGTTCTCGAGCGTGTCCCGTGGGTAAAATTCAGGTATGCGTCGATTGTCTGTGCTCTTGCTTGCCATTGGTGGTGCTTGAGCGTGCGGTCGTGGTGTCGTCCAGCAAGGGAACACGGGATGTGGGATCAAGACAGCACACATAGCAACCCGTGACCAGGCAACGGCGCCCGTCCGGACGTTCAGGGAGCGGAGGTGGACACAAAGATGGATGTTGAGCTCCATAGCAGTCTCAATAGTGTGCTCATCAGTACGAGCGACACGAGCAAGAAGATCCTGGATATACTCCTCTTAGGAAAAAAAGAAGGCATTAGAGGTAGAGGAAACCTCAATCTCAAGGAAGTAGCGACTTCTTTAGTAAACATGGAGCAATTTGGATTTAGTTAGGCGATTGTGATCTTGAACAAATTTCATGGTGGATTATGAGATGTTTCAATGGATTTAGTTGATTGTGATCTTGAGGAGATAGTCAGAGATGTTCGGTATATTAATTAATCATGAACAATATGGATTTAGTTATGTGATTGTGATATTGAACCAAATTTCTCTGTGATTTATGAGATTTTAGTTGGATTTAGTTAGGTGATTGTGTCTTGAGATGATAATCAAAAATGTTTTGTGGATCATGAGATTTTAGGTCTAGTAGAGGAGGATGGTGATTATTGTATTGGTGGATAAATAGATACTTAAATTAATTTGAAACAATTTGAATTGGTGAGGTGGTTGTGATCTTTTAACCTAATTTTACGATGGATTATAAGGTTCTGGTTGGATTTAGTCAGGTGATTGTGATTTTGACGAGGTAGTAAAAGATGTTCGATGAATTATGTGAATTTAGGTCTAGTAGGTGAGCATGTTGATTATATATTGGTGGATAAAGGAATCTTTAATAAATTTAGAACAATTTGGATTTAGTTAGGCGATTGTGACCTTGAACCACATTTTATGGTGTATTATGAGATTTTGATGGATTAGTTAGTTGATTATGATCTTGAGAACATATTCAAATATGTTTGGATTAATTAATCTTGAATCATTAGGATTTGGTTAGCTGATTGTGATACTGAACCGAATTTTACGCTGGCTTATGAGATTTAAGGTGGATTTTGTTTGGTGATTGTGTCTTGAGAATATAGTCAAAGATGTTTGCTGGACAATGAGATTTTAGGTTTAGTATATGAGAATGGTGATTATTATATTGGTGGATAAAACAGATCTTCAATTTAGTTTGGAATAATTTTGATTTAGTTAGGTGATTGTTATTTTTCAAACAAATCCACGGTGGATTTTGAGGTTTTGTTGGATTTTGTTAGGTGATTGTGTCTTGAGCTAATAATCAAAGATGTTTTGTAGATCATGAGATTTTAGGTCTTGTAGAGGAGCATTGTGATTATTGTATTGGTGGATAAATAGATATTTAAACTAATTTGGAACAATTTGAATTTGGTCAGGTGATTTTGATTTTTTAGCCTAATTTTACGATGGATTATAATGTTCTGGTTGGATTTAGTCACGTGATTGTGATTTTGACGAGGTAGTTAAAGATGTTCGATGAATTATGTGAATTTAGGTCTAGTGGGTGAGCATGCTGATTATTATATTAGTGGATAAATGAATCTTTAATAAATTTGGAGCAATTTGGATTTAGTTAGACGATTGTGACCTTGAACCAAATTATATGGTGGATAATGAGATTTTTATGGACTAGTTAGTTGATTCTGATCTTGAGAAGATATTGAAAGATGGTTGGATTAATTAATCTTGAATAATTTGGAGTTAGTTAGGTGATTGTGACATTGAACCGAATTTTACGCCGGATTATGAGATTTTAGATGGATTTAGTTAGGTGATTGTGTCTTGAGAATAGTCAAAGATGTTTGCTGGACTATGAGATTTTAGGTTTAGTAGATGAGAATGGTGATTATTATATTGGTGGATAAAACAGATCTTTAATTTAGTTTGGAACAATTTTGATTTAGTTAGGTGATTGCTATTTTTCAAACAAATTCACGGTGGATTTTGAGGTTTTGTTGGATTTAGTTAGGTGATTGTGATCTCGACGAGTTAGTCAAAGATTTTGGTGAATTATGTTAACTTAGGTCTAGTAAGTGAGCATGGTGGTTATTATATTGGTGGATAAATGGTCCTTTAGTAAACATGGAGCAATTTGGATGTAGTTAGGCTATTATGATCTTGAATAAATTTCATAGTGGATTACACGATTTTCAATAGATTTAGTTAGTAGATTGTGATTTTGGGGAGATGTCAAAGTTGTTTGGTGGATTAATTAATGTTAAACAATTTGGAGTTCGTAGATGATTGCGATATTGAACCAGATTTCTTTGTGATTTATGAGATTTTAGTTGGGTTTAGTTAGGTGATTGTGTCTTGAGATGATAATTGAAGATGTTTGGTGGATTATGGATTTTAGGTCTTATAACTGAGCATGGCGATTATTATATTGATGGACGAACATATATTTAATTTAGTCTGAAACGATTTAGATTTAGTTAGGTGATTGTGATTTTGACATGCTAGTAAAAGATGTTCGTTGGATTATGTGAATTTAGGTCTAGTAGGTGATCATGTTGATTATTATATTGGTGGATAGAGATGAGGGCCACACAAGTGACTCAAGGCAATGATGCCACTACTGAAAATAACTGGTAAACAAGGCAAATGAGGAGAGAATGGGGGTAGTGGCAGCAGATGGAGTTTGATCCAGCATCCCACGTGCATGTGCACTCTTCGTTCCTCGTTGTCCGTTTTGGTGTTCTTGTCCTGTTTGCGGATTTTGTGTCACGCACTTGATTAAGCATCCCACGTTCTCCTAATGTGCGCCCTTGGCCTTGACGATAGGTAGCGCCGTGTTCTCGAGCGTGTCCCGTGGGTAAAATTCAGGTATGCGTCGATTGTCTGTGCTCTTGCTTGCCATTGGTGGTGCTTGAGCGTGCGGTCGTGGTGTCGTCCAGCAAGGGAACACGGGATGTGGGATCAAGACAGCACACATAGCAACCCGTGACCAGGCAACGGCGCCCGTCCGGACGTTCAGGGAGCGGAGGTGGACACAAAGATGGATGTTGAGCTCCATAGCAGTCTCAATAGTGTGCTCATCAGTACGAGCGACACGAGCAAGAAGATCCTGGATATACTCCTCTTAGGAAATAAAGAAGGCATTAGGGGTAGAGGAAACCTCAATATCAAGGAAGTAGCGACTTCTGTAGTAAACATGGAGCAATTTGGATTTAGTTAGGCGATTGTGATCTTGAACAAATTTCATGGTGGATTACGAGATGTTTCAATGCATTTAGTTGATTGTGATATTGAGGAGATAGTCAAAGATGTTCGGTATATTAATTAATCTTGAACAATATGGATTTAGTTATGTGATTGTGATATTGAACCAAATTTCTCTGTGATTTATGAGATTTTAATTGGATTTAGTTAGGTGATTGTGTCTTGAGATGATAATCAAAAATGTTTTGTGGATCATGAGATTTTAGGTCTAGTAGAGGAGGATGGTGATTATTGTATTGGTGGATAAATATATATTTAAATTAATTTGAAACAATTTGAATTGGTGAGGTGGTTGTGATCTTTTAACCTAATTTTACGATGGATTATAAGGTTCTGGTTGGATTTAGTCAGGTGATTGTGATTTTGACGAGGTAGTAAAAGATGATCGATGAATTATGTGAATTTAGGTCTAGTAGGTGAGCATGTTGATTATTATATTGGTGGATAAAGGAATCTTTAATAAATTTGGAACAATTTGGACTTAGTTAGGTGATTGTGACCTTGAACCATATTTTATGGTGGATAATGAGATTTTTATGGATTAGTTAGTTGATTATGATCTTGAGAAGATATTCAAAGATGGTTGGATTAATTAATCTTGAATAATTTGGATTTAGTTAGGTGATTGTGATATTGAACCGAATTTTACGCTGGATTATGAGATTTTAGGTGGATTTAGTTAGGTGATTGTGTCTTGAGAATAGTCAAAGATGTTTGCTGGACTATGAGATTTTAGGTTTAGTAGATGAGAATGGTGATTATTATATTGGTGGATAAAACAGATCTTTAATTTAGTTTGGAACAATTTTGATTTAGTTAGGTGATTGCTATTTTTCAAACAAATTCACGGTGGATTTTGAGGTTTTGTTGGATTTAGTTAGGTGATTGTGATCTCGACGAGTTAGTCAAAGATGTTTGGTGAATTATGTTAATTTAGGTCTAGTAAGTTAGCATGGTGGTTATTATATTGGTGGATAAATGGTCCTTTAGTAAACATGGAACAATTTGGATGTAGTTAGGTTGTTGTGATCTTGAATAAATTTCATTGTGGATTACAAGATTTTCAACAGATTTACTTAGTAGATTGTGATCTTGGGGAGATGTCAAAGATGTTTGGTGGATTAATTAATCTTAAACAATTTGGAGTTGGTAGATGATTGCGATATTGAACCAAATTTCTCTGTGATTTATGAGATTTTAGTTGGGTTTAGTTAGGTGATTGTGTCTTGAGATGATAATCGAAGATGTTTGGTGAATTATGGATTTTAGGTCTTATAGCTGAGCATGGCGATTATTATATTGATGGATGAACATATATTTAATTTTGTCTGAAACAATTTCGATTTAGTTAGGTGATTGTGATTTTGACAAGCTAGTAAAAGATGTTCGGTGGATTATGTGAATTTAGGTCTAGTAGGTGATCATGTTGATTATTATATTGGTGGATAGATATGAGGGCCACACAAGTGACTCAAGGCAATGATGCCACTACTGAAAATAACTGGTAAACAAGGCAAATGAGGAGAGAATGGGGGTAGTGGCAGCAGATGGAGTTTGATCCAGCATCCCACGTGCATGTGCACTCTTCGTTCCTCGTTGTCCGTTTTGGTGTTCTTGTCCTGTTTGCGGATTTTGTGTCACACACTTGATTAAGCATCCCACGTTCTCCTAATGTGCGCCCTTGGCCTTGATGATAGGTAGCGCCGTTATCGAGCGTGTCCCGTGGGTAAAATTCAGGTATGCGTCGATTGTCTGTGCTCTTGCTTGCCATTGGTGGTGCTTGAGCGTGCGGTCATGGTGTCGCCCAGCAAGGGAACACGGGATGTGGGATCAAGACAGCACACATAGCAACCCGTGACCAGGCAACGGCGCCCGTCCGGACGTTCAGGGAGCGGAGGTGGACACAAAGATGGATGTTGAGCTCCATAGCAGTCTCAATAGTGTGCTCATCAGTACGAGCGACACGAGCAAGAAGATCCTGGATATACTCCTCTTAGGAAAAAAAGAAGGCATTAGAGGTAGAGGAAACCTCAATCTCAAGGAAGTAGCGACTTCTTTAGTAAACATGGAGCAATTTGGATTTAGTTAGGCGATTGTGATCTTGAACAAATTTCATGGTGGATTACGAGATGTTTCAATGGATTTAGTTGATTGTGATCTTGAGGAGATAGTCAAAGATGTTCGGTATATTAATTAATCTTGAACAATATGGATTTAGTTATGTGATTGTGATATTGAACCAAATTTCTCTGTGATTTGTGAGATTTTAGTTGGATTTAGTTAGGTGATTGTGTCTTGAGATGATAATCAAAAATGTTTTGTGGATGAGATTTTAGGTCTAGTGGAGGAGGATGGTGATTATTGTATTGGTGGATAAATAGATATTTAAATTAATTTGAAACAATTTGAATTGGTGAGGTCGTTGTGATCTTTTAACCTAATTTTACGATGGATTATAAGGTTCTGGTTGGATTTAGTCAGGTGATTGTGATTTTGACGAGGTAGTAAAAGATGTTCGATAAATTATGTGAATTTAGGTCTAGTAGGTGAGCATGTTGATTATATTTTGGTGGATAAAGGAATCTTTAATAAATTTGGAACAATTTGGATTTAGTTAGGCGATTGTGACCTTGAACCACATTTTATGGTGGATTATGAGATTTTTATGGATTAGTTAGTTGATTATGATCTTGAGAACATATTCAAATATGTTTGGATTAATTAATCTTGAATCATTAGGATTTGGTTAGGTGATTGTGATACTGAACCGAATTTTACGCTGGATTATGAGATTTAAGGTGGATTTTGTTAGGTGATTGTGTCTTGAGAATTTAGTTAGGCGATTGTGACCTTGAACCACATTTTATGGTGGATTATGAGATTTTTATGGATTAGTTAGTTGATTATGATCTTGAGAACATATTCAAATATGTTTGGATTAATTAATCTTGAATCATTAGGATTTGGTTAGGTGATTGTGATACTGAACCGAATTTTACGCTGGATTATGAGATTTAAGGTGGATTTTGTTAGGTGATTGTGTCTTGAGAATATAGTCAAAGATGTTTGCTGGACTATGAGATTTTAGGTTTAGTAGATGAGAATGGTGATTATTATATTGGTGGATAAAACAGATCTTCAATTTAGTTTGGAACAATTTTTAGCCTAGTTTTACGATGGATTATAAGGTTCTGGTTGGATTTAGTCACGTGATTGTGAGTTTGACGAGGTAGTTAAAGATGTTCGATGAATTATGTGAATTTAGGTCTAGTAGGTGAGCATGCTGATTATTATATTAGTGGATAAATGAATCTTTAATAAATTTGGAGCAATTTGAATTTAGTTAGACGATTGTGACCTTGAACCAAATTATATGGTGGATAATGAGATTTTTATGGACTAGTTAGTTGATTCTGATCTTGAGAAGATATTCAAAGATGGTTGGATTAATTAATCTTGAATAATTTGGAGTTAGTTAGGTGATTGTGATATTGAACCGAATTTTACGCCGGATTATGAGATTTTAGGTGGATTTAGTTAGGTGATTGTGTCTTGAGAATAGTCAAAGATGTTTGCTGGACTATGAGATTTTAGGTTTAGTAGATGAGAATGGTGATTATTATATTGGTGGATAAAACCGATCTTTAATTTAGTTTGGAACAATTTTGATTTAGTTAGGTGATTGCTATTTTTCAAACAAATTCACGGTGGATTTTGAGGTTTTGTTGGATTTAGTTAGGTGATTGTGATCTCGACGAGTTAGTCAAAGATGTTTGGTGAATTATGTTTACTTAGGTATAGTAAGTGAGCATGGTAGTTATTATATTGGTGGATAAGTGGTCCTTTAGTAAACATGGAGCAATTTGGATGTAGTTAGGCTATTGTGATCTTGAATAAATTTCATAGTGGATTACAGGATTTTCAATAGATTTAGTTAGTAGATTGTGATCTTGGGGAGATGTCAAAGATGTTTGGTGGATTAATTAATCTTTAACAATTTGGAGTTGGTAGATGATTGCGATATTGAACCAAATTTCTCTGTGATCTTGAACAAATTTCATGGTGGATTACGAGATTTTTCAATGGATTTAGTTGATTGTGATCTTGAGGAGATAGTCAAAGATGTTCGGTGTATTAATTAATCTTGAACAATATGGATTTAGTTATGTGATTGTGATATTGAACCAAATTTCTCTGTGATTTATGAGATATTAGTTGGATTTAGTTAGGTGATTGTGTCTTGAGATGATAATCAAACATGTTTTGTGGATCATGAGATTTTAGGTCTAGTAGAGGAGGATGGTGATTATTGTATTGGTGGATAGATAGATGTTTAAATTAATTTGAAACAATTTGAATTGGTCAGGTGATTGTGATCTTTTAACCTAATTTTACGATGGATTATAAGGTTCTGATTGGATTTAGTCAGGTGATTGTGATTTTGAGGAGGTTGGAAAAGATGTTCGATGAATTATGTGAATTTAGGTCTAGTAGGTGAGCATGTTGATTATATATTGGTGGATAAATGAATTTTTAATAAATTTGGAATAATTTGGATTTAGTTAGGTGATTGTAACCTTGAACCACATTTTATGGTGGATTATGAGATTTTTATGGATTAGTTAGTTGATTCTGATCTTGAGAACATATTCAAATATGTTTGGATTAATTAATCTTGAATCATTTGGATTTGGTTAGGTGATTGTGATACTGAACCGAATTTTACGCTGGATTATGAGATTTAATGTAGATTTAGTTAGGTGATTGTGTCTTGAGAATATAGTCTAAGATGTTTGCTGGACTATGAGATTTTTGGTTTAGTAGATGAGAATGGTGATTATTATATTGATGGATAAACAGATCTTTAATTTAGTTTGGAACAATTTTGATTTAGTTAGGTGATTGCTATTTTTCAAACAAATCCAAGGTGGATTTTGAGGTTTTGTTGGATTTAGTTAGGTGATTGTGATCTTGACTTGTTAGTCAAAGATGTTTGGTGAATTTTGTTAAACTTAGGTCTAGTAAGTGAGCGTGGTGGTTATTATATTGGTGGATAAATGGTCCTTTAGTAAACATGGAGTAATTTGGATGTAGTTAGGCTATTATGATCTTGAATAAATTTCATTGTGGATTACAAGATTTTCAATAGATTTAGTTAGTAGATTGTGATCTTGGGGAGATGTCAAAAATGTTTGGTGGATTAATTAATCTTAAACAATTTAGAGTTGGTAGATGATTGCGATATTGAACCAAATTTCTCTGTGATTTATGAGATTTTAGTTGGATTTAATTAGGTGATTGTGTCTTGAGATGATAATCAAAGATGTTTGGTGGATTATGGATTTTAGGTCTAATAACTGAGCATGGCGATTATTATATTGGAGGATGTACATATATTTAATTTAGTTTGAAATGATTTGGATTTAGTTTGGTGATTGTGATCTTTTAACCTAATTTTACGGTGGATTATAAGGTTTTGGTTGGATTTGGTTAGCTGATTGTGATTTTGACAAGCTAGTAAAAGATGTTTGGTGAATTATGTGAATTTAGGTCTTGTAGGTGAGCATGTTGATTATTGTATTGCTGGATAAATAATTATTTAATAAACTTGGAAAATTTTGGATTTAGTTAGGCGATTGTCATTTTGAACCAAATTTTATGCTGGAGTATGAGATTTTTGATGGATTAGTTAGTTGATTGTGATCTTGAAGAGATAGTCAAAGATGTTCGGTGTATTAATTAATCTTGAACAATTTGGATTTAGTTAGGTGATTGTGATATTGAACCAAATTTGTCTGTGATTTATGAGATGTTAGTTGGATTTAGTTAGGAGATTGTGTCTTGAGAAGATAGTCAAAGATGTTTGGTGGATTATGAGATTTTAGGTCTAATAGATGAGCATGGTGATTATTATTTTTATGGAAATGAATCTTTAATAAATTTGGAACAATTTGGTTTTAGTTAGTCGACTGTGATCTTTAACCAAAATTTATGGTGGATTATGAGATTTAGTTTGGCTCCGCTCCTGCTGGTTGTGCACAATGGTGACTCCACGCATCTCCTGCGCCCCACAACCCTCTCCTTCCTGGCACAGGAGGAGCAGGAGCAAGGATGCCGAGGCGGTTCAGGTTTGCCTCCACCTCCGCTCTCCTCCCTGCTCTCACTCTTGTCTCCCTTTTTTTCTCATTCTGCAGCTTCATTCAAGCATATATTTTAAATTGCTAGGTATTCCAGGTAGTTAGCTTATCTATGGACTACACCTACATTTGATGTTAGAATTCTGATACTAATTTATGTTCTTGTTGCATAGATGAATGGTGCTTTAGCTTCAATGACCAGTTTTATTGCTAAATATTTTTCCCATTGAAAGTGTCAAAGAATATACAACTTGGTATGGAGAAGTTTTCTTATGGGGAATTAAAGATTCTTGTATGCAGAACTATTTGGGCTCCCGCAGCTGTATCAGTTGGTTTTAGTTCTCAGATTTTTACTTTGCTTTTTTTGGCAAAAAATTGGATGTATGAATCTGAGATCTGGACCTCAAGTTAACTGCTTTTCTTTTCATCTGCAGTCGCGAGGAAGAGTAGGAAGATCAGGCAGAGAGGGTTTTACATACCTCTTCCACACTGACAAGTCTTTGCTTTTCAGGATTGCCATGGCGTGCTGCTGTTGTAATGCTTTCATTTTCTGTTGTTTTGTCACTTTGTTAAACTTTGTTCTCTTATTCTGATGCTATGGTTTGTGATGGCTGGATGAGATTTGTGGTGAAAAGTCTCCTTTATTTTGTTTACCTACAGATCTTGAATGCACGATTGATAATTTTGCTGGATAGGTTAGAAATCTAAATAATAGACATTTTAAAGGATGTAGTTGGTACACATGGAAAGCCAAGAAAAATATATAGCTTACTTACAGTGTTGTTTGATCCATCGCTCTGCGGCAGGCTCACTGATGGACTTGAAGTATGACTAATCTTGGACTGCATTTATTGCCTGTTGTTGGTCTGCTTCTTTTATTCTATATTTAGGGGGTTCTAAGCTATTGAATTAGGAAGCATATAGTTTATCCATTTACTTTTGAGACCCTCTTCAGTCTGTTGGCTACTGCAGGGAGCTTTGGATGGTGGTCTTGGTATTCCACACAGTGACAAGAGATTTGCTGGCTTCAAGAAGGATAAGAAGCACCCGGGCGCTGAGATTCACTGCAAATACATCTATGAAGGTCATGTTGCTGACTACATGAAGGTGAGTTGGATCCATTGCCCTCGTGGTATTATAATGCCATTTCTTCATTCCCTAGGGCTGTCGTTGTTGTATACATGAATTCTTTCTGGAAGATATATCTGGGCCCGATTCACCCATATAAAGTATCCTAAAGCAAGTGTACTTTCTTCTTATTTCTGAAGCAGCTTACTGAATCTCGTTTTAACTTCTGCCCTACCCATATTTCAGTCAATAGCTGATGAGGAACCTGTAATGCCCAGATGGATCTCAATCTGGAATTGGGGATGAGGAAGAGAGAAGAGAGTAGGTGAGAGACGTAGAGAAGGGGAAAGAAGGTTCAATCAATCACACGCCGCCTTTCTCCTTAGTGTTTCGTACATAAGTAGCCGCCCCTTCCTGGGCTTACCCTTACATGGCCTCCGGCCCACACCACATACGGGCCCCAAGCCCACACACACACTAGCGTTGCAGTTCAGCTAACTGACTGCACTAGTTCAGTCCGCCACTGATGCATCAGTAGGCGCGACATTGTCCTCCCCTTGAGATGAAGCTCCTTCCCAGATGCAGGCTGATGGATAGCGTTGGCGAAGAACGGTGTAATCTTCCCAAGTGGTGGCTGAAGTTGGCATGTTTGCCCACTGGACACGGAGTTGCACACTCCGCCTTTCTCCTTAGTGTTTCGTACATAAGTAGCCGCCCCTTCCTGGGCTTACCCTTACATGGCCTCCGGCCCACACCACATACGGGCCCCAAGCCCACACACACACTAGCGTTGCAGTTCAGCTAACTGACTGCACTAGTTCAGTCCGCCACTGATGCATCAGTAGGCGCGACAGAACCTAAGAAGTACCAATCTCACTTCAGTGAGTACATCAGGAAGAATATTGCGGCCGATGACAAGGAAGCACTGTACAAGAAGGTTCATGCTGCCATTTGTGCTTATCCTACCATGGCAAGATCAACTAAGGAACCTCCAAAGACGCACAAGAATTGGATATATCTTGCTGTTTATTAAAGTCAAACAACTGATAATGAAGTTTATCAATATATAGTAATGGGTATAAATGTTTCCTCATACTCATGTAGTCCGTTCATTCCTAAACTATATGTTCTTCTTTTGTTAAAGCCTTAAAATATTGAAACAATTCCTTACTTAACACTATCTTAAATTTCGTTTCCTTATTTGACACTGAAAAACTTTTTCTTCCTTATGTAACAACGAGTCTAAATTTTATGCCTTTTATAACACTTTTGTCTATTTTGAGCCTAAATGACAACTGAAAAGATCCTTTTGCCCCTCATGTGGTATGTGTGTGTGCGGGGCAATAACACACGCACGCAACATCAGTGCGAGGGCAGTAGCACACACAACACACACACAGCAGCACGCACACACGAAGCACATACACACACACACACGCAACACACTCACAGGTAGCAGCACACACGCACGCATCAACAACACACACACACGCAGCAACACACACAGCGAAGTAATATACATCCAGTATTGTAGTAAGTTCTTTCAAAATTATATCATACATGATTTTCTCCTTCATAAACTCCGCCACACCAGAAAAATATTCCTGCCTCCGCCACTGCACGCACCACGCATGCACACAACAGCATGCACGTACACACGCAGTAGCAAACTCACACACAGCAGCACACGCGCGCGTGCACACACACACACATATGCAGCAGTAGCACATACATACGCGCACACAAACACACGCAACATCACAGGCACGCGCACACAAACATACCACATGAGGGCAAAATGGTCATTTCAGGTGTCATTTAGGCTTAAAATGGACATAAGTGTTATAAAAGGCATAAAATTTAGACTCCTTGTTAGATAGGGAACAAATTATTTGTCAATGTCAAATAGGGCATAAATTTTAGACACGGTGTTAAATAAGGAATTCTCTCTAAAATATTAAGATGTTACGGTAAATAAATTCCTTCAGAATCAATAATAGAAAAGTTCTGCTATGCAATAAGATACAGTTGTATGCAAAAAATAATCTTGTATTATATAGTTATATATCAAAACTATGGATTTTCTATGCACTTCCTGCGATCATTAATGTTCATTGTCTTTGTTTGGATTTTGTTGGGCACCTGCGGCAAGCGGTGTCAGACACGACGGACGCTGCCAGGTCCGCGTCAACATCGTGCTCACAGAGCCTGGCCGCTGCGTTGTGTTCTCCATTTTGCAGTGCATGGTGAACTACACAGCAAAGTTCAGCTGCAGTTCCTCTATTTTCTTCCTACTAAGAGCCCTGACGATTTGTACTACTTGGCTGCAAATTTGTGCCGTTTGCATCACCATACGGATAGTGGTAAGAATGCAACAGCAAATCCAATAGTAGGTAATTGTGACAGTATTTCACCACCAGTAATCTTGCTGTCTTTTATGGTTGCAGGTTTGTTCTTCCGGCATTATTCATGGTTCTCATCATAGCCATACTGAATGATGCAGGTGGCATACCTGAATTTATCATATGAATTATGACTTTATGAGCTTGCTTGGCTACTGACCTGCTGTTTTGGAAGGGCGTCCTTTTACCAGAGCTATGGATTTTATTATGCCCCATTTCCTTCAGGTCTTTTATCGCTCCATCCTTGATTTATCTGAGTCCATTGGGGTTGCTCATGAATTACAGAATTTAGGCTTACAGTAAGATGAACTTCCTTGAGAATCAATAATAGAAAATTTTTGGTTAAGAGTAATTTCCAACGCGTCGTCAATTTTGTTTTTCTGATGTTTGGGTCTTGGCCTGTATGCTTTGTTTGCCTATATGCTCTGTTTGGAACCTTTTATTCTCCTTTTGTCTTGGTCTGAATTCATGGATAAATTGCCTCCTTTTTTACTTGCTTGGGCTTGGGATTGGGCTTGGAAGAACTTTATCCTGTACTTGGTTACTTGGGTTGTATGACACCTATGGTTTACCTCATTGTGCTTCCAGTTCATTTGCCTTTGTTGGTGGCTGGGGGTAAATATTTAGTTTGAATTATAGTTGATTGTCTTTGGATGTTGCTAATTTTGTATGAGCTGCAGGTGACATGTTCTATCTATTTTTTATAGAAAAATATTTTCTTTCTACTACCTCCAATCCAAAGTAAGTGTCGCAGTTTTGAGCCCGGGTTCGTTCAAAACTGCCACACTTATTTTGGATCGGAGGGAATAATATTTAGTTTTCTTCCAGTATTAATGATGCTTTCACTCTTTTGTCAGATTAACAATTTCCATTGACCTTTTGTTGCATCTTTGATTGTAATCAGCATCGAATGGTTATCTGGCTATGCTTTGCATTATTATAGATCGTATATGCTGCTGCTACTTAATTATACTTCTATGTGATCATGCAATTGTATTCATTTTTAATGTTCACCGGTGATGGAAAAGCGCCGACTGATATGAAGCTAAGAGTAAGAAAAATAAGAGGCAATTGAACATGCTTCCCTCGGCAGAAATAATTTAAAGGCCTAAGTAGGAAACTGGATTAGGTTGACTAATCTTACCTGGCTAGCTTAGCTCATGTTGAGTGTTATTTCTGATTATTACTTATCACAGGAACCAAATAGAAATCACTTCTCATGGAAATTTATACCTAGGTCTTATGTCGTGTACACCAACTTCAGTGGCCCAAAATTATATTTTTGATTCAAATTATGGACACCATTTTGGAGTGGCCTGATTCACAAGGGGTGCAGTTTCATAGTAAGACGGAGAACATGATGTTTCCGTATAACTACAAAATCTGTACAAGCTATAGTGGTGGCCTGCTTTTTTGTCATACATAGTTGAATACGCTGCTTGCATGGTGCAAACTGGAAACTTGTAGGTTACTGGAGCATTCATTCAGTCATAATGATTCACTCATATTCAGTTAGTTTACAAATCTAGAGATCATAATTTCTGTCTAAAAACTGTACTTCTATTTTTTATTTACAGGGCCTGGTCACAGATGGCATTTTTTCTGGGTTGTGGTGAAATACTTTTGTTCTTTTTTGGAAAACATGTGCTCTAACTCAAGTGAGAGTGTAAACAAGTATTTCAACTCAACTCCAGGCAATAGTTGCCATTTAGGTTAGTTCAAGTTTAATTTTGGGTGCCATTCAGTTTAGTCAATTCTGGGCAATAATTGTCATTTAGTTCAGTTCAAATTCAGTCTTGTGTGCCATTTAGTTAAGTGTTAGGAGCAACAAGTGGAATTCAGTTCAGTTTTGTTCAGCTTTGTTCAGCTTTGTTCATAATTCTGCATATGTTGTTCTTCTGTTCAATTCTGCAAATGCTCAAAGCTTACCAGAACACTTATTTAGTCATAACGTTCAAGCAAACAGTGGAACATTTTGCCATTAAAATATGTTCAACCCTACACTTATACAAGTAGCAACTGGAATTCTTATTCAATCAGAACTACAATATTTTGTTATCTTAATATTTCTCTCCATATTCACTTAACATGAGTGACTCAGTTGAACGCTTCATGCACAAACCACAGGGGGCGTTGACCCACCGTGGATGTTGGTCGCTGCATGCCTGCGCTGTTCTTTGCTCTGCTGCGTGGAGCGCTTGTGTTGCCAGCCTACAATTGGTGTCGGGACTTTCGTTCGGTTCTGCTTGGCGGCGGTGATTTCCTTCGGTTCTGCTGGGCCCTTCTATCTAGCGGCCCCTAGAAGGGAGCACGGGTGACGCCATCTCGTCTGGTGCTGAAGCTCCCAAACAGCTCACCTCGTGGCAGCAAGGTACGCCTTCAACTCATTCCTCCCCTATCTCTTCCCCCAACGCAACTTTCTGCCGTTAGTTGCTCCAGGCAAAGGAAGCTTGAGCAGGTAACATAGCGCCCACCTCATTCAGATTTGATTTTTGCAGTAGTACAAAATTCATACCTGCCGCATCACCAATACGAGTACTCCAGGAAAATGTGAGTGGGAAACAGATTATGTGCTTGATAAAGTTTGTCCTTTGTAGAATCACATGCAAATTTAGTACATTGATCTGCAATGGGAAATAAACAAGCTTCTCATTCCAAATCAGCATTATTTTGAGTTATTACAAGGTTAGGAATCAGATTATGTACTGATAATCATTTTATTTCAAGCTAAATTGTAATTGTTAGATGGTCATGTCTATTAATTTCCTATAGACAACCCTTCTTGAGTTTCCTATGGATTTATTACGGTTTCAAAATGGTCAAGCATTCAAGCTAGCAGCAGCAAAAATTTGTCCCAACTATTAAGCTACAAGATTTAGCAATGCATGCTATATGTAGCAATTTGGCCCCAAAAACCTGAACACCATACCACAGAAATTAGAAGACTTAGCAAAGCATGCATTCATGTGACCAAGCATCATATTGCAGTTACAATACACATAGATTGAGTAATATATCCTTGCTTTTTCAGGAGTCAGTCAAAATATGCAAGTATGTGCACCCAGTTTGTTCAAGCCCCTTGCTCAGAAGTTGGTCTGGAGATGCAAGAATACAGGTAAACTGCATATATAACTGCATTTTTACGCAGAACTGAAATCTCACAGAAACTACACTAAACTGGATTGAGATTATTGAAAAATGTTAATTAAATGTTAAATGGATAACTTTGTGATAATCTACACCATATCTTTATGGACTAGGACCAATCAAAACAACATGCAGGAATTGTTCATCCTCATGGAACCAAAAAACCATCCATCCACTTTCACTGCAAGTCAACACTGTACTGAGCTTTCCCTGTCCATACACTTCCGAAACAGAATGCCAGATTGTTAAATACTGACCAAGATAACGATATTTAGAAACAAATCACCTCACCCTCACCTCTTTCTGATTAGTTTTTTGCTGCTGAACTATTGCTGTCGGCTGTCGGAGTGCCTTTGCTGCTTGGGGTTCTTGCTTAACTTCCGCCTGCTGTGGATGCCGCTTTGTGCTCGAGTTCTTGCTTAACTTCCGCCTGCTGTGGATGCCGCTTTGTGTTTGGGTCTTTCCTTCTTGCTGCTGGTGTCGCTGTCTTTTTGTTGGCCAGGGGCATGATATCTGGGGCAGCAGCCAATCCTCCACGGGTGAAGTGAAGGTTTATGTTTGTCACAATTTCCAATATTAGCATAGTATGTATTTGCATGTTGCAAAGATCTCAGTATGAGGAGATTTAGATTCATTCAACTCAACCATTGACAGGCAGGGAGACAACAAAGGGGGCAGTATAATTGCATCCCATTATTATTTTTCTCTTTATTAGATGGCATATTGTTATTTGTTCTATATATACTTAACGTCCCCGTATGGCTGCTTTTGAGAAAAAACCCGTATTACCATGTATCCGTGTTTCTTAGTTCTTATTCATCCTAAGTTTTAGCAGATTAATTAATCATTTGCTTTTCTCAATTTTATTGTTTTGGAAATTTTGTTCCTCTACCATTTATCAAGTACGGTTTGCGAGAGGTGGTTGCTATTCATACGTTCTAGTATATGTAATACAAAAGGTACTTCTCATTCAGTATTTAAACGATCTGGTGTCGTTCTATTGCATGGCATTTGAATTGCCCAATGCTTGGTTGTGAGAGATGATATCCATCTCAGAAAGGAGAAAGGGTCACTGCTGGTCAAATGCTTTGTGCCTAGGACTGATATGAACTTCTCTTCCACAACTAGACAATTATCCGATCTATTTCAATTGTCTGGATGTTAACTCGAGGTAAGAGCAAGTGCTACGACAATTCCCAGTACACATTTATAAGCAGTATTTCGGTTAAAAAAGAGTGAGATGGATAGCTCATGGTAGCATTCAAGGCATATTTTTCAGACTTGACACAGTAGCAGTTTAATATTTTTCAGACTTGGACACCGTAGCAGTTTAAGCGGCGCAGCAAGGCGCGCGTATGCTTCTAGTGTCCATCGAAGCTATCTGATAAATGGAGACCGTAGCCAAAATTGAGGTTAGGGACCTCAATTGCTGTGACATGAAGAAACTTGGAGCTGGAAAATGTATTTGTGAAGAATCAACTTGAGATGGCAAACACTACCAGCTGGAAGCATTTTAAGGAGAGGGGCCAACAACATAGATTCAGACCGCTGTCTCTGTGCTTATGTAACTACTGGTACATCGAAATGACATGTCGTCACTCGCTCCCTAAGATGATACAGCAGATTAGATTCCCGTTCCACTCCACAACCTGCAAAGCAAATCACACTCCCTCTTAACAGCCGACGACGATGGAGACCCGAGGCAGAAGAAGCAGCATAGTATTATGCACCGGAACCTGAATGAACCTGCTTACCCAATCCGTGGGGCAGAGAGATCTGTAGTAGCGCTGGAACTTGCCGCACTCCGACGTGTCACCCTCCTTGACCTTCATGCACCGGTGGTACTCGAGGTAGCGCACGCAGCAGTGGCGCGTCTGGTTCTGGGTCGGGAACCGGAAGTCGCAGGGCGCAGTGCGCAGCTCGACGTAGGCGGCGGCGGCGAGTCGGCTACGCTGCCGGGCTCGTGCGGCGGCCTCGGCGCCTGCTCCCCTCGGGCCACTTTCCCCACGTCCCTGGCGTGCATCTTCTCGTGCGGGTTCACTACGGTGCTCGGATCGATGCTCTGAAGGACGATCGGTGCTCTGGATAACGTGGGGCAGAACGGTGACTGACTGCATGGGTGCTGGTTGATTTTGTACTGGCGCTGAGCGGTGGAAGCACTGAAGAAGGAGAGATGCCAAGCCACGGTGGCAGCTGTCTGTTCCGGGCGGAGGCACGTGTCATGGTGCGCACACGTGTACACATCCACGATCGATGCTACGACTCAACACCAGATCCCAGATAGACGTTGATCTAGGTTAGACGACGCCAAGGTTCCAGACAGCCAAACTGGAACTCACAATCGACTTCACATCATGTACAGATAGGACTGACAGTACCTTCCCAGGTACTACCAAACTAGTTAGAGAATTCAACAAAGCTGGCAATTTCATCGAGAAGAATGATAGGATTCACCGCATAACTATTGATCATAGGGTCGGTCTGGCCCTTTGTATACAGGAGTGTACAATAGAGAGAGTGGATCGTGGCCTAGCTCTACGTGACCACGATCACCGTGTTGGCCGTGGGCGTGCGGACGTGCCCGAGTCAGCGTCAGGAGTGGAGGAAGACTTCCAACAGCCCCCCGCAGCTGCAGCAGGGTCTTCGACAATGTTGAGGCTGGATCGGAACTCGGTGAAGATAGCCGTCGGCAACCCTTTGGTGAAGATGTCGGCGAACTGGGATGTCGAGGGCACCTGGAGTACGTGCACGTCGCCGAAGGACACGCGCTCGCAGACGAAGTGGAGGTCGATCTCCACGTGCTTGGTGCGCTGGTGTTGCACTGGGTTGGAGGAGTGGTACATGGCGCTGACGTTATCGCAGTAGATGATCGTCATGCTCGCCGGCGGTCGATGCAGCTCATGGAGAAGCTGTCGGAGCCAACAGGTGTGCGACACCCCACCTCCGCGCTGGAGCGCGACACCGTGTGCTGCCTCTTGGATGACCAAGAGATGAGATTGTCGTCGAGGAAGACGCAGAAGCCTGACATGGAGCATCGCGTGTTCGGGCATCCCGCCCAGTCGGCGTCGGAGTAGGCCACGAGGTTGGTGTCGCTGCTGCACCGTAGATGGAGCCCGAGGTGAGCAGAGCCGCACACGTATCATAGAACGCGCTTGAGGAGAGTGAGGTGCGCCTCGTGCGGGTCATGCATTAACAAGCACAGTTGCTGGATGGCGTAAGCAAGGTCCGGCCGCGTCAATGTGTAACATCCCAAAATTCTAGATTTTGGAATGTTATAATAAATAGATAGATTTGGTTGATTGTTTGATTGGCTGACTGAAAGTGAGTGAATTCGAAAATCTTTGAAAGTTAAATGAGAGGGAATAAAAGGACTTTCCCAAACTTTCATATTTGCTTTCTGATCTCCATGAATTCAAATTCTTTTCAAACACAAAACCCCGGAGAGAAGATGACATGACTTCTTCCATTTATTTAAATGACAAGGGGTGTTGAAAATATTTGAATTTCATTTGAAAATATTTCCGATTCTGGAACTTTATGCAACTCAATGATTTTCATGAGAGAAGATAAAATGACTTCTTCAAATTATATGAAATATGAGTTGGGAGTTTCAAAGAATTAAATTCAAAGTTCTTTTGAATTTATTTTCAATTTGGAGTTATTTGAGTTTTATTCAAATTATTTTTCTCCAAAAATAAAATATATGGAAATTAGGGTAACATGATTCCCTACATTAGAAAATTGGAGAAAAATTAATTTGAAATCATTTTGGTATTTTTAAAATGATTTTAGTTGGATTTTAATAGACCAGTAGCACTCTTTGAATTATTAGAATTTGTGTGTATTTTATCTAATGCTAGGAAAATGTTCATGTCGTAGAAAATATTTTTCTGAAAATTTTAATATATTATATGCCTATATAATGTTTTTATTTGTTTTGTTTGTCTAGAAAAAAAATTCTTTAAAAAAAAATTCCCCGACTGGGCCGGCCCAGCTCCCTGCCAGGCCAAGCCCAGCCCAGCCGCACCGCCTCCCTCCACCCAAGCGGGAGACCGCCGCCGCCACGACTGCCGCCACCGACCTCGGCGTCCGTGCCAAGGTCGGGCACCGCTGCCCCCTCACCCAAGGCACTCCGCCCCGCCCCAAATAAATAGGCCGCCGCCGCCGCCTCTCTCTCCACGCCGCCCCGCGCCGCATCTTGCGCCGCCGCCAACGCATCTCCGCCGCCCTGGCCGCACCTTGCCGCCGCCGCCCTCCACCTGCCGCGCCGCTCGCTGCTGCCGCGCCGCTCGCCGCTCCCGATGCCGCTGCCCACGCTGCGCCGCCCCACGCCACCGGAGCCGCCGCCGGAGCCCCGCGCCGCCTCGCCGGAGATCGCCGGAGTAACCACCGTCATCGCCGGTTCTTTTGGGTGAACCGGTATAAGCCGTAACCCGCCTCGGTTTTATTTTAAGTTCGGTTTAAAAAAAACCTAGACTAGATCTGTTTTTTTAGGTTTTACTAAACAACGAACGTCCACTGTTTAGACCGTATAAGTGAACGTTCGCCTTTTAGTCTTTTTTTTTGTTATTTTCGGCCAGGGACCTAGTTGTGAATACTTTATTTACAGAATAGTCCCTGTACTTCAAACGACTATAACTTTTTACTCGTTAGTCCAAATCCAACGAAACCAACACCCACGTCTTCATTATGATCTCCTCTATCCAGTAATCCAACCCAAACATGTTTTTGAAAATTTTAAAATTTGAATTAGGTCAGATTTGAATTCAAACTTCTTTTGATCATATCTTTTTATCCGTAACTCCGTTTGAGTTGATTCTTTTTGCAAATCGAAGCTCTTGACCTAAACATTCTAATAAGGCCAAATTCACATAATTTTGGTACTGTTAGAAATTGTTTTATGTTGCAAGAGCTATTTGCTTGGTTTTGATGTTTTCTGAATCGACTTCTTCGTTCTTCCTGATCTTTTGAGTGATATCTTATGTGTGGTTACTATTGTTTGCTTACGATAGATTGACCGGAGTGTGACGAGTAGAACTATCAAGAGTTTTGAGTGTGAATCATCTTCATCAACATTGCAGGCAAGTTCACACTTTGATCATACCTTTTCTACAACCCAGTTTTATTGCATTAGATCAATCCTCACACATTGCATGATTAGGATCTAATTAAATTGTGGGATGGGAAGTAGATGAGGTAGTACCTATTACCTGTTTATTATCAAACCTTTGGGAGTTACTTCTACGTTTGCTTATTATGCCATGCTATGCTAGTAGACGTGGATTGGGTGAGTGAAATCCATGACAGATGTGAGATTGATAATTAATGGTTTATCTAAGGTGGCAACCTAACACACATCTGGGTGGATTGAGGCACCTGGGTTACCAGGACTTGCCTGTTTTCTTTGGACCGCCACCCAGGCTCAAAGGGATCATGAGATTATTCATACTAGAAACTTCCGTGTGCAGCCACAAGCCATTATGGGCTCTGGCATAGTTGACTAAGTTGTGCGAACTCTTACAGTGGTAGACTAGCAGATGTAGGGGATGTAGATGGTACGGTCTACCCGATCGTAAGGTGCTAGCGCTTCTGAAAGACTATGTCTCGGTCATCCGTCTTCTCAAACACCATGTAGTGCGAGAAACCAAACGGAGGCGATCGAGTCTTGTGGGGAAAAGTGCGCAAACCTCTGCAGAGTGTATAAACTAATCATGATTAGCCGTGTCCCCGGTTATGGACATCTTGAGTATCTAGTTCTTGGATTATCCTGTTGATCTCATCATGTTACTCTAAAATTAATATTGTTGGGTTTTAATGATGTTACTTAATTGGGATTGAGAATGCTGTCAACCATTCTCAATGTTCAACAACCACCATGATAGTTAAATAAATTTATTCCTTTGCAGTAGGGAAAAATTGGCTTTACGCAAAAACCTTATAACCATAGAGCTTTTCCACCAGCCAAATATGCATGTAGTGATAGCCATTGTTCATCATTTCTCTATGGTGTGAATTTGCCAGTACATTCAATGTACTGACCCGTTTCGGGCTGCAACGTCTCATGTTGCAGGTTTCTTACGACGAGTAAGTGATACGTTAGGGTTACGATTTTTACACTCAACTTTGCCGTTGGTGTTGATGGGAATCCACAACCTTGTTGCTTCCGCTATATGGATTGAGGTAATAGTATTTACGTTACTTTATACATGTGATTTACCTCTGTTATAAATCCTTCGAGTACTGTGTGTGTCAGCATACCGATCCAGGGATGACACTTAAGCACAGAGACTTGATCCATTCGGGTCAGGTCGCTACAAGATGGTATCAGAGCACATGTTGGCCGTAGGACGTGACCCTAGAAACTGGCAAGCCCATAGCAAAGATTTTTCTCTACAACTTTCCCTTTCAAAAAGATCTTTTACCTCTCTTCTCTTCTGAGTTTTATTCAAATTTCCTTTTAGTGAGACTATACCCCTTTCCCCTTTTGACCACTCGAAGATTCGACTGATGAGACCACTCCAAGAAGTACATGATATCAGACCAGTAAGACCATTCGGAATGAAGATGATTTTACTATACATTATGATAATGGAAACTACAGCTGTTGAAGACTCTGAAGACTAGGAGAATTGGAGGCTCTGAAGAATTCCCGGATTTATATGACCTAGGAAGGCTACCCTTATGGAACTTGGCAGACTATGGAAGTTGTCAATACCCGAGATCAAGGTGTATTGGAGAAAGACCAAGCATGGAGAGTTAAAAACCTCAAAGTTTTGTCAAGAAAAACCCTAAGGAAGGAGATATCAACTGGCAAGATAGCTCATGCCAATGACAAGGGCTGAAACAGGGTTATCCGTGATGTCATCACCATTGATACTATGGTCACCGTGCTGAGTTAAGGATGCATTTCATCAGAATGGATCTGATGGAAGAAGGCTGATGGAGCACCTATTAGTAAGATGAAGTTTTAACCTTAGCCGGTCTATCACCAGGATCTGGAGTAGTACATCAAGAAGTTAAGATGGAGCTACAGGAAGCCGTATTTTGACAGGGAGCATTTCGTGAAGAACTTAGGACCCAGAAGTTGAAGTTGCCAAGCTGGAGGAGCAAAACCTCGAGAAACCGGAGATTCGTCAGGAACTAGACCATGGTTCATGCCAAGGATGTTGAAACTCAGAAGTTTAAAATACAACTCCAGAATATTAAAGGATGTCACGAGAGATTTCACGTCAACAGAGATTGATCTAGCAAAGGAACTTGAGAAAGACAAGCATGATTGGAAGAAGCCATTGGAGGCATGAACAAGGCTTGAAGAATTTGGAGACATTGAAGATTTATTGACCTTTAGAAGACCAAAACCCGGTTTTATACCTACATTAGATGCGACGTTTGTGAGCTGTCATTTGTTTGATGATTTTTTTCGACAGCCACAATAAAATCTGTCTTTTCAAAACTTTTGTTTGTATTGTGTGTATCCCTCTCTATCTCTCTTATCTCACCCCAAAACCCATGGACCCAATAGCGGATGAATGGAGATGAGCTTGTATTTTCTGGACCGATGGGTCAGTTGGAGACAGACCGATGGATTCAGAACATGGAGGATCACATGGAGAATAACCCTACAGTCGAAAAGGATATGACCCAGCATGCTCTTCAATGCTTTGAAAGAGGTGCCGCTACTTGGTGGAGGATGTACCAAACCATCAATGGATGGCAAGGAGTAACCACTTGGAAAGATTTTAAGTTGACTTTGCTAAAGTCTCGGTTTGTGTCCCATAAGTTGAAGCCTTATGGAAAGGATATGAAGAAACTATGTGCATGCAAGATTTGTGGAGAAATAGGACACACCCATAAAGAACACAAGGATGAATGCCCTAATTGCAAAGGAAGTCACCCAGTTGAAGAATGCCCAACTAGGCAGATTACTTGTTTCTTGTGTGAAGGGACTACCCACTATCCTACTCAGTGTCACATTTACCCCATGGTACGAAGGACCGTACAACAGAATAAAGAAGTAATGAAAGGAGCCCTTATGGAAAGTTTAGAAGAACCTGTGATGAAGGAAGATGTGGAGGACACACCCAAAGAAGAACCAATTAAACCCTGCACCAAGTCATGCTATTCATGTGGAGAAGAAGGACACATCTCCCAAAATTGTTTGAATGGGGATCTAGTAGAATTCTCGACGGAGGAAGTAGAATATGACCCACAAGAAATAGAAGCCATGATTGGCATGAAGAAGTCCAGGAAGAGAAGCAGATTGGATTCCAGGAAGAATCTGAGTCATATCACCTGTTACAGGTGCAAGGAGTCAGGGCACTACCTCAAAAATTGCCCAAAAAAAGGAAACCTCGATACTTGTCAGAAGTAATATGTTTTAGTGGTAATGGAGCAGGGCACTTTGCCAGAGAATGCCCCAAGGAGAAGGAAACTTGTGCTAGATAGTTGAGTTTGCAACAAAAGAAATGGAGTAGTAAAGTGCGAACATTTTTCTTTTATATTGAGGTGTTGAGTTGAGACATGTAATGGAGAAGCGAGAGATAATCATTTGAGAATGAATAAAGTTAGCATCGTTGGTATTGATATGGATTTTATGAGTTGTTACTCTATGAAGAAGGATTTTGGCCATTCTGAGGATATGAGAAATATGTTCTATGAAAGATTTGTGCATTTTAAGGGTGGTAGTACCCTGTAAGAACCATTGACCCCTGGAAAAGATAAGGATACTCCACTGAGTGGATTCGGACAAAAATGAATATGAGTTTTGTCTCGATATGTGTGATGCCCCAAGAGTATGTGGGATGAAGTTGGAGACCGTCAGTTGTTTGGACCAAATGTGATAAAGGAGTCAGAAGAGAATGTTAAGTTGATTCGAGATAGACTGAAGGTAGCTCAGTCCAGACAGAAGAGTTATGTAGACTCAAAAACTCAAGGAGGTAGTCTATGAAATTGGAGACAGAGCATGTCTTCATGTGTTCCCTCTGCGAGGAGTTAAACGAATTGGAGTTAAGGTAAAAGTTAGCCCCGAGATTTGTAGGACCATACCGAGTTTTGGAGCGTATGAGAGAAGTGGCCTACAAGTTTGAGTTACCCGAAGGACTGTCAGGAGTTCAAGATGTGTTTCACGTTTCCCAGTTGAAGAAGTGCCATGCAGAGATGGCCAATATTCCCTTGTAAGGACGCTTGACCCTGGAAAGGATAATGATGTTCCACGAAGTAGAGTATGGACTTCATAAGTATAAGTTTTTACCTCGGTATGTGGGAAATCCCACGAGGATGAAGAGATGAAGTACTATTGGATATAAAGGAGGTATGATGTTGGTAATATGGTGCAATGGAAACTCCATGATAAGTCTGAGTAAACACGTCTTGGTTTGGTGCCAATAGAAGGAAGGAAGACCGTACAATTGGATGGATTTAAGAATACTAGGAAGTTGGAACAATGATCAGTTGCCCGATGATAAGTTCAACGACTACAAGTGATGAGATGGGCCATAACCCACAGGCCCAGGACCTGCCAAGAAGCAAGCACACTCTTGCTAAAGGAAAAACCCTGGAAGTGGATATGCCCTTATCGACAGACGATTTTATAGGAGTTTACGCAAAACCTGAGAGTTGTGAAGGAACGATAGATGTTTGTCTGGCTTGCAGGATCAATGGATTATTCCGAACTTGGTTCGTCGACGAGAGAAATTCTGCAATGCTTGTGAGGATGACCGAGTGTTAGAATGCGAGATTCACTAAAGCATATACAGGGTAATGATTTGGGTGCGGGATGGATTGATCACCATACCGACTTACTCTTATTATTCGCCTTGCTATATGGGATGGTAAATCTGAGTGACTTACCTATAGTGGAGAGACAACGATCAAAACCTTGTTTAAGCCTTAGAATGGTATAGGTATTTTTCCCTTGTACAAGGCAGCTTTACCAACCGTAGGTTATACGGTGAGGATCAACCCAGCCCCATTTCCTGCAGGAGAAACCATAAATTGTTGACCACCATGAGATATCGATAGTTGTTTAGATTTGGCACCAGACCCGTCAGCTAAGAAGACCCAATCTCGGAATAACCTTACCAAGAGGAAAGGACAGAAGAATTGAGGAAAAGGTTATGCCACTATCGGACGAGCCAGAGAAGGAATTTTCCGAGGATCTGAGAAGACCGGCCCTGTCAAAAATAAGGATGGAGTATATGAGTATTGATGGGACCGTAACAACGTTTCTAAGGGTGGTAGCACCCCAGACCCCTTTGATGATCGATGGATTTTGAGGAGACCCCCAAACCCTAACCTTTTCCTTGCTAGCCTCTCCGGATCTCGAGGACGAGATTCATTTTGAGGGTGGTAGGTTTGTAACATCCCAAAATTCTAAATTTTGGAATGTTATAATAAATAGATAGATTTGATTGATTGTTTGATTGATTGACTGAAAGTGAGTGAATTCGAAAATCTTTGAAAGTTAAATGAGAGGGAATAAAAGGACTTTCCCAAACTTTCATATTTGCTTTCTGATCTCCATGAATTCAAATTCTTTTCAAACACAAAACCCCGGAGAGAAGATGACATGACTTCTTCCATTTATTTAAATGACAAGGGGTGTTGAAAATATTTGAATTTCATTTGAAAATATTTCCGATTCTGGAACTTCATGCAACTCAATGATTTTCATGAGAGAAGATAAAATGACTTCTTCAAATTATATGAAATATGAGTTGGGAGTTTCAAAGAATTAAATTCAAAGTTCTTTTGAATTTATTTTCAATTTGGAGTTATTTGAGTTTTATTCAAATTATTTTTCTCCAAAAAATAAAATATATGGAAATTAGGGTAACATGATTCCCTACATTAGAAAATTGGAGAAAAATTAATTTGAAATCATTTTGGTATTTTTAAAATGATTTTAGTTGGATTTTAATAGACCAGTAGCACTCTTTGAATTATTAGAATTTGTGTGTATTTTATCTAATGCTAGGAAAATGTTCATGTCGTAGAAAATATTTTTCTGAAAATTTTGATATATTATATGCCTATATAATGTTTTTATTTGTTTTGTTTGTCTAGAAAAAAAATTCTTTAAAAAAATTCCCCGACTGGGCCGCCCAGCTCCCTGCCAGGCCAAGCCCAGCCCAGCCGCACCGCCTCCCTCCACCCAAGCGGGAGACCCCCGCCGCCACGACTGCCGCCACCGACCTCGGCGTCCGTGCCAAGGTCGGGCACCGCTGCCCCCTAGCCCAAGGCGCTCCGCCCTGCCCCAAATAAATAGGCCGCCGCCGCCGCCTCTCTCTCCACGCCGTCCCTCGCCGCATCTCACGCCGCCGCCATCGCATCTCCGCCGCCCTGGCCGTACCTTGTCGCTGCTGCCCTCCACCTGCCGCGCCGCTCGCTGCTGCCGCGCCGCTCGCCGCTCCCGACGCCGCTGCCCACGCTGCGCCGCCCCACGCCACCTGAGCCGCCGCCGGAGCCCCGCGCCGCCTCGCCGGAGATCGCCGGAGTAACCACCGTCATCGCCGGTTCTTTTGGGTGAACCGGTATAAGCCGTAACCCGCCTCGGTTTTATTTTCAGTTCGGTTTAAAAAAAACCTAGACTAGATATGTTTTTTTAGGTTTTACTAAACAGCGAACGTCCACTGTTTAGACCGTATAAGTGAACGTTCGCCTTTTAGTCTTTTTTTTTGTTATTTTCGGCTAGGGACCTAGTTGTGAATACTTTATTTACAGAATAGTCCCTGTACTTCAAACGACTATAACTTTTTACTCGTTAGTCCAAATCCAACGAAACCAATGCCCACGTCTTCGTTATGATCTCCTCTATCCAGTAATCCAACCCAAACATGTTTTTGAAAATTTTAAAATTTGAATTAGGTCAGATTTGAATTCAAACTTCTTTTGATCATATCTTTTTATCCGTAACTCCATTTGAGTTGATTCTTTTTACAAATCGAAGCTCTTGACCTAAACATTCTAATAAGGCCAAATTCACATAATGTTGGTACTGTTAGAAATTGTTTTATGTTGCAAGAGCTATTTGCTTGGTTTTGATGTTTTCCGAATCAACTTCTTCGTTCTTCCCGATCTTTTGAGTGATTGCTTATGTGTGGTTACTATTGTTTGCTTACGATAGATTGACCGGAGTGTGACGAGTAGAACTATCAAGAGTTTTGAGTGTGAATCATCTTCATCAACATTGCAGGCAAGTTCACACTTTGATCATACCTTTTCTACAACCCAGTTTTATTGGATTAGATCAATCCTCACACATTGCATGATTAGGATCTAATTAAATTGTGGGATGGGAAGTAGATGAGGTAGTACCTATTACCTGTTTATTATCAAACCTTTGGGAGTTACTTCTACGTTTGCTTATTATACCATGCTATGCTAGTAGACGTGGATTGGGTGAGTGAAATCCATGACAGATGTGAGATTGAAAAATTAAGGGTTTATCTAAGGTGGCAACCTAACACACATCTGGGTGGATTGAGGCACCTGGGGTTACCAGGACTTGCCTGTTTTCTTTGGACCGCCACCCAGGCTCAAAGGGATCATGAGATTATTCATACTAGAAACTTCCGTGTGCAGCCACAAGCCATTATGGGCTCTGGCATAGTTGACTAAGTTGTGCGAACTCTTACAGTGGTAGACTAGCAGATGTAGGGGATGTAGGTGGTACGGTCTACCCGATCGTAAGGTGCTAGCGCTTCTGAAAGACTATGTCTCGGTCATCCGTCTTCTCAAACACCATGTAGTGCGAGAAACCAAACGGAGGTGATCGAGTCTTGTGGGGAAAGTGCGCAAACCTCTGCAGAGTGTAATAAACTAATCATGGTTAGCCGTGTCCCCGATTATGGACATCTTGAGTATCTAGTACCTGGATTTTCATGTGAATCTCAACATGTTACTCTAAAATTAATATTGTTGGGTTTTAATGATGTTACTTAATTGGGATTGAGAATGCTGTCAACCATTCTCAATGTTCAACAACCTCCATGATAGTTAAATAAATTTATTCCTTTGCAGTGGGGAAAAATTGGCTTTACGCAAAAACCTTATAACCATAGAGCTTTTCCACATGCCAAATATGCATGTAGTGATAGACTTTATTCATCATTCTCTATGGTGTGAATTTGCCAGTACATTCAATGTACTGACCCGTTTCGGGCTGCAACGTCTCATGTTGCAGGTTTCTTACGACGAGTAAGTGATACGTTAGGGTTACGATTTCTACACTCAACTTTGCCGTTGGTGTTGATGGGAATCCACAACCTTGTTGCTTCCGCTATATGGATTGAGGTAATAGTATTTATGTTACTTTATACATGTGATTTACCTCTGTTATAAATCCTTCGAGTACTGTATGTGTCAGCATACCGATCCAGGGATGACACTTAAGCACAGAGACTTGATCCATTCGGGTCAGGTCGCTACACAATGTCAAATATTGCAGGGCATCGGCCAAGCTCCCGTACAACGCGGGATCGGAGACAGGAGCCCCGACGAGCGATGAGAGCTTGCTTTTGGTGTCGGCTGGCGTGGCGCCAGGCTTGCAGTTGAGCATGGCGGCGCGGTCGAGTATCTCAAGGGCGTACTGCTGCTGCGAGAGGAAGAGACTGGTGGCGGTGCGATGCGTGGTGATGCCGAGAAAGTGGTGCAGCTCACCAAGGTCGGTAATGGTGAACTCAGCGTGCAGAGTGGCGATGGTGGAGCATAGCAGGTGGGCGGAGCTGGCTGTGAGTAGTATGTCATCGACATAAAACAATAGATATGCCGTGCCGGCGGCGCTTTGGAGTATGAAAAGCGAGGAGTCGCACTTGGACGCATGGAAGCCGGGCGAAAGAATGAAGGTGTGGAAGTGTTGGAACCTCGCCCACGGGGCCTGTCGGAGTCCGTAGAGCGACTTGCGGAGATGGCAGATGTGTGTGGGCCGATCGGCGTCGACAAACCCCGAAGGTTGCTGGCTGTAGACGGTGGTGTCGAGCTCGTCATGCAAGAAGGCGTTCTTCACCTCCAGTTGGTGAACGAGCCAGCTCGACGACACGGTGAGGCTGAGGACAACCCGGATCGTTGCTGGCTTGACCACCGGACTGAAGGTCTCACCAAAGTTAATGCCAGGCCGTTGAGTGAATCCTTGGAGCACCTATCTTGCCTTGTAACGGGCTAGAGTGCCGTCGGGGTGCAGCTTGTGGCGGAAGACCCACTTCCCGGTCACCGTATGAACACCTACAGGACGAGCAACAAGAGATCACGTATTGTTTTGCAACAAAGCACGATACTCATCACACATGGCGGCGTACCAGTACGGATCTTTGAGAGACTGCTTGTAGTTGGAAGGGATGGGTGAGATGGAGGTGCTGGTGGCCATGGCTGTGAGAGAATGTGGGGAGGAGAGATTTTTAGGTTGCTGAAAGCCGGACTGGCTGCGAGTCTGCATGGCGTGGGCGTTACGACGAGGCATAATTGGTATGACGCGAGGCGGTAGCGGGCGGACAAGTGGCGAGCATGAAATGGCCGGGGGGTCGGTGTCGCGAGTGGTGGCCGACAACGGGCTGGGAGAGGGCACGTGATTGGTGGTTGGGGATCCACGGGTGGAGGGAGAGTAGTGGGCGTTGATCCAGCGGCTGATGCGCTAGCAGAGCTGGCAGGCGGCGATCCCGGAGGGGATAGGGGGGGGGGCTGTTGGATTGGTTGTGGCGTACGAGGTAGATGCGCCGACGGGTGCGATCGGGTTGGGTGGGGGGTAACCGAGGAGGATCGGGTGTGGGGATCTGTTCACGGGATTGTTTGTGGCACGGGAGGCCGGTATGGCATTGGTGTATGGAAAAACGCTCTTGTCAAAAATGACATGCCGGGAAGTGATGACTTGCCATGTATCGAGGTCGAGGCAACGATAGCATTTGTGCTCACGAGGGAGACCGAGGAGGACGCAACGTCGGGACTGCGAGGCTAATTTGTGGGGCGTGGTGGCGTATAGGTTAGGGTAATAGGGGCACCCAAAAGTACGCAAATGGTCGTACGTGGGGGGTATGCCATGCAACATGAAAAAGGGGGTATTGTTGGTGATGGCACGTGATGGACGAAGGTTGAGGAGTGATAATCCACAAGTATAGGGGATCGTTTGTATCTTTCTTCGATAAATAAGAGTGTCGAACCGAACGAGGAGCTAAAGGTAGAACAAATATTCTCTTAAGTTCTATCGACCACCGATACACTCTACGCACACTTAACGTTTGCTTTACCTAAAACAAGTATGAAACTATTTTGCAAAAATAAAACTACGAGTACTTTGCAAGAATAAAACTATGAATAAATTGCAAGGTAATAAAAGTGGATAGCTTTTGTCAACAAGAAAGTCATTTGTCCCTCGGCAATTGATAACAAGTACAGGTAATCATTCTTGTAATTCTATATGAGGGAGAGGCATGAGCTAACATACTTTCTCTACTTGGATCATATGCACTTATGATTGGACCCCTAGCAAGCATCCGCAACTACTAAAGATCATTAAGGCCATGAAACCCAAACATAGCACTAAGTATCAAGTCCTCTTTATCCCATACGCAACAACCCAGCTACTCGGGTTTAACCTTCTATTACTCTCGCAACCCACCATAAGCGAATCATGAACGTATTGCAACACCCTACAACGGGGGGCCCTCATGTTTTTGCGCGAGATGGAGGGCATCGTAGGACAGCACCATAAATAAAATATGCAATCATACCAACCAAGATCACGATTAACCCACAGGACAAAACAAATCTACTCAAACATCATAGGATAGCCAAATATCATTGGTAAATAATATATGGAGTTGAGCACCATGTTTAAGTAGAGATTACAGCAGGGAGAATGGGTGTTACACCGCTGCATAGAGGGGGAGAGAGTTGGTGTTGACGGTAGCAAGATTGTTGATGTAGATCACCGTCATGATCCTTGTCCCCCTAGGAGAGATGGGGAGAGGCCCCCCTCCTTCTTCTTCTTCTTCCTTGGCCTCCCCCCTAGATGGGAGGAGGGTTCCCCCTCTGGTCCACCTCCGAGATTGGATCTCCCTCTCTGTTCTCTTCTGTTTCGCGCTTCCCGGATCTAGCCCTTCATGGTTTCATAAATTCTCGAAGATCCGGAACTCCGATTGTGCTGAAATTTTTATACGATTTTTTCCATAAATTATATTTTTTGCGCCAGAAGAAGGGCCCCAACTGATGTTCGAGGAGGGCACAAGATACCTGGGCGCCCCAGGGGTGCCCGGAGCGCCCTGGTGGGCTGTGGTCATTGTGGGCCCCCATTTGCATCGATTCCACCTCCCAAAAATCATAAATATTCCAAAATAATTCTCCATAATTTTTTATCGCATTTGGACTTCGTTTGATATGGTTTTTCTGTGAAATAAAAAAAACATGTAACAAACAGGAACTGGCACTGGGCACTGGATCAAAAGGTTAGTCCAATAAATTATATCAAAAGCTGCCAAAAATATGTGAAAGTTGTATAATATTGACATGAAACAATCAAAAATTATAGATACGACGGACACGTATCAGCATCCCCAAGCTTAATTCCTGCTCATCCTCGACTAGGTAAGTGATAAAAAAGATAATTTTTGATGTGGAATGCTACCTAGCATAAACTTGATTATATATATAATCATGGCATGAATATTAAGACATAAGTGATTCAAAGCAATAGTCTATAATTTGACATAAAGACATCAATACTCAGGCATCCCAACAAACAATCATGTCTTTGAAAATATCAATGCTAAAGAAAGCTATCCCTACAAAATCATATAGTCTTGTCATGCTCTGTCTTCTTAACACAAAGTATTTATCATGCATAACCCCGATGACAAGCCGAGCAATTGGTTCATACTTTTTAACGCGCTTCAGCTTTTTCAACCCTCGCGCAATACATGAGCGCGAGCCATGGATATAGAACTACGGGTGGAATAGAGTATGATGATAGGGGTAAATATAGAGAAGTCAAAAAAGTAAGAAAGTCTCACATCGACGCAGCTAACCAACGGGCTATGGAGATGCCCATCAATTGATATCAACGTGAGGAGTAGGGATTGCCATGCAACGAATGCACTAAGAGCTATAAGTGTATGAAAGCTCAATATAAAAACTAAGTGGGCATGCATCCAACTTGCTTGCTCATGAAGACCTCGGGCATTTCAGGAAGCCCATCATCGGAATATACAAGCCAAGTTCTATAATGAAAAATTCCCACTAGTATATGAAAGTGACTACATAGGAGACTCTCTATGAAAAACATGGTGCTACTTTTAAGAACAAGTGTGGAATTAGATTCCCCTTCTCTCTTTGTTTTTCTTTTTTTTTATATTTTTTCTCTCATTGTCCGGAGTCTCATCCCGACTTGTACGGGAATCATAGTCTCCATCATCTTTCCTCACCGGGGCAATGCACTAAAAATGAATAATGATGATCATCACACTTCTGTTTACTTATAACTCAAAAGAAATAAAAATTACAACTCGATACCTATGACAACGTATGACTCTATATGAATGCCTCTGGCAATGTACTAGGATGTGCAATGATCTAGCATAACATGTATGAAAAATAATGAACGGTGGCTGAGCCACAACTACTATCTTAGCTATATGATCATGCAAAGCAATATGACAATGAATGCTCAAGTCATCAAACAGAAGAGGTGGAAGTTGCATGACAATATATCTCGGAATGGTCATGGAAAAGCCATAATAGGTAGGTATGGTGGCTGTTTTGAGGAAGATATAATAAGGCTTATGTGTGATAGAGCGTATCATATCACGGGGTTTGGATGCACCTGCGAAGTTTGCACCGACTCTCGAGGTGAGAAAGGGCAATGCACGGTACCGTAGAGGCTAGCAAATTGCAGAAAGGTAGGAGTGCATATAATCCATGGACTCACATTAGTCATAAAGAACTCATATACTTATTGCAAAAGTATATTATCCCTCGAAGCAAAGTACTACTACGCATGCCCCTAGGGGGATGGATTGGTAGGAAAAGACCATTGCTCGTCCCCGACCGCCACTCATAAGGAAGACAATCATTAATAAATCATGCTCCAACTTCATATCATAACGAGAGAACATACGTGCATGCTTCGGGAATCACAAACCTTAACACCAATATTCCTACTAACCACAACCGTTTACTAGTACCTCCCACATATTACCATCTCTATATCGCAAAACTATTGCAAGGAATCAAACATATCATATTCAGTGATCCATAAGTTTTATGACTAACCATGCAAATGACCAATTCCTTTTGACTCTCTAAATAGATATAAGTGAAGCACGAGAGCTTAATTCTTTCTCAAAAGACCATGCTCTGATAAATATAAGTGAAGCAAAAAAGCATTCTACAAACAACGGTTTTCTATGTGAAGAGAAACAGGCAATCCAAACTTCAGATGATATAAGTGAAGCACATGAAGCATTCTATAAAGCCACACTCAAAAGATATAAGTGAAGTGCAATGAGCATTCTATAAATCAACCATGGACTATCTCATACCAGCATGGTGCATAAAATAAAAGTGAAAAATAAACACAAAAGACGCTCCAAGATTTCACATATCACGTGAACGAAACGAAGACGAAAACATACCGATACTTGTTGAAGAAAGATGGGATGCCTTCCAGGGCATCCCCAAGCTTAGACGCTTGAGTCTCCTTGAATATTTACTTGGGGTGCCTTGGGCATCCCCAAGCTTGAGCTCTTTGTTGGGGAACACAGTAATTTCAAAAAAATTCCTACGCACACGCAAGATCATGGTGATGCATAGCAACGAGAGGGGAGAGTATCGTCTACGTACCCTCGTAGACCATAAGCGGAAGCGTTATGATAACACGGTTGATGTAGTCATACGTGTTCATGATCGACCGATCTAGCACCGAAGGTACGGCACCTCCGCGATCTGCACACGTTCAGCTCGGTGAAGTGCTGTGAACTCACGATCTAGTAGTGCTTCGAGGGAGAGTTTCGTTAGCACGACGGCGTGATGACGGTGATGATGTTGCTACCGGAACAAGGCTTTGCCTAAGCACCGCTACGATATGACTGAGGTGGATTATGGTGGAGGGGGGCACCGCACACGGCCAAAAGATCAATGATCAACTTGTGTGTCTATGGGGTGCCCCCTGCTATGGTTAGGTTTACCTTAATACTTCTTTTGTAGTTGCGGATGCTTGCAATAGGGGTTAATCATAAGTGGGATGCTTGTCCAAGAAAGGGCAGTACCCAAGCATCGGTCCACCCACATATCAAATTATCAAAGTACCGAACGCGAATCATATGAACGTGATGAAAACTAGCTTGACGATAATTCCCATGTGTCCTCAGGAGCGTTTTCCTTTATATAAGAGTTTGTCTAGGCTTGTCCTTTGCTACAAAGAGGATTGGGCCATTGACCCACACCTTATTTACTTTATTTACTTGTTACCCATTACAAATTATCTTATCACAAAACTATCTGTTACTGATAATTTCAGTGCTTGCAGAGAATACCTTGCTGAAAACCTCTTATCATTTCCTTCTGCTCCTCGTTGGGTTCGACACTTTTACTTATCGAAAAGGATATGATAGATCCCCTACACTTGTGGGTCATCAAGACTCTTTTCTGGCACCGTTGCCGGGGAGTGAAGCGCCTCCGGTAGGTGGAATTTGGTAAGGAAAAATTTATATAGTGTGCTGAAATTTACTGTCACTTGTTACTATGGAACATAATCCTTTGAGGGGCTTGTTCGGGGTATCTTTACCCCGACCAGTAGAGCAAAGAGTTGCTCCTCAACCTACTGAACCTACTGAAAATGTTTACTTTGAAATTCCTTCGGGTATGATAGAGAAACTGCTAGCAATCCTTTCACAGGTGATGGAACATTACATCCCGATTTGCACCTAATCTATGTGGACGAAGTTTGTGGATTATTTAAGCTTGCAGGTATGCCCAAGGATGTTATCAAGAAGAAGGTCTTCCCTTTATCTTTGAAGGGGAAGGCATTGACATGGTTTAGGCTATGTGATGATATGGGATCATGGAACTACAACCGATTGAAATTGGAATTTCATCAGAAATTTTATCCTATGCATCTTGTTCATCGTGATCGTAATTATATATAATATTTGGCCTCGTGAAGGAGAAAGCATCGCTCAAGCTTGGGGGAGGCTTAAGTCAATGTTATATTCATGCCCCAATCATGAGCTCTCAAGAGAAATTATTATTCAAAAAATTTATGCTCGGCTTTCTCTCGATAATCGCTCCATGCTCGATACTTCTTGTACTGGCTCTTTTATGATGAAGACTATTGAATTCAAATGGGATTTATTGGAAAGAATTAAACGCAACTCTGAAGACTAGGATCTCGACGAAGGTAAGGAGTCAGGTATAACACCTAAGTTTGATTGTGTTAAAACTTTTATGGATACCGATGCTTTCCGTGAATTTAGCACTAAATATGGACTTGACTATGAGATTGTAGCTTCTTTCTGTGAGTCCTTTGCTAGTCATGTTGATCTCCCTAAGGAGAAGTGGTTTAAAACTTTAAATATAATCCTCCCATTGAAGTAAAAGTATTTACACCTATTAAAGTTGAAGAAAAGACTATCACTTATAATGATTCTGTTGTTCCTACTGCTTATATTGAGAAACCACCTTTCCCTGTTAGAATAAAGGATCATGCTAAAGCTTCAATTGTGGTTCATAAGAGTAATACTAGAACACCTACACCCTCTGAGCAAATTAAAGTTGAACCTAGTATTGCTATGGTTAAAGATCTCTTGGCCGATAATATTGATGGGCATGTTCTTTACTTCTGTGATGAAGCTGCTAGAATTGCTAGACCCGACACTAAACATAAACATAGACCTGTTGTAGGCATGCCTGTTATTTCAGTTAAAGTAGGAGATCATTACTATCATGGCTTATGTGATATGGGTGCTAGTGCAAGTGCAATACCTCATTCCTTATATAAAGAAATTATGCACGATATTGCACCTGCTGAGATAGAGGAAATTGATGTTACAATTAAGCTTGCTAATAGAGACACTATTTCACCAGTTGGGATTGTTAGAGATGTTGAAGTCTTGTGTGGGAAAGTTAAATATCCTGCTGATTTTCTTGTTCTTGGTTCCCCACAAGATAACTTGTGTCCCATTATATTTGGTAGACCTTCTTGAATATTGTTAATGCTAAGATAGACTGCAATAAGGATATTCTTTCTGTTGATTTAGGGGATATGTCTCATGAATTTAACTTTGCTAAATTTCATAGACAACCCCATGATAAAGAATTGCCTAGTAAAGATGAAATTATTGGTCTTGCTTCTATTGCCGTGCCTCCTAATGATCCTTTAGAACAATATTTGCTAGACCATGAAAATGATATGTTTATGAATGAAAGAAGGGAAATAGATGAAGTATTTTTTAAACAGGGACCTATTTTGAAACACAACTTGCCTGTTGAAATCCTAGGGGATCCTCCTCCACCCAAGGGTGATCCCGTGTTTGAGCTTAAACCATTGCCTGATGCTCTTAAATATGCTTATCTTGATGAGAAAGAGATATATCGTGTTCTTATTAGCGCTAACCTTTCAGAGCATGAAGAAAAGAAATTATTGAAAACTCTGAAGAAGCACCGTGCTGCTATTGGATATACTCTTGATGATCTTAAGGGCATTATTCCCACTCTACGCCAGCACAAAATAAAATTGGAGAAAGACGTGAAACTAGTTGTTGATCACCAACGACAGTTAAATCCTAAGAGGAAAGAAGTGGTGAGAAAAGAAATACTAAAGTTTCTGGAGGCAGGTATAATTTATCCCGTTGCTGATAGTCAGTGGGTAAGTCCTGTCCATTGTGTCCCTAAGAAGGGAGGTATTACTGTTGTTCCTAATGATAAAGATGAATTGATTCCACAAAGAATTATTACAGGTTATAGAATGGTAATTGATTTCCGCAAATTAAATAAAGCTACTAAAAAGGATCATTACCCTTTACCTTTTATTGATCAAATGCTAGAAAGATTATCCAAACATACACATTTTTGCTTTCTAGATGGTTATTGCGGTTTCTCTCAAATACCTGTGTCAAAAGAGGATCAAGAACAGACAACTTTTACTTTCCCTTTCAGTACCTTTGCTTATAGACGTATGCCTTTTGGTTTATGCAATGCACCTGCTACCTTTCAAAGATGTATGACTGCTATATTCTCTGACTTTTGTGAAAAGATTGTTGAGGTATTCATGGATGATTTCTCCATATATGGAACTTCTTTTGATGGTTGCTTAAGCAACCTTGATCGAGTTTTGCAGAGATGTGAAGAAACTAATCTTGTCTTGAATTGGGAGAACTGCCACTTTATGGTTAATGAATGCATTTTCTTGGGGCATAAAGTTTCTAAAAGAGGTATTGAAGTGATAAAGCTAAGGTTGATGCTATTGAAAAGATGTCGTGTCCTAAGGACATTAAAGGTATAAGAAGTTTCCTTGGTCATGCCGGTTTTTATAGGAGGCTCATTAAGGACTTCTCTAAAATTTCTAGGCCTCTGACTAATCTCTTACAAAAAGATGTTCCTTTTGCCTTTGATGATGATTGTGTAGAAGCATTTGAAATACTTAAGAAAGCTTTGATTTCTGCACCTATTGTTCAGCCTCCTGATTGGAATTTACCATTTGAAATTATGTGTGATGCTAGTGATTATGCTGTAGGGGCTGTTTTAGGACAAAGAGTTGACAAGAAATTAAATGTTATCCAATATGCTAGTAAGACTCTGGACAGTGCCCAGAGAAATTATGCTACTATCGAGAAGGAATTTTTAGCAGTTGTATTTGCGTGTGATAAATTCAGACCTTATATAGTTGATTCTAAAGTAACTGTTCACACTGATCATGCCGCTATTAAATATCTCATGGAAAAGAAAGATGCTAAACCTAGACTTATTAGATGGGTTCTCTTGCTACAAGAATTTGATTTGCATATTATTGATAGAAAGGGAGCTGAGAACCTTGTTGCAGACAACTTGTCTAGGTTAGAGAATGCTCTTGATGACCCACTACCTATTGATGATAGCTTTCCTGATGAACAACTAGCTGTCATAAATGCTTTTCATACTGCTCCATGGTATGCTGATTATGCTAATTATATTGTTGCTAAATTTATACCACCTAGTTTCACATACCAACAAAAGAAAAAGTTCTTCTATGACTTAAGACATTACTTTTGTGATGACCCACACCATTATAAAGGAGTAGATGGTATTATTAGACGTTGTGTACCTGAGCATGAACAGGAACAGATCCTACACAAGTGTCACTCCGAGGCTTACGGAGGACACCATGCTGGAGATAGAACTGCACATAAGGTATTGCAATCCGGTTTTGATTGGCCTACTCTCTTCAAAGATGCCCGTAAGTTTGTCTTGTATTATTATGAATGTCAAAGAATTGGTAATATTAGTAGACGTCAAGAAATGCCTATGAATTATTCACTTGTTATCGAACCATTTGATGTTTGGGGCTTTGATTATATGGGACCATTTCCTTTCTCTAATGGGTATACACATATTTTAGTTGCTGTTGATTACGTTACTAAGTGGGTAGAAGCTATTCCAACTAGTAGTACTGATCATAACACCTCTATTAAGATGCTTAAAGAAGTTATTTTTCCGAGGTTTGGAGTCCCTAGATATCTTATGACTGATGGTGGTTCACATTTTATTCATGGTGCTTTTCATAAAATGCTTTCTAAGTATGATGTTAACCATAGAATTGCATCTCCATACCACCCACAATCTAGTGGCCACGTAGAATTGAGTAATAGAGGGATTAAATTAATTTTGCAAAAGACTGTTAATAGATCTAGAAAGAATTGGTCCAAGAAACTTGATGATGCATTATGGGCTTATAGAACTGCATATAAAAATCATATGGGTATGTCTCCGTATAAAATGGTTTATGGTAAAGCATGTCACTTACCTCTCGAACTAGAACATAAGGCATATTGGGCCATTAAAGAGCACAATTATGATTTCAAACTTGCCGGTGAGAAGAGGCTTTTTGACATTAGCTCACTTGATGAATGGAGAACCCAGTCCTATAAGAATGCCAAACTGTTTAAGGAAAAAAGTTAAAAGGTGGCATGACAAAAGAATACAAAAACGTGAGTTTAATGTAGGTGATTATGTATTGTTATACAACTCTCGTTTAAGATTTTTTGCAGGCAAACTCCTCTCAAAATGGGAAGGTCCTTACGTTATCGAGGAGGTCTATCATTCCGGTGCCATAAAAATCATCAACTTCAAAGGTACAAATCCAAGGGTGGTGAACGGTCAAAGAATCAAACATTATATCTCAGTTAATCCTATAAATGTTGAAACTAATGTTATTAAAACCATAACCCCGGAGGAATACATAAGGGACACTTTCCAGAACATTTCAGACTCCTAAAAGGAATAAGTATGAGGTACGGTAAGTAAACCGACTCCAAAACAGTTCTAATAGCATTTTTTCTCCGTTTTGGAATATTTAAGGAAATAGGAAAATAAGAAGCAGTCCGGGAAGGACACGAGGCGTCCACAAGGGTGGAGGGCGTGCCCCCTGCCTCATGGGCACCTCGTGTGCTCTACGGACTCCATTTTCTTGCACGATACTTCTTTTGGTCGGTAAAAATTCATTATATAATCTCTCGAAGGTTTTGATCACCGTACCACACAAATATCTCCTGCTTTTGTTTCGAGTTGTTTTCTGCCAGGGTTGTCAAGGCCAGGCATCATGTCGTCTCCTTCCTCCTCAAACAATGAGGGCAATGATGCTTGGCTAATGAAGATAGAGATGAGAAGAGAAGAGCCCGGAGAGATCAACAAGGATGATGGGATCAAGAAGGCCATGGGGGATCAAGTTCCGGCAGTAGTAGAAGAAGACATCCTTCAACCTCATCACAATCTCTTTACCCTAACGGAGATTTAAGCTTTCAAGATGATTGAGTTAGCTCGCATTCAAAACAAGTATCTCACAAGTGAAAATATTTTGTTGAAGGAGCATATCATCGCACTCAAGGGCATTATCTGCAAATTAGAGGATCTCCTATGCTCGATGTGCCACTATCCATCATCACCAACACCTTCTTCACCAACAAAGAAGAACTGAATATCGGGTATGGGCACTCCCCTTGGCAACTGCCAAGCTTGGGGGAGTGCCCCGGTATCGTATCACCATCACACTTTTATCTTTGTCGTTTTTCTTAGTATGATCCTTTCGGTAATATATTGATCTAGTAGAATAAAGTTTTAGTATGATCTAGTTTTGTGTTTTGCTTTATGATCCTTCTATGTAATCGAGTCCGTGAGCTATATATAATAAAGATTAGTGTTGAGTCAAGGGATTGATTATCTTGCTATGATCTTGAGGGAATAAAATAAAAGAGAAAGAATAAAAAGAAATAAAGAGATCATATGGATCTTATGGAGAGTAATGACTTCACATAAAAAAGTATGATGAATAAAAGTTGTTGAGAGTTGACAAGCATAGTTTTGGTCATCCTTGCAATTAATAGGAAGTAATAAAGAAAGAGAGGTTTTCACATATAAATATACTATCTTGGACATCTTTTATGATTGTGAGCACTCATTAAAATATGACATGCTAAAGAGTTGATGTTGGGCAAGGAAGACAACGTAATGGGTTATGTCTTCTTACATCTGAAATAAATTATATTGTCATGGATCATCCAACATGTTGAGCTTGCCTTTCCCTGTCATGCTAGCCAAACTCTTTGCACCAAGTAGAGATACTACTTGTTCTTCCAAATATCCTTAAACCTAGTTTTGCCATGAGAGTTCACCATATCTACCTATGGATTGAGTAAGATCCTTCAAGTAAGTTGTCATCGGTGCAAGAAATAAAAATTGCTCTCTAAATATGTATGATTTATTAGTGTGGAGAAAATAAGCTTTATACGATCTTGTGATGTGGAAGAAATAAAAGTGACAGACTGCATAATAAAGGTCCATATCACAAGTGGCAATATAAAGTGACGTTCTTTGGCATTAAGATTTTGTGCATCCAACCATAAAAGCACATGACAACCTCTGATTCCCTCTCTGAAGGGCCTATCTTTTATTCTTGTCTTATACTTTATACAAGAGTCATGGTGATCTTCACCATTACTTTTTACATTTTATCCGGTAAGCACAATGTGTTGGAAAGATCCAGATATATATATATATATATATATATATATATATATATATATATAGCTAATTGGATGTGAGTTTTCATGAACTATTATTGTTGACATTACCCTTGAGGTAAAAGGTTGGGAGGCAATACTATAAGCCCCTATCTTTCTCTGTGTCCGATTAAAACTTCATACCCATAAATATTGCGTGAGTGTTAGCAATAGTGAAAGACTAAATGATAGTTGAGTATGTGGACTTGCTGAAAAACTCTTATTGACTCTTTCCTATGTTATGATAAATTTCAATTGCTTCAATGACTGAGATTATAGTTTGTTAGTTTTCAATGAAGTTTCTGATTCATACTTGAAATTGTGAATGAATTGTTACTTTAGCATAAGAGATCATATGACAATATATATATATATATATATATATATATATATATATATATATATATATATATATATATATATATAAACACTATTCCGATCACGGGATCAGAATAATATTCTGATCACAACATGAACTTCCCGAGTAACGCGCCTGACCTTCCCCGAGTACTAGGTTGAACTTCAGCTAAAAGGTGTCCAAATGGGGCTTGCGATATACCGTTGGATAGCTATGGACATCAGTATCATGACCCAAGTTAAAATTTTGGCAAAATGTAAGCGGTTTAAGAGCAGTTTTGAAAACCGTTTTTTCTTCATACAAAAAACCTGAATCGTATTTTCGATCGCATTTTTAAACCGTTTATCGGAATGAGGCAAATAATATGGCGTTGGAAAGCTGCTGCAAAACCGCTCCTTCCACATGTTGAAAGTTTTCTCTAATTCCCTACGGTTAAAGAGTAATTCGGAAAATCATAAAATTTCGTAAACCGAACACCCGAGTTCGTATTTTTGACGCCATTTCTAAAAGGCTAATCCAATTGAGGCAAATAATATGGTGTTGGAAAGCTTATGAAAATGTGCTACTTTTTTATGTTAAAAGTTTTTTCTAATTTTGAATGGTTTAAAAGTAATTTAGAAAATGGTACAAGTTCCACCGAGTTCGTAGTTTTGAGCTAATTTTTTAATCGTACATCCAAATGCAGCAAATGATATGGCGTTGGAAAGCTTGAAGAAATGTGAAACTTTTTTGTATATATTGTTTCTCCTAATTCACTACGGTTTTATGTCAGTTTTGAAAATGGTTAAAAACGTATTTTTGCCATAATTTCTACAAACTTTATCGGAATGGGGCAAATAATATACCACTGAAAAGCTACGGAAAATGCGAAACTTTTTCATGTTGATGGTTTTCTCTGATTCCTAGCCGTTTTCAAGTAATTTCAAAAACGGAGGGATCATGTGTTCTGCCTTTATCGCGAAACAGATTCTTCGAAAATGCACCGCGCGAATAACCTGGACTTCTCGGCGCGTGTACCTGAACTTCACTCTGTTTTTCACGTGGTTTTTTTGCTTGTAGGTTGCCATCCACTGCTCGTAACTCTCCATCCATTCACCGGAATTGAGCAGGTGATATACAGATGAAAAGCTGCTGTAAGCACGCAAGTTTCTCATGTTGATCATCTTTTCATACTCATGATGATTTTAAATGTTTTTAATCTAAAATTCATTCAGCGTAGTAGTTGAACTTCCAGCTGTTTTCACGTTGAACTTCTGTGACGTATTTTTGTTTGTAATTTTCTCATCCATTCGTTAGTGTTACACAAATAATATTCCTTTTGTACAACATCTCTCACAATAATTTTTTTAACTTTCTTCGACCGAGGACTTGAACTTATAACAAAAAATTGGAACTTGCCTTTTAATTCATTTTTCTCATATCAAACACACACCATGTATTACATGAACTTTTTCCATTTTTATAATTTGAATTTTTTTATTTCTCTTTGAAATCAAATTGCTCCCAAATAGTAATTGAACTTATTTGTGGATTGAGAGAATTATTTTAAAACACAGAATTTTTTTATTTTTTGTGTTTTCGAACATAGAAATACAAGGTGAACCTCTCTCGCAAGAATTTTTGAACTTCCCCGGACAGAGCACTTGAACTTCTTTCAACAAACCTTTTAAGCTTTTAATTTCTATACTTTTATTCTCATTTGAAATGCATTCCTTGCAGTAGTTGAACTTCTCGTTGTTTTCATCTTGAACTTCTGTCACGTATTTTTGTTCAACCTCTCGTACACAAGAATTTTTGAACTTTCTCCAATCGAGCACTTGAACTTCTAGCAACAAAACTTTATGCTTTGCATTTTCATTCTTTTTTTAATACAAAATGCACACCGTGTAGTGTTGGGGAACGCAGTAATTTCAAAAAATTTCCTACGCACACGCAAGATCATGGTGATGCATAGCAACGAGAGGGGAGAGTGTGATCTACGTACCCTTGTAGACCGACAGCGGAAGCGTTAGCACAACGCGGTTGATGTAGTCGTACGTCTTCACGGCCCGACCGATCAAGCACCGAAACTACGGCACCTCCGAGTTTTAGCACATGTTCAGCTCGATGGCGATCCCCGGACTCCGATCCAGCAAAGTGTCGGGGAAGAGTTCCGTCAGCACGACGGCATGGTGACGATCTTGATGTACTACCGTCGCAGGGCTTCGCCTAAGCACCGCTACAATATTATCGAGGATTATGGTGGAAGGGGGCACCGCACACGGCTAAGAATATGATCACGTGGATCAACTTGTGTCTATGGGGTGCCCCCTGCCTCCGTATATAAAGGATCAAGGGGAGGAGGCCGGCCGGCCCCTATGGCGCGCCAAGGAGGAGTCCTCCTCCTAGTAGGAGTAGGACTCCTACTAGGAGGGGGAAAGAAGTGGGGAGGGAGAAGGAAAGGGGGGCGCCGCCCCCCTCTCCTAGTCCAATTCGGACCAGGGGGAGGAGGCGCGCGGCCCACCTTTGGCTGCCCCTCTCTCTCTCCACTAAGGCCCATATGGCCCATTACTTCTCCCGGGGGGTTCCGGTAACCCTCCGGCTCTCCGGTTTTCTCCGAAATCACTCGGAACACTTCCTGTGTCCGAATATAGCCGTCCAATATATCAATCTTTATGTCTTGACCATTTCGAGACTCCTCGTCATGTCCATGATCACATCCGGGACTCCGAACTAACTTCGGTACATCAAAACTCATAAACTCATAATATAACTGTCATCGAAACCTTAAGCGTGCGGACCCTACGGGTTCGAGAACAATGTAGACATGACCGAGACACGTCTCCGGTCAATAACCAATAGAGGAACCTGGATGCTCATATTGGCTCCCACATATTCTACGAAGATCTTTATCGGTCAGACCGCATAACAACATACGTTGTTCCCTTTGTCATCGGTATGTTACTTGCCCGAGATTCGATCGTCGGTATCTCAATACCTAGTTCAATCTCGTTACCGGCAAGTCTCTTTACTCATTTCGTAATACATCATCTCGCAACTAACTCATTAGTTGCAATGCTTGCAAGGCTTATGTGATGTGCATTACCGAGAGGGCCCAGAGATACCTCTCCGACAATCGGAGTGACAAATCCTAATCTCGAAATACGCCAACCCAACATGTACCTTTGGAGACACCTGTAGAGCACCTTTATAATCACCCATTTATGTTGTGACGTTTGGTAGCACACAAAGTGTTCCTCCAGCAAACGGGAGTTGCATAATCTCATGGTCATAGGAACATGTATAAGTCATGAAGAAAGCAATAGCAACATACTAAACGATCGGGTGCTAAGCTAATGGAATGGGTCATGTCAATCAGATCATTCACCTAATGATGTGATCCCATTAATGAAATAACAACTCTTTGTTCATGGTTAGGAAACATAACCATCTTTGATTAATGAGCTAGTCAAGTAGAGGCATACTAGTGAACTCTGTTTGTCTATGTATTCACACATGTATTATGTTTCCGGTTAATACAATTCTAGCATGAATAATAAACATTTATCATGATAAGGAAATAAATAATAACTTTATTATTGCCTCTAGGGCATATTTCCTTCAGTCTTCCACTTGCACTAGAGTCAATAATCTAGATTACACAGTAATGATTCTAACACCCATGGAGCCTTGGTGCTGATCATGTTTTGCTCGTGGAAGAGGCTTAGTCAACGGGTCTGCAACATTCAGATCCGTATGTATCTTGCAAATCTCTATGTCTCCCACCTGGACTAGATCCCGGATGGAATTGAAGCGTCTCTTGATGTGCTTGGTTCTCTTGTGAAATCTGGATTCCTTTGCCAAGGCAATTGCACCAGTATTGTCACAAAAGATTTTCATTGGATCCGATGCACTAGGTATGACACCTAGATCGGATATGAACTCCTTCATCCAGACTCCTTCATTTGCTGCTTCCGAAGCAGCTATGTACTCTGCTTCACATGTAGATCCCGCCACAACGCTTGTTTAGAACTGCACCAACTGACAGCTCCACCGTTTAATGTAAACACGTATCCAGTTTGCGATTTAGAATCGTCCGGATCAATGTCAAAGCTTGCATCAACGTAACCTTTTACGATGAGCTCTTTGTCACCTCCATATATGAGAAACATATCCTTAGTCCTTTTCAGGTATTTCAGGATGTTCTTGACCGCTGTCCAGTTATCCACTCCTGGATCACTTTGCTACCTCCCTGCTAGACTTATAGCAAGGCACACATCAGGTCTGGTACACAGCATTGCATACATGATAGAGCCTATGGCTGAAGCATAGGGAACATCTTTCATTTTCTCTGTACCTTCTATAGTGGTCGGGCATTGAGTCTTACTCAACTTCACACCTTGTAACACAGGCAAGAACCCTTTCTTTGCTTGATCCATTTTGAACTTCTTCAAAACTTTATCAAGGTATGTGCTTTGTGAAAGTCCAATTAAGCGTCTTGATCTATCTCTATAGATCTTAATGCCTAATATGTAAGCAGCTTCACCGAGGTCTTTCACTGAAAAACTCTTATTCAAGTATCCCTTTATGCTATCCAGAAATTCTATATTATTTCCAATTAGTAATATGTCATCCACATATAATATCAGAAATGCTACAGAGCTCCCACTCACTTTCTTGTAAATACAGGCTTCTCCAAAAGTCTGTATAAAACCAAATGCTTTGATCACACTATCAAAGCGTTTATTCCAACTCCGAGAGGCTTGCACCAGTCCATAAATGGATCGTTAGAGCTTGCACACTTTGTTAGCTCCCTTTGGATTGACAAAACCTTCTGGTTGCATCATATACAACTCTTCTTCCAGAAATCCATTCAGAAATGCAGTTTTGACATCCATCTGCCAAATTTCATAATCATAAAATGCGGCAATTGCTAACATGATTCGGACAGACTTAAGCATCGCTACGGGTGAGAAGGTCTCATCGTAGTCAATCCCTTGAACTTGCCGAAAACCTTTTGTGACAACTCGAGCTTTGTAGACAGTAATATTACCATCAGCGTCAGTCTTCTTCTTGAAGATCCATTTATTCTCAATTGCTTGCCGATCATTGGGCAAGTCAACCAAAGTCCATACTTTGTTCTCATACATGGATCCCATCTCAGATTTCATGGCTTCAAGCCATTTTGCGGAATCTGGGCTGACCATCGCTTCTTCGTAGTTCGTAGGTTCATCATGATCTAGTAGCATGACTTCCAGAATAGGATTAACGTACCACTCTGGCGCGGATCTCACTCTGGTTGATCTACGAGGTTCAGTAGTATCTTGTTCTGAAGTTTCACGATCATCATCATTAGCTTCCTCACTAACTGGTGTAGGTGTCATAGAAATAGGTTTTTGTGATGTACTACTTTCCAATAAGGGAGTAGGTACAGTTACCTCGTCAAGTTCTACTTTCCTCCCACTCACTTCTTTCGAGAGAAACTCCTTCTCCAGAAAGTTTCCAAATTTAGCAACAAAAGTCTTGCCTTCGGATCTGTGATAGAAGGTGTATCCAACAGTTTCCTTTGGATATCCTATGAAGACACATTTCTCTGATTTGGGTTCGAGCTTATCAGGTTGAAGCTTTTTCACATAAACATCGCAGCCCCAAACTTTCAGGAACGACAACTTTGGTTTCTTGCCAAACCACAGTTCATAAGGCGTCGTCTCAATGGATTTTGATGGTGCCCTATTTAACGTGAATGCGGCTGTCTCTAGAGCGTATCCCCAAAACGATAGCGGTAAATCAGTAAGAGACATCATAGATCGCACCATATCTAGTAAAGTACGATTACGACGTTCGGACACACCATTACGCTGTGGTGTTCCGGGTGGCGTGAGTTGCGAAACTATTCCACAAATTTTCAAATGTACACCAAACTCGTAACTCAAATACTCTCCTCCACGATCAGATCGTAGGAATTTTATTTTCTTGTTACGATGATTTTCAACTTCACTCTGAAATTCTTTGAACTTTTCAAATGTTTCAGACTTGTGTTTCATTAAGTAGATATACCCATATCTGCTTAAGTCATCTGTGAAGGTGAGAAAATAACGATATCCGCCACGAGCCTCAACGTTCATCGGACCACATACATCTGTATGTATGATTTCCAACAAATCTGTTGCTCTCTCCATAGTACTGGAGAACGGTGTTTTTGTCATCTTACCCATAAGGCACGGTTCGCAAGTACCAAGTGATTCATAATCAAGTGGTTCCAAAAGTCCATCAGTATGGAGTTTCTTCATGCGCTTTATACCGATATGACCCAAACGGCAGTGCCACAAATAAGTTGCACTATCATTATCAACTCTGCATCTTTTGGCTTCAACACTATGAATATGTGTGTCACTACTATCGAGATTCAATAAAAATAGACCACTCTTTAAGAGTGCATGACCATAAAAGATATTACTCATATAAATAGAACAACCATTATTCTCAGATTTAAATGAATAACCGTCTCGCATCAAACAAGATCCAGATATAATGTTCATGCTTAACGCTGGCACCAAATAACAATTATTTAGGTCTAATATTAATCCCGAAGGTAGATGTAGAGGTAGCGTGCCGACTGCGATCACATCGAATTTGGAACCGTTTCCCACGCGCATCGTCACCTCGTCCTTAGCCAATCTTCGCTTAATCCGTAGTCCCTGTTTCGAGTTGCAAATATTAGCAACAGAACCAGTATCAAATACCCAGGTGCTACTGCGAGCATTAGTAAGGTACACATCAATAACATGTATATCACATATACCTTTGTTCACCTTGCCATCCTTCTTATCCGCCAAATACTTGGGGCAGTTCCGCTTCCAGTGACCAGTCTGCTTGCAGTAGAAGCACTCAGTTTCAGGCTTAGGTCCAGGTTTGGGTTTCTTCTCTTGAGTAGCAACTTGCTTGCTGTTCTTTTTGAAGTTCCCCTTCTTCTTCCCTTTGCCCTTTTTCTTGAAACTAGTGGTCTTGCTGACCATCAACACTTGATGCTCCTTCTTGATTTCTACCTCCGCAGCTTTCAGCATTGCGAAGAGCTCGGGAATTGTCTTATTCATCCCTTGCATATTATAGTTCATCACGAAGCTCTTGTAGCTTGGTGGCAGTGATTGCAGAATTCTGTCAATGACGCAATCATCTGGAAGATTAACTCCCAATTGAATCAAGTGATTATTATACCCAGACATTTTGAGTATATGCTCACTGGCAGAACTGTTCTCCTTCATCTTGCAGCTATAGAACTTATTGGAGACTTCATATCTCTCAATCCGGGCATTTGCTTGAAATATTAACTTCAACTCCTGGAACATCTCATATGCTCCATGACGTTCAAAACGTCGTTGAAGTCCCGATTCTAAGCCGTAAAGCATGGCACACTGAACTATCAAGTAGTCATCAGCTTTGCTCTGCCAGACGTTCATAACATCTGGTGTTGCTCCAGCAGCAGGCCTGGCACCCAGTGGTGCTTCCAGGACGTAATTCTTCTGTGCAGCAATGAGGATAATCCTCAAGTTACGGACCCAGTCCGTGTAATTGCTACCATCATCTTTCAGCTTTGCTTTCTCAAGGAACGCATTAAAATTCAATGGAACAACAGCACGAGTCATCTATCTACAATCAAGCATAAACAAGCAAGATACTATCAGGTACTAAGTTTCATGATAAATTTAGGTTCAATTAATTTACTTAAAGAACTCCCACTTAGATAGATATCCCTCTAATCCTCTAAGTGATTACGTGATCCAAATCAACTAAACCATGTCCGATCATCACGTGAGATGGAGTAGTTTTATTGGTGAACATCACTATGTTGATCATATCTACTATATGATTCATGCTCGACCTTTCGGTCTCCGTGTTCCGAGGCCATATCTGTATATGCTTGGCTTGTCAAGTATAACCTGAGTATTCCGCGTGTGCAACTGTTTTGCACCCGTTGTATTTGAACGTAGAGCCTATCACACCCGATCATCACGTGGCGTCTCAGCACGAAGAACTTTCGCAATGGTGCATACTCAGGGAGAACACTTCTTGATAATTAGTGAGAGATCATCTTATAATGCTACCGTCAATCAAAGCAAGATAAGATGCATAAAAGATAAACATCACATGCAATCAATATAAGTGATATGATATGGCCATCATCATCTTGTGCTTGTGATCTCCATCTTCGAAGCACCATTGTGATCACCATCGTCACCGGCGTGACACCTTGATCTCCATCGTAGCGTCGTTGTCGTCTCGCCAATCTTATGCTTCCACGACTATCGCTACCGCTTAGTGATAAAGTAAAGCATTACAGCGCGATTACATTGCATACAATAAAGTGACAACCATATGGCTCCTGCCAGTTGCCGATAACTCGGTTACAAAACATGATCATCTCATACAATAAAATTTAGCATCATGTCTTGACCATATCACATCACAACATGCCATGCAAAAACAAGTTAGACGTCCTCTACTTTGTTGTTGCAAGTTTTACGTGGCTGCTACGGGCTTAAGCAAGAACCAATCTTACCTACGCATCAAAACCACAATGATAGTTTGTCAAGTTGGTGCTGTTTTAACCTTCGCAAGGACCGGGCGTAGCCACACTCGGTTCAAAACCACAACTAAAGCACGTCGGGAGAACCGGTCTCGCGTAAGCGTACGCGTAATGTCGGTCCGGGCCGCTTGGTCCAAAAATACCGCCGAACCAAAGTATGACATGCTGGTAAGCAGTATGACTTATATCGCCCAGAACTCACTTGTGTTCTACTCGTGCATATAACATCAACATATAAAACCTAGGCTCGGATGCCACTGTTGGGGAACGTAGTAATTTCAAAAAATTTCCTACGCACACGCAAGATCATGGTGATGCATAGCAACGAGAGGGGAGAGTGTGATCTACGTACCCTTGTAGACCGACAGCGGAAGCATTAGCACAATGCGGTTGATGTAGTCGTACGTCTTGACGGCCCGACCGATCAAGCACCGAAGCTACGGAACCTCCGAGTTTTAGCACACGTTCAGCTCGATGGCGATCCCCGGACTCCGATCCAGCAAAGTGTCGGGGAAGAGTTCCGTCAGCACAACGGCGTGGTGACGATCTGGATGTACTACCGTCGCAGGGCTTCGCCTAAGCACCGCTACAATATTATCGAGGATTATGGTGGAAGGGGGCACCGCACACGGCTAAGAATATGATCACGTGGATCAACTTGTGTCTATGGGGTGCCCCCTGCCTCCGTATATAAAGGATCAAGGGGAGGAGGCCGGCCGGCCCCTATGGCACGCCAAGGAGGAGTCCTCCTCCTAGTAGGAGTAGGACTCCTACTAGGAGGGGGAAAGAAGTGGGGAGGGAGAAGGAAAGGGGGGCGCCGCCCCCCTCTCCTAGTCCAATTCGGACCAGGGGGAGGAGGCGCGCGGCCCACCTTTGGCTGCCCCTCTCTCTCTCCACTAAGGCCCATATGGCCCATTACTTCTCCCGGGGGGTCCCGGTAACCCTCCGGCTCTCCGGTTTTCTCCGAAATCACCCGGAACACTTTCGGTGTCCGAATATAGCCGTCCAATATATCAATCTTTATGTCTCAACCATTTCGAGACTCCTCGTCATGTCTGTGGTCAAATCCGGGACTCCGAACTAACTTCGGTACATCAAAACTCATAAACTCATAATATAACTGTCATCGAAACCTTAAGCGTGCGGACCCTATGGGTTCGAGAACAATGTAGACATGACCGAGACACGTCTCCGGTCAATAACCAATAGCGGAACCTGGATGCTCATATTGGCTCCCACATAGTCTACGAAGATCTTTATCGGTCAGACCGCATAACAACATACGTTGTTCCCTTTGTCATCGGTATGTTACTTGCCCGAGATTCGATCGTCGGTATCTCAATACCTAGTTCAATCTCGTTACCGGCAAGTCTCTTTACTCGTTTCATAATACATCATCTCGCAACTAACTCATTAGTTGCAATGCTTGCAAGGCTTATGTGATGTGCATTACCGAGAAGGCCCAGAGATACCTCTCCGACAATCGGAGTGACAAATCCTAATCTGGAAATACGCCAACCCAACATGTACCTTTGGAGACACCTGTAGAGCACCTTTATAATCACCCATTTACGTTGTGATGTTTGGTAGCACACAAAGTGTTCCTCCGGCAAACGGGAGTTGTATAATCTCATAGTCATAGGAACATGTATAAGTCATGAAGAAAGCAATAGCAACATACTAAACGATCAGGTGCTAAGCTAATGGAATGGGTCATGTCAATCAGATCATTCACCTAATGATGTGATCCCGTTAATCAAATAACAACTCTTTGTTAATGGTTAGGAAACATAACCATCTTTGATTAATGAGCTAGTCAAGTAGAGGCATACTAGTGGCACTCTGTTTGTCTATGTATTCACACATGTATTATGTTTCCGGTTAATACAATTCTAGCATGAATAATAAACATTTATCATGATATAAGGAAATAAATAATAACTTTATTATTGCCTCTGGGGCATATGTCCTTCATGTAGTACGTGAACTTCTGGGAGTTATCAATCTGAACCTTTCTCAGTTACGTGAAAATATCTTAGTTTTTTATGAATATTAATCTGAATTTCTTAATCCTTTTTTATGAATTCTAAAGGGGTCTATTTTTTAAAGTTGAACTTCTTGTTATTTTATTTTTGAACTTCTTGTTATTTTAGTTTTGAACTTCTTGTTTTCATTCTTTAATAACGAGGGAAATCCGAGTTTTCTATAATCATCGAACTTATCCATCTTTTGAATATGGACTTCCTGGGTTTTTCTTAATCTTTTTTATGAAATTTTGAAGCGCTCTATTTTTAAAAGTTGAACTTCTTGTTTTTTAATTTTTGAACTTCTTATTTCCATTCTTTAATAACGAGAAAAATCTGAGTTTTCTATAGTCATCGAACTTCTCCATCTATTTAACATGGACTTTCTGTTTTTATTTCTTGATCTTTTTTATGAAATTTTGAAACACTCTATTTTTAAAATTTGAACTTCTTGTTATTTTATTTTTGAACTTCTTGTTTCCTTTCTTTAATAACGAGGAAAATCACCGAACTTCTCCATTGATTTAATATGGACTTCCTGGTTTTATTTCTTATTCTTTTTTATGAAATTTTGAAGCGCTCTATTTTTAAAATTTGAGCTTCTTGTTATTTTATTTTTGAACTTCTTGTTTCCATTCTTTAATAATGAGGAAAATCATCGAACTTCTCCATCTATTTAATAAACATCGACTCGTTCCGTATATTCAAATTTGAACTTCTAGGGTCTTTTTAAAGGACAAAATCCCTTTTTTATATAAAATTGTTTGGGATGCTTTTTTTACATTCTTTAGGTTTGTAATAAACATTGAACTTCTTCCTCTTTTAAATTTGAACCTCTAGGCTTTTTGTAGAAATGGGGTAATCTAATTTTTTTATAATTTTTAAAATGATTATTTTTTGTAAACATCGAAGTGATCCATTTTTTCAATTCGAACTTAATAGTTTTATTACAAAAAATTGGAACATAAATTCCCTCGGGGTTTTTTGTCAAAAAAATCGACAAAATAACATCCTTTTTAGTGATACTGTAAATTTTTGTACATTTTGTCCATGTGTTGATGAAACTTTTTCTCCATGTGTTCTTACTCGTTTTCTTTCTCTAATTCTCCCTAGTGTTTTTATAAACATCGAACTTCGCTAGTTTTAAAATTTGAACTTCATAGTTTTATTTTCTTAAAACGGGAACAATCCGAATTTTATAAATATTGTACTTGGCTATTATTTGAAGTTGAAGTTCGATTTCTTTTTTTCTCCATGGCATTGTTGAATTTTGGAGATAAAATTGGAAGAAACCAGCTCTGAAAACTTTGGAGATAAAATTGGAAGAAACCAACTCTGAAAACTAAAACGTACATGCCCACCAACTAGTACTCTATCTGCATCACAACACACACACACACACACACACACACACACACACACACACACACACTTTTGGTGTTATCTCCTTATTCTTTGATCTAATTCGGCACATGCCACATAACTCCTTTTCAAACACTTATTTGTTATAGAGTTTTCCTTATTTTTATCAAGTCTATTACCTTTCAACTTCAACTTTTTTTGTATCCGACCTGCCACACATTCTATTTTATAGGAACTCATACAAATTCATTTTTCAGATCAAAGCAGATGCCCTGTTGAACATAGTAGCATCATCACAATATCCATAGCTGCATTGCTACATCCAAAGCCAGCAACATCACCTAACTTCATCAAAAAAGTACAGGGAGCAGCAATAGTGTGTAGGAGGCCAAGGGAGTCAGGAAGGTCTCTAGTGGTGGTGCACTGGGTGTGCAGCCGGACGCGGAGTGGTGGACTCAGGCGGTGTGGTGGGGTGGATGCCGGCACCGGGATTGGGCGAGGCTGGTAGGAAATGTGGAGGCCGTTGTCTCGGCTGTAAGCCTATGACAATCACAAAGCACAACATCTGCAACTAGTGTTAGTTTTTTCTTCTTGTGTAATATACATTGAACTGCTGCAATAAATCAGAAGAATGGAATCAGTTTAACAAAATCAAGGGAATTTCATTAACTTCATTTTTTCAATTTCATTTACTTCACCTTTTTTTTCTCGCAAACTTCCCATCTTCAATGCAGCCCTACTAAATTGGTTCATCTACACATTAGCCATAAAAAATTTAGCTACTATTTTTTCATTGCACAAAATTGGTGAATGAACATATTGGCCCATTGAAAAAACAAACATTTGGACTGTTGTATATTACTACTAAGTTGTTGAAGTATAGGAAAGTTCTTTTACCCACATAATAATAGACACGTTTGAGAGAACATCTTTACACTGTAATTTTTTCAAAATTGGCCGGAAAAATGGTTCCCTTTTTGCAAAAACCAAGCACAAAAAACAAACACAAGATGAATTGCTGATGGAGTAATAAGACACTAAAGAATTGCTGCAGATTCTTTTGTTGAACTGAATCCTGAAGGAAATGTTGTATATGCGGATGTGGGCAGTGACCCGTGGTGGACAGAGAAGGAGCCGAGGGCCGACAGGATGGTGGTGGCGCTTGCCGTTGGTGGTGGCCTGTGGCACAACAGCGGAGTCTCGTGGCCGGAGCAGAGAAGGAAGGAGGAGCTCGTGGCCGGAGCAGAGGAGGTGGTAGGGCGGGGAACTGTGGCGCGCTTGGGGCTGGCAGTGGATGCCGACGCTCCTGAGCTGGGGGTGGGGGAGCTGACAGTGAACGGGTCGAGAGGGCGCGTACAGCGCGGCGGCCGGACCCAGGCGCGGGGCGGAGCCATAGCCAGATCCAGGCGAGGGGAGGTGCTGGGGCCGGATCCAGGCGGGAGGGGGGGGGGGTTCTAGGGCGGATGGAAGGCCACCGGCGGCCGCCGCTGCAGAGCACGGAGCGGAAGGTCGCTGGACAGCATGTGCGCCGGGTGGAGGTCGGCAAGTCACCGTGGCCTCCCTGGGAAGGACGAGGCGGTGCCCCTAGGAAGGTCGCGGCGACGCCACTGAGAAGGTCGTGGTGGTGCCCCTGGGAAGGTCACAACGAAAGAAGGCAGAGTGGTGCCCGGGGCAACCAGCGGTGCCTGAGCTCTTCCGCCGGCATGCACGGGAAGGTGGGAGGCGAGATCCCGGCGGCGCGGAACAACGAGATGCAGCCTGCAGCGTTGGTGTCTTGGTGGCGGTGGTGATGGGATCTTGGGGCGACGGTGTCTCCGGTTGGGGCACGGCGGGGTAGCGGCGGCGGCGCCGGTTGGGGATGGGGTGGCGGGCGCATCCCCATTCGGGGCGGGAGGTGGGGAAGGTGGGGGATCGGTGGTGGATCAGGGGGAGGGGAGCGGGAGGTGGGGTGGGCTTTTTTATTTTTTCCTGTCACCCCCCGGGTTCGCGAGTTCGAAAACATCGCCGTCCGGCCCTATATAGCGCGCTCGCGTGATCCAAATAGCTATTCTGATCCCAGGATCAGAATAGTGTTGTCCTATATATATGTTGTTGTTCTAAGAATGATCATGATACCCTCATGTCCGTATTTTATTTTATTGACACCTCTATCTCTAAACATGTGGAGATATTTTTCGATATCGGTTTTCGCTTGAGGACAAGCAAGGTCTAAGCTTGGGGGAGTTGATACGTCCATTTTGCATCATGCTTTTATATCGATATTTATTGCATTATTGGCCATTATTACACATTATGTCACAATACTTATGCCTATTCTCTCTTATTTCATAAGGTTTACATGAAGAGGGGGAATGCCGGCAGCTGGAATTCTGGGCCGGAAAAGGAGCAAATATTAGAGACCTATTCTGCACAACTCCAAAAGTCCTGAAACTTCACGGGAGCACGTTTTAGAATATATAAAAAATATTGGGCGAAAGAAGTACCAGAGGAGGGCGCGCCCCCTGCCTCGTGGGCCCCCTAGCAGCCCTCTGATGCCCATCTTTAGATATATGGAGTCTTTCGTCGAGGAAAAAATCATAAGCTAGCTCACGTGACGAAACTCCGCCGCCACGAGGCGAAACCTTAGCGGAACCAATCTAGGGCTCCGGCAGAGCTGTTCTGCCGGGGAAACTTCCCTCTGGGAGGGGGAAATCATCACCATTGATCCTCTAATCAGGAGGGGGTCAATATCCATCAACATCTTCACCAACACCATCTCATCTCAATCCCTAGTTCATCTCTTGTATCCAATCTTTGTCCCAAAGCCTCAGATTGGTACCTCTGGGTTGCTAGTAGTGTTGATTACTCCTTGTAGTTGATGCTAGTTGGTTTATTTGGTGGAAGAATATATGTTCAGATCCTTTATGCATGTTAATACCCCTCTGATTATGAACATGAATATGATTTGTGAGTAGTTACGTTTGTTCCTGAGGACATGGGAGAAGTCTTGCTATAAGTAGTCATGTGAATTTGGTATTCGTTCGATATTTTGATGAGATGTATGTTGTCTTTCCCCTAGTGGTGTCATGTGAACATCGACTACATGACACTTCACCATTGTTTGGGCCTAGGGGAAGGCATTGGGAAGTAATAAGTAGATGATAGGTTGCTAGAGTGACAGAAGCTTAAACCCTAGTTTATGCGTTGCTTCGTAAGGGTCTGATTTGGATCCATATGTTTCATGCTATGGTTAGGTTTACCTTAATACTTCTTTTGTAGTTGCGGATGCTTGCAATAGGGGTTAATTATAAGTGGGATGCTTGTCCAAGGAAGGGCAGTACCCAAGCACCGGTCCACCCACATATCAAATTATCAAAGTACCAAACGCAAATCATATGAACATGATGAAAACTAGCTTGACGATAATTCCCATGTGTCCTCGGGAGCATTTTCCTTTATATAAGAGTTTGTCTAGGCTTGTTCTTTGATACAAAGAGGACTGGGCCATCTTGTTGCACCTTATTTACTTTATTTACTTGTTTGCCGAGGGGGTAGGGCGCGCCCCCACCCTCGTGGATGGTTGGTGGCCCCCCTCTGGTACTTCTTTCGCCCAATATTTTTTATATATTCCGAAACGTGCTCCCGTGAAGTTTCAGGACTTTTGCAGTTGTGTAGAATAGGTATCTAATATTTTCTCCTTTTCCAGCCCAGAATTCCAGTTGCTGGCATTCCCCCTCTTCATGTAAACCTTATAAAATAAGAGATAATAGGCATAAGTATTTTGACATAATGTGTAATAACAGCCCATAATGTAATAAATATTGATATAAAAGCATGATGCAAAATGGACGTATCACCTCCTCCCCCGTATATAAAGGAGTGGAGGAGAGGAGGGGCCGGCCCTGTCTATGGCGCACCCTAGGGGAGTCCTGGATTCCCACCTTCCATGTAGTAGGAGTAGGAGAGAAGGAAGGGGAGGAGAGGAGAAAGGAAAGGGGGGGGGGGCCCTCCCAATTTGGATTGGGCTAGGGGGGCGCGCCTCCCTCCTTTTCCTTCCCTCTCCTCTTTTCCACTAAGGCCCAATAAAGCCCATATACTCCCCGGTGGGGGTTCCGGTAACCTCCCGGTACTCCGTAAAATGCCCGAACTCATCCGGAACCATTCCGATGTCCAAACATAGGCTTCCAATATATCGATCTTTATGTCTTGACCATTTGAAGACTCCTCGTGATGTCCGTGATCAAATCCAGGACTCCTAACTACCTTTGGTACATCAAAACACATAAACTCGTAATATCGATCATCACAGAACGTTAAGCGTGCGGACCCTACGGGTTTGAGAACTATGTAGACATGAACGAGACATGTCTCCGGTCAATAACCAATAGCGGAACCTGGATGCTCATATTGGTTCCTACATATTCTACGAAGATCTTTTATCGGTCAAACCACATAACGATATATGTTGTTCCCTTTGTCATCAGTATGTTACTTGCCCGAGATTCGATCGTCGGTATCTCAATACCTAGTTCAAGCTCATTACCGGCAAGTCTCTTTACTCGTTCCGTAATTCTACATCCTGTAACTAACACATTAGCTACATTGCTTGCAAGGCTTACAGTGATGTACATTACCAGAGGGCCCAGAGATACCTCTCCGATAATCGGAGTGACAAATCCTAATCTTGATCCATGCCAACTCAACAAGCACCATTGGAGACACCTGTATAGCACCTTTATAATCACCCAGTTACGCTGTGATGTTTGGTAGCACACAAAGTGTTCCGCCGGTATTCAGGAGTTGCATGATCTCATAGTCATAGGAACATGCATTGTTAGGGAGAAAGCAATAGCAACAAACTAAATGATCATCGTGCTAAGCTAATGGATGGGTCAATTCAATCACATCATTCTCTAATGATGTGATCCCGTTAATCAAATGACAACTCATGTCTATGGTTAGGAAACATAACCAACATTGATTCAACGAGCTAGTCAAGTAGAGGCAAACTAGTGACACTCTGTTTGTCTATGTATTCACACATGTACTAAGTTTCCGGTTAATACAATTCTAGCATGAATAATAAACATTTATCATGATATAAGGAAATATAAATGACAACTTTATTATTGCCTCTAGGGCATATTTCCTTTAGTCTCCCACTTGCACTAGAGTTAATAATCTAGATTACATTGTAATGATTCTAACACCCATGGAGTCTTTGTGCTGATCATGTTTTGCTTGTGAGAGAGGCTTAGTCAACGGGTCTGCAACATTCAGATCCGTATGTATCTTGCAAATCTCTATGTCTCCCTCCTTGACTTGATCGCGGATGGAATTGAAGTGTCTCTTGATGTTCTTGGTTCTCTTGTGAAATCTGGATTCCATTGCCAAGGCAATTGCTCCAGTATTGTCACAAAATATTTTCATTGGACCCGATGCACTAGGTATTACACCTAGATCGGATATGAACTCCTTCATCCAGACTCCTCCGTTTGCTGCTTCCGAAGCAGCTATGTATTCCGCTTCACACATAGATCCCGCCACGACGCTCTACTTGCAACTGCACCAACTGACAGCTCCACCATTTAATAAAAACACGTATCTAGTTTGTGACTTAGAGTCATCCGGATCAGTGTCAAAGCTTGCATCGACATAATCATTTACGACGAGCTCTTTGTCACCTCCATATACGAGAAACATACCCTTAGTCCTTTTCAGGCATTTCAGGATGTTCTTGACCGCTGTCCAGCGATCCACTCCTAGATTACTTCGGTACCTCCCTGCTAAACTTATAGCAAGGCACACATCAGCTCTGGTACACATCATTGCATACATGATAGAGCCTATGGCTGAAGCATAGGGAACACCTTCCATTTTCTCTCTATCGTCTGAAGTGGTCGGGCATTGAGTCTGACTCAACTTCACACCTTGTAACACATGCAAGAACCCTTTCTTTGCCTGATCCATTTTGAACTTCTTCAAAACTTTACCAAGGTATGTGCTTTGTGAAAGTCCAATTAAGCGTCTTGATCTATCTCTATAGATCTTGATGCCCAATATATAAGCAGCTTCACCGAGGTCTTTCATTGAAAAAAAATCTTATTCAAGTATCCTTTTATGCTATTCAGAAATTCAGTATCATTTCCAATCAACAATATGTCATCTACATATAATATTAGAAATGCTACGGAGCTCCCACTCACTTTCTTGTAAATACAAGCTTCTCCAAAAGTCTGTATAAAACCATATGCTTTGATCACACTATCAAAGCGTATATTCCAACTCCAAGAGGCTTGCACCAGTCCATAAATGGATTGCTGGAGCTTGCACACTTTGTTAGCACCTTTTGGATCGACAAAACCTTCTGGTTGCATCATATACAACTCTTCTTTAAGATATCCATTAAAGAATGCAGTTTTGACATCTATTTGCCAATTTCGTAATTATAAAATGCGGCAATTGCTAACATGATTCGGACGGACTTAAGCATCGCTACGGCTGAGAAGGTCTCATCGTAGTCAACTCCTTGAACTTGTCAAAAACCTTTCGCAACAAGTCGAGCTTTGTAGACAGTAACATTACCGTTAGCGTCTGTCCTCTTATTGAAGATCCATTTATTTTCTATGGCTTGCTGATCATTGGGCAAGTCAACCAAAGTCCACACTTTGTTCTCATACATGGATCCCATCTCAGATTTCATGGCTTCAAGCCATTTTGCGGAATCTGGGCTCATCATCGCTTCCTCATAGTTTGTAGGTTCATCATGGTCAAGTAACATGACTTCTAGAACAGGATTACCGTACCACTCTGGTGTGGATCTTACTCTGGTTGACCTACGAGGTTCGGTAGTAACTTGATCAGAAGTTTCATGATCGTCATCATTAGCTTCCTCACTTACTGGTGTAGGAATCACTGGAACTGATTTCAGTGATGAACTACTTTCCAATAAGGGAGAAGGTACAATTACCTCGTCAAGTTCTACATTCCTCCCACTCACTTCTTTCGAGAGAAACTCCTTCTCTAGAAAGGATCCATTCTTAGCAACGAATATCTTGCCTTCGGATCTGTGATAGAAGGTGTACCCAACAGTCTCATTTGGGTATCCTATGAAGACACATTTCTCCGATTTGGGTTCGGGCTTATCAGGTTGAAGCTTTTTTCACATAAGCATCGTAGCACCAAACTTTAAGAAATGACAACTTGGGTTTCTTGCCAAACCATAGTTCGTAAGGTGTCGTCTCGACGGATTTAGATGGTGCCCTATTTAACGTGAATGCAGCTGTCTCTAAAGCGTAACCCCAAAACGATAGCGGTAAATCAGTGAGAGACATCATAGATCGCACCATATCTAGTAAAGTACGATTACAACATTTGGACGCACCATTACGCTGTGGTGTTCTAGGTGGCGTGAGGTGCGAAACTATTCCGCATTGTTTCAAATGAAGTCCAAACTCATAACTCAAATATTCGCCTCCATGATCAGATCGTAGAAGCTTGATTTTCTTGTTACAATGATTTTCCACTTTACTCTGAAATTCTTTGAACTTTTCAAATGTTTGAGGCTTATGTTTCATTAAGTAGATATACCCATATCCACTCAAATCATATGTGAAGGTGAGAAAATAACGATATCCACTGTGAGCTTCAGTGTTCATTGGACCACATACATCAGTATGTATGATTTCCAATAACTCTGTTGCTCGCTCCATTGTTCCAGAGAATGGAGTTTTAGTCATCTTGCCCATGAGGCATGGTTCGCAAGTACCAAGTGATTCATAATCAAGTGATTCCAGAAGTCCATCAGAATGGAGTTTCTTCATGCGCTTTACACCAATATGACCTAAACGGCAGTACCACAAATAAGTTGCACTATCATTATGAACTCTGCATCTTTGGCTTCAATACTATGAACATGTGTATCACTACTATAAATATTTAGTAAAAATAGACCACTCATCAGGGGTGCATGACCATAAAAGATATTACTCATATAAATAGAACAACAATTATTCTCTGATTTAAATGAATAACCGTCTTGCATCAAACAAGATCCAGATATAATGTTCATGCTCAACGCTGGCACCAAATAAAAATTATTTAGGTCTAATACTAATCCCAAAGGTAGATGTAGAGGTAGCGTGCCGACGGCGATCACATCGACTTTGGAACCATTTCCCACGCACATCGTCACCTCGTCCTTAGCCAATCTTCGCTTAATCCATAGCCCCTGTTTCGAGTTGCAAATGTTAGCAATCTTCGCTTAATCAAATACCCAGGCACTACTGCGAGCATTAGAAAGATACACATCAATAACATGTATATCAAATATACCTTTCACTTTGCCACCCTTCTTCTCCGCCAAATACTTGGGGCAGTTCCACTTCCAGTGACCAGTTCCTTTGCAGTAGAAGCACTCAGTATCAGGCTTAGGTCCAGACTTGGGTTTCTTCACTTGAGCAGCAACTGGCTTGCTGTTCTTCTTGAAGTTCCCCTTCTTTCCTTTACCCTTTTTCTTGAAACTGGTGGTCTTGTTGACCATAAACACTTGATGCTCCTTATTGATTTCTACCTCCGCACCCTTTAGCATTGCGAAGAGCTCAGGAATCGTCTTATCCATCCCTTGCATATTATAGTTCATCACGAAGCTCTTGTAGCTTGGTGGAAGTGATTGAAGAACTCTGTCAATGACACTATCATCAGGAAGATTAACTCCCAGTTGAGTCAATTGGTTGTGGTACCTAGACATTCTGAGTATATGTTCACTGACAGAACTATTCTCCTCCATCTTGCAGCTATAGAACTTATTGGAGACTTCATATCTCTCAATCCGGGCATTTGCTTGAAATATTAACTTCAACTCCTGGAAAATCTCATATGCTCCATGATGTTCAAAATGTCGTTGAACTCCCGGTTACAAGCCGTAAAGCATGGCACACTGAACTATCGAGTAGTCATCAGCTTTGCTCTACCAGGTGTTCATAACATCTGGTGTTGCTCCTGCAGCGGGTTTGTCACCTAGCGGTGCTTCCAGGACGTAATTCTTCTATGCAGCAATGAGGATAATCCTCAAGTTACGGACCCAGTCCGTGTAGTTGCTACCATCATCTTTCAACATAGCTTTCTCTAGGAACGCATTAAAAATCAACGGAACAATTGCACGGGCCATTTATCTGCAACAACATAGACATGCAAAATACCATTAGGTACTAAGTTCATGATAAATTAAAGTTCAATTAATCAAATTACTTAAGAACTCCCACTTAGATAGACATCCCTCTAATCATCTAAGTGATCACATGATCGACATCAACTAAACCATGTCCGATCATCACGTGAGATGGAGTAGTTTTCAATGGTGAACATCACTATGTTGATCATATCTACTATATGATTCACACTCGACCTTTCGGTCACCAGTGTTCTGAGGCCATATCTTCATATGCTAGGCTTGTCAAGTTTAACCCGAGTATTCCGCGTGTGCAAAACTGACTTGACCCGTTGTATGTGAACGTAGAGCTTATCACACCCGATCATCGCGTGGTGTCTCGGCACGACGAACTGTAGCAACGGTGCATACTCAGGGAGAAGACTTATACCTTGAAATTTAGTGAGAGATCATCTTATAATGCTACCACCGAAATAAGAAAAATAAGATGCATAAAGGATAAACATCACATGCAATCAATATAAGTGATATGACATGGCCATCATCATCTTGTGCCTTTGATCTCCATCTCCAAAGCACCGTCATGATCACCATCGTCACCGGCTTGACACCTTGATCTCAATCGAAGCATCGGTGTCGTATCGCCAACTATTGCTTCTACAACTATCGCTACCGCTTAGTGATAAAGTAAAGAAATTACATGGCGATTGCATTTCATATAATAAAGCGACAATCATATGGCTCCTGCTAGTTACCGATAACTGTGTTACAAAACATGATCATCTCATACAATAAAATTTAGCATCATGTCTTGACCATATCACATCACAACATGCCCTGCAAAAACAAGTTAGACGTCCTCTACTTTGTTGTTGCAAATTTTACGTGGCTGCTATGGGCTGAGCAAGAACCGTTCTTACCTACGCATCAAAAACCACAACGCGGTATAGTGATTTCTTTTTGATCTTCAGAAAGAACCCTGTTCATTGAATCCGATTCAACTAAAGCTGGAGAAACAGACACCCACTAGCCACCTGTGTGTGAAGCACGTCGGTAGAACCAGTCTTGCGTAAGCGTATGCGTAATGTCGGTCTGGGCCGCTTCATCCAACAATGCCGCTGAATCAAGAATCAACTTGTGACAGTAATCAATATGTATATACCCACGCCCACAACTCCTTTGTGTTCTACTCGTGCATATAACATCTATGCATAAACCTGGCTCGGATGCCATTGTTGGGGAACGTAGTAATTTCAAAAAATTTCCTACGCACACGCAAGATCATGGTGATGCATAGCAACGAGAGGGGAGAGTATCGTCTACGTACCCTCGTATACCGTAAGCAGAAGCATTATGACAACGAGGTTGATGTAGTCGTACGTCTTCACGATCGACCGATCTAGCACCGAAGGTACGACACCTCCGCGATCTGCACACGTTCAGCTCGGTGACGTCCCGCAAACTCACGATCCAGTAGAGCATCGAGGGAGAGTTTCGTCAGCACGACGGCGTGATGACGGTTATGATGTTGCTACCGGCACAGGGCTTCGCCTCAGCACCGCTACGATATGAGCGAGGTGGATTATGGTGGAGGGGGCACCGCACACGGCTAAAAGATCAATGATCAACTTGTGTGTCTATGGGGTGCCCCCTCCCCCGTATATAAAGGAGTGGAGGGTCCGGCCCTCTCTATGGCGAGCCCTAGGGGAGTCCTACTCCCACCAGGAGTAGGATTCCCCCTTCCATGTAGTAGGAGTAGGAGAGAAGGAAGGGGAGGAGAGGAGAAAGGAAAGGGGAGAGGCCCCCTCCCAATTCGGATTGGGCTAGGGGGGCGCGCCTCCCTCCTTTTCCTTGCCTCTCCACTTTTCCACTAAGGCCCAATAAGGCCCATATACTCCCCGGGGGTTCCGATAACCTCCCGGTACTCCGGAAAATGCCCGAACTCATCTGGAACCATTCCGATGTCCAAACATAGGCTTCAAATATATCGATCTTTATGTCTCGACCATTTCAAGACTCCTCGTGATGTATTTGATCAAATCCGGGACTCTGAACTACCTTCGGTACATCAAAACACATAAACTCATAATACCGATCGTCACCGAACGTTAAGCGTGCGGACCCTACGGGTTCGAGAACTATGTAGACATGAACGAGACATGTCTCCGGTCAATAACCAATAGCGGAACCTCGATGCTCATATTGGTTCCTACATATTCTACGAAGATCTTTTATCGGTCAAACCACATAACGATATACGTTGTTCCCTTTGTCATCGATATGTTACTTGCCCGAGATTCGATCGTCGGTATCTCAATACCTAGTTCAATCTCGTTACCAGCAAGTCTCTTTACTCGTTCCGTAATGCTACATCCTGTAACTAACACATTAGCTACATTGCTTGCAAGGCTTATAGTGATGTACATTATCGAGAGGGCCCAGAGATAACTCTCCGACAATCGGAGTGACAAATCCTAATCTTGATCCATGCCAACTCAACAAACACCATCAGAGACACCTGTAGAGAACCTTTATAATCACCCGTTACATTGTGACGTTTGGTAGCACACAAAGTGTTCCTCCGGTATTCGGGAGTTGCATGATCTCATAGTCATAGGAACATGTATAGTTATGGAGAAAGCAATGGCAACAAACTAAACGATCATCGTGCTAAGCTAACGGATGGGTCAAGTCAATCACATCATTATCTAATGATGTGATCCCGTTAATCAAATGACAACTCATGTCTATGGTTAGGAAACATAAACATCATTGATTCAACGAGCTAGTCAAGTAGAGGCAAACTAGTGACACTCTATTTGTCTATGTATTCACACATATACTAAGTTTCCGGTTAATATAATTCTAGCATGAACAATAAACATTTATTATGATATAAGGAAATATAAATAACAACTTTATTATTGCCTCTAGGGCATATTTCCTTCACTCTTGCCTCTCCTCCTTCTCCTCATATTGAGACCTCCTTGATCTTTGATCACTTCATCCACACAAAACTCAACAAAAAGCTCAGAAAGATCCGTTAGTATAATAAAGAAAATCACTAATCTAAGTACTGTTGCAAACCAATTCATATTTTTTTGCATTTTAGTTACTGTAATATAACTTTTCCATGGCCTATACCACTGATAGTATTGATAGTTTCATCAAAACAAGCAAAACAATGCATCAAAAACATAATCTGTCTTAAACATGATAGTCTATAGTAATCTGAACATCTACCATACTTGTGCAACTCCAAAAATACTGAACAATTAGGATGAAATAAACTATTTGTATAGCAAGACTGTGCAAAAAGTTTTAGAACCTTTTCACATTCCAGTGAAAAATGAAAATTCACGTGCTACAACCAAAGTTTCTGTTTCTGCACCGCACATACCAACAAGCAAGCTAATCATCCTAAAGGCAAATCTTGGCACATTATTTTTATAATACAATGGAATTGTACAAGGGGATAATTATTTTTGTTGAAAAGTTTCTATAATTCAAGATTCACAAAGTTCCCATGGGCATGAACAAAGTTCAAGGCATCCTCCCACTTTCACAATGCTCGTCCCTCTCACTTTCGTTTTTCTTTTTGTGAAGTTTTAAGTTCCCCTCTATATTTTTTGTTTTTAAACTATATAAAAGCACTCAACAGAAATAAATGACTCTCTAAAACTTTCGGATTGTCTCCCTGGCAGCGCTTTCTTTAAAGCCATTAAGCTAGGCATAAAGTGCTCAAGTAATGAATCCACCCGGATCCCAAGGTATATCAAAGCCAATCTTAATTAGCAATGATTTGTCATTTAGTAGTGAGCACAAAGCAACATATATCATGCAATGATGAAGTCTAACTCTCTTCCTATGCATTGGCATGTCATTCAAGAACAATTCATGCACATCAAGTAAAGGCCAATACATAGCGTAAGCAGTTTCTTGCAATTTTATCGTGCTCAAAACATAAAGAGAGGTGGAGATGTCGTTCCTCTCTCATAATAATTGCAAGTTGGAGCAGCAAGCACATACATATTATATTCATCAAAATCATCATGTTTAGTAGCAAAACACAACCCATCAATACAATCCTTAATAAGTGCAAACTTCTCCGATATAGTGTAGTTTGGAGAATTCAGAAAGATAATAGGACTATCATGTGTGGGTGCAATAGCAACAATTTCATTCTTAATGTAAGGAACTATAGCAAGTTCATCTCCATAAGCATAATTCATATTGGTATCTTGGCCACAAGCATAACAAGTATCAAGTTCATCAAAAAGGGATATTTCAAAAGAATCAACGGGGTCATAGCATTCATCCTTCGATAAGAACGAAGGAATGTTAAACAATGCATGAGTCAAAGAGTTACTCTCATTAGAAGGTGGGCACGGGTAGCTAATCCGCTCTTCCTCCTTTTGTTCTTCGCTCTCCTCATCATCTTTTTCATCCAATGAGCTCACAGTTTCATCAATTACTTTTTCCATAGACTCCTGCAAAATATTAGCCTTTCTTCCAAGGCAACAAACATTCTCTCCATAAATACATCAATATCGTAATTGCATTTATAATTATCATGGCAATATTTAAGGATAGAAAATTTTTTAGGTCTATAAACTGTTGGAAATATGCCCTAGAGGCAATAATAAAAGTATTATTATTATATTTCCTTGTTCATGATAATTGTCTTTTATTCATGCTATAACTGTATTATCCGGAAATCGTAATACACATGTGAATACATAGACCACAATATGTCCCTAGTGAGCCTCTAGTTGACTAGCTCGTTGTGATCAACAGATAGTCATGGTTTCCTGGCTATGGACATTGGATGTCGTTGATAACGGGATCACATCATTAGGAGAATGATGTGATGGACAAGACCCAATCCTAATACTAGCACAAAAGATCGTGTAGTTCATTTGCTAGAGCTTTGCCAATGTCAAGTATCTCTTCCTTCGACCATGAGAGCGTGTAACTCCTGGATACCATAGGAGTGCTTTGGGTGTATCAAACGTCAACGTAACTGGGTGACTATAAAGGTGCACTACAGGTATCTCCGAAAGTATCTATTGTTTTATGCGGATCGAGACTGGGATTTGTCACTCCGTGTAAACGGAGAGGTATCTCTGGGCCCACTCGGTAGGACATCATCATATGTGCAATGTGACCAAGGAGTTGATCACGGGATGATGTGTTACGGAACGAGTAAAGTGACTTGCCGGTAACGAGATTGAACAAGGTATTGGATACCGATGATCGAATCTCGGGCAAGTAACATACCGATAGACAAAGGGAATTGAATACGGGATTGATTAAGTCCTTGACATCGTGGTTCATCCGATGAGATCATCGTGGAACATGTGGGAGCCATCATGGGTATCCAGATCCCGCTGTTGGTTATTGACTAGAGAACGTCTCGGTCATGTCTACATGTCTCCCGAACCCGTAGGGTCTACACACTTAAGGTTCGATGACGCTAGGGTTATAAAGGAAGTTTGTATGTGGTTACCGAATGTTGTTCGGAGTCCCGGATGAGATCTCGGACATCACGAGGAGTTCCAGAATGGTCCGGAGGTAAAGATTTATATATGGGAAGTCCTATTTTGGCCACCGGAAAATGTTCGGGATTTTTCGGTATTGTACCGGGAAGGTTCTAGAAGGTTCCGGAGTGGGGCCCACCTGCATGGGGGGACCCACATGGACGTGGGTAGTGGGGGCAAGGCCCCACACCCCTGGTCAAGGCGCACCAAGATCCCCCCTTAGAAGGAATAAGATCATATCCCGAAGGGATAAGATCAAGATCCCTAAAAAGGGGGGATAACAATCGGTGGGGAAGGAAATAATGAGATTTCTTTCCTCCCACCTTGGCCAACGCCCCAATGGACTTGGAGGGCAAGAAACCAGCCCCTCCACCCCTATATATAGTGGGGAGGCGCATGGGAGCTATAGACGAAGTTCTGGCGCAGCCCTCCCCCTCTCCCAAGTCGTCCTCCTCTCCCGTGGTGCTTGGCGAAGCCCTGCTGGATTGCCACGCTCCTCCACCACCACCACGCCATTGTGCTGCTGCTGGATGGAGTCTTCCTCAACCTCTCCCTCTCTCCTTGCTGGATCAAGGTGTGGGATACGTCACCGGGCTGTACGTGTGTTGAACGCGGAGGTGCCGTGCGTTCGGCACTTGATCATCGGTGATTTGAATCACGACGAGTACGACTTCATCAACCCCGTTCACTTGAACGCTTCCGCTTAGCGATCTACAAGGGTATGTAGATGCACTCTCCTTCCACTCGTAGCTGGTTTCTCCATAGATAGATCTTGGTGACACGTAGGAAAATTTTGAATTTCTGCTACGTTCCCTAACAGTGGTATCAGAGCTAGGTCTATTGCGTAGATTCTTTGCACGAGTAGAACACAAAGTAGTTGTGGGCGTTGATGTTGTTCAATATGCTTACCGTTACTAGTCCAATCTTGTTTCGACGGTATTGTGGGATGAAGCGGCCCGGACCGACCTTACACGTACTCTTACGTGAGACAGGTTCCACCAATTGACATGCACTTGGTGCATAAGGTAGCTAGCGGGTGCCAGACTCTCCCACTTTAGTCGGAACGGATTCGATGAAAAGGGTCCTTATGAAGGGTAAATAGCAATTGGCATATCACGATGTGGTTTTGCGTAGGTAAGAAACGTTCTTGCTAGAAACCCATAGCAGCCACGTAAAACATGCAAACAACAATTAGAGGACGTCTAACTTGTTTTTGCAGGGTATGCTATGTGATGTGATATGGCCAAAAGGATGTGATGAATGATATATGTGATGCATGAGATTGATCATGTTCTTGTAATAGGATTCACGACTTGCATGTCGATGAGTATGACAACCGGCAGGAGCCATAGGAGTTGTCTTTATTTATTGTATGACCTGCGTGTCATTGAAGAACACCATTTAAACTACTTTACTTTATTGCTAAACGCGTTAGTCATAGAAGTAGAAGTAGTCGTTGGCGTGACAACTTCATGAAGACACGATGATGGAGATCATGATGATGGAGATCATGGTGTCATGCCGGTGACAAGATGATCATGGAGCCCCGAAGATGAAGATCAAAGGAGCTATATGATATTGGCCATATCATGTCACTACTCTATTTGATTGCATGCGATGTTTATCATGTTTATGCATCTTGTTTGCTTAGAACGACGGTAGTAAATAAGATGATCCCTTACAACAATTTCAAGAAGTGTTCTCCCCTAACTGTGCACCGTTGCTACAGTTTGTCGCTTCTAAGCACCACGTGATGATCGGGTGTGATGGATTCTTACGTTCACATACAACGGGTGTAAGACAGTTTTACACAGCGAAAACACTTAGGGTTAACTTGACGAGCCTAGCATGTACAGACATGGCCTCGGAACACGGAGACCGAAAGGTCGAGCATGAGTCGTATAGTAGATACGATCAACATTAAGATGTTCACCGATGATGACTAGTCCGTCTCACGTGATGATCGGACACGGCCTAGTTGACTCGGATCATGTGATCACTTAGATCACCAGAGGGATGTCTATCTAAGTGGGAGTTCATAAGATGAACTTAATTATCTTGAACATAGTCAAAAGACCTTTTTGCAAATTATGTCGTAGTTCACGCTTTAGTTCTACTATTTTAGATATGTTCCTAGAGAAAATATAGTTGAAAGTTGATAGTAGCGATTATGCGAACAGTAGAAAGCTTATGTCCTTGATGCACTGCTCAGTGTGCTGAACCCCAAACGTCGTTTGTGGATGTTTCGAACATCGAACATACACGTTTTGATAACTACATGATAGTTCAGTTAAATGGTTTAAGTAGAGGCACCAAAGACGTTTTCGAAACATCGCGGAACATATGAGATGTTTCGAGGGCTGAAATTGGGATTTCAGGCTCGTGCTCACGTCAAGAGGTATAAGACCTCCGACGATTCTCTTAGCCTGCAAACTAAGGGAGAAAATCTCAATCGTTGAGCTTGTGCTCAGATTGTCTGAGTGCAACAATCACTTGAATTGAGTGGGAGTTGATCTTCCAAATGAGATAGTGATGTTTCTCCAAAGTCATTGCCATCGAGCTGCTAGAGCTTCGTGATGAACTATAACATATCAGGGATAAATAAGATGATCCTTGAGTTATTCACGATGTTTGACACCGCGAAAGTAGAAATCAAGAAGGAGCATCAATTGTTGATGGTTGGTGAAACAACTAGTTTCAAGAAGGGCAAGGGCAAGAAGGGATACTTCATGAAACGGCAAATCAGCTGCTGCTCCAGTGAAGAAACCCAAGGTTGAACCCAAACCCGAGACTAAGTGCTTCTGTAATAAGGGGAACAGTCACTAGAGCAGAATTACCCTAGACTAGAAGAATGCCCGTGCGTTGCAACGGGGCCACATTAACTTTAAGAGTTCAATATTATGACATTGGCGACCTTTTTTACCATCAAATCCTCACACACACACAGACACACACTCTCCCTCCGTCTTCCTCACTCTCTATCCCCCTCTCCCTCTCTCTCTAACACACACACATATCCATCTTATTGGGTACGGGACCATAATCCATCTTATTTCTATGCGCCAAAAAAAATGGAATAGCAAAGCTAAGTATAACAATTGCAACAAAGCACTAAGCAGCGATAAATTTAAATAAAAAATCCATTAACTATGCAGGCAACAGGCTTGTTACAACATAGAGAGATAGGAAAATGTCACCTCTAGTAATGTAGCGCAAAGGAGTGGAACGAAGCATGAATGAGCGGTTGTATGTTCTTCTCCATGTACATGGATCAGCAGTAGAGGCCAAGTATATAAGTACTTGACCGAACTCCACACTCCACTCTTCGTGTACGGAGAGCCATGTCACCTTCTCGCCGCTGCAGCATGGGAGGACGGCTGGTTCACGTGACCCTCCAGCTGGGGGATCCATGGTGGCTGACCGTCGAGCTCGAGGCAGAGAAGTTGAGGGCAGTAGTGGCGAGATCCATGCCGGCCAACCGGGCGAAGAGGAGGTCGTCGGGGAGGGACACATCGGCAAGATCCGGTCACCACGTGACCTGAAGAGCAATAGTGATCTCCACAAGATGTAGGCCGATGGCGTGCTCCATCCCCTGCGATGGGGTGACCATGGCGGTGGCCACAGCTCCTCATGCTCGCCTCGATCTTGGCGACACACCCTGAGTGTAGGAGGCAACAACGACCTCGGCGAAATCATGGCCTCCATCCCGGAACGCAATCATGTCGCTCTAAATAAATGGATTCAATCATGTGACTCTAATTACTTCGGATTGTTATGTGCACACTAAGCGGGGTGCAGTTAGGAAAGAAAATGTTCTCTAATTAAAGTGATTGAGTGATTTAAGGTAAGGTTAATTAATTTAGATTTGATTTTTAGTGATTGTTAGTAAAGTACGATGCGTCTTTAAAATCTTTTATTTGTTTCCTTAAAATATATTATTTGTTTCCTAAAAAAATTTGCAATAATGAAAGATATCGGTTGATTTGGATAAGTTAGTAAATTTAAATCCGTGATTGCGTGCACGTTTGGAAAGTGCTGATCTCCACAAGCTGTAGGCCGACGGCGTGCTCCATCCCCTGCGATGAGGTGACCATGGCGGTGGCCACAGCTCCTTATGGTCGCCTCGATCTCGGCGACACACCCTGAGTGTAGGAGGCAGCAACGACCTCGACGAAATCATGGCCTCCATCCCGAAACGCAATCATGTCGCTCTAAATAAATGGATTCAATCATGTGACTCTAATTACTTCGGATTGTTATGTGCACACTAAGCGAGGTGCAGTTAGGAAAGAAAATGTTTTCTAATTAAAGTGATTGAGTGATTTAAGGTAAGGTTAATTAATTTAGATTTGATTTTTAGTGATTATTAGTAAAGTATGATGTGTCTTTAAAATCTTTTATTTGTTTCCTTAAAATCTATTATTTGTTTCCTAAAGAAATTTGCAATAATGGAAGGTATCGATTGATTTGGATAAGTTAGTAAATTTAGATCCGTGATTGCGTGCACGTTTGGAAAGTCCTGATTTACAAGGAAAGAGCTGAGGGGTAAATAAACCGGTGAATAAGAAACCATCATCGAAAAAAATCTACGACGGTTAACCTACGAAAAAAACCCGGACGAAAGTGGTGGGACGAAAAAAAACCTAGAAGCGAGACTACCAACTGCTCCATTAGGAGTAGAGATACTTGGTAGATGAGAAGGCTGGCAAGGTCGATAGAAGTATATTGGATATACATTATGTTAATGTGTACTTTACTAGTACTCCTAGTAGCACCAGGGTATAAGATACCGGTTCGGTTGCTAAGTGTTAGTAACTCGAAATAAAAGCTACGGCATAAACGGAGACTAGCTAAAGGTGAGCTGACGATATGTGTTGGAAGTGTTTCCAATGTTGATATGATCAAGCATCGCACGCTCCCTCTACCATCGAGATTTGGTGTTTGCGTTGAGCATAGACATGATTGGATTATGTCTATCGCAATACGGTTATTCATTTAAAGAGAATAATGGTTACTCTATTTATTTGAATAATACCTTCAATGGTCTTGGACCTAAAATGAATGGTTTATTGAATCTCGATCGTAGTGATACACATTTTCATGCCAAAAGATATAAGATAGTAATGATAGTACCACTTACTTGTGGCACTGCCCTGTAAGTCATAATGGTATAAAACGCATGAAGAAGCTCCATGTTGATGGATCTTTGGACTCACTCGTTTTTGAAAAGTTTGAGACATGCGAACCATGTCTATTGGTGTATATGCATGAAGAAACTCCATGCAAATGGACCGTTTGGACTCACTTGATTTTGAATCACTTGAGATATGCAAATCATACCACATGGGCAAGATGACTGAAAAGCCTCGTTTTCAGTAAGATGGAACAAGATAGCAACTTGTTGGAAGTAACACATTTTGATGTGTCCAATCCAATGAGTGCTGAGGCATGCAGTGAATATCGTTATGATCTTACTTCACAGATGATTCGAGTAGATGTTGAGAATATTTACTTGATGAAACACAAGTCTGAATTATTGAATGGTTCAAGTAATTTCAGAGTGAAGTAGAAGATCATTGTGACAAGAGGATAAAATGTCTATGATATGATCATAGAGATGAATATCTGAGTTACGAGTTTTGGCACACAATTAAGACATTGTGGAAATTGTTTCGCAATTAATACCGCCTGGAACACCATAGTGTGATGGTGTGTCTGAACATCATAGTTGCACCCTATTGGATATGGTGCGTACCATGATGTCTCTTATCGAATTACCACTATTGTCCATGGGTTAGGCATTAGAGACAACCACATTCACTTTAAATAGGGCACCATGTAATTCCGTTGAGATGACACCGTATGAATTATGGTTTAGAGAAACCTAAGTTGTCGTTTCTTAAAAGTTTGGGGCTGCGACGCTTATATGAAAAAGTTTCAGGTTGATAAGCTCGAACCCAAAGCGGATAAAATGCATCTTCATAGGAAACCCAAAACAGTTGGGTATACCTCCTAATTCAGATCCGAAAGCAATATGGATTGTTTCTTGAATCGGGTCCTTTCTCGAGGAAAAGTTTCTCTCGAAAGAATTGAGTGGGAGGATGGTGGAAACTTGATGAGGTTATTGAACCGTCTCTTCAACTAGTGTGTGGCAGGGCATAGGAAGTTGTTCCTGTGGCACCTACACCAATTGAAGTGGAAGCTTGTGATGTTGATCATGAAACTTCGGATCAAGTCACTACCAAACCTCGTGGGATGACAAGGATACGTACTACATCAGAGTGGTACGTAATCCTGTCTTGGAAGTCATGTTGCTGGACAACAATGAACCTACGAGCTATGGAGAAGCAATGGTGGGCCCGGATTCCGATAAATGGCTCGAGGCCATAAAATCCGAGAACGGATCCATGACTTTGGAAGAAATACTTGATGGTCGTAAGGCCATTGGGTATGGATGGATTTTAAAAGGAAGACAGAGAATGATGGTAAGAATTACCATTAAGAAAGCTCGACTTGTCGTTAAGATATTTTCTGACAAGTTCAAGGAGTTGATTACGGTGAGGTTTTCTCACTCGTAGCGATGCTAAGAGTCTGTTGGAATTGGATTAGCAGTTACTGCATGATTGATGAAATCTTGCATATAGGATGTCAAAACATTGTTTCCTCGACGTTATACTTGAGGAAAGGTTGTATGTGATACAACCGGAAGGTTTTGTCAATCCCAAAAGATGCTAATAAGTATGCAAAGCTCCAGCAATCCTTCTAAGGACTGGAGTGAGCATCTCGGAGTTGGAATGTGTGCTTTGATGATGATCAAAGATTTTGGGTTTGTACAAAGTTTACGAGAAACTTGTATTTCCAAAGAAGTGAGTGGGAGCACTATAGAATTTCTGATGAGTATATGTTGTTGACATATTGTTGATCAGAAATGACATAGAATTTCTGGAAAGCATATAGGGTTATTTTGAAAGTGTTTTTCAATGGAAAGCCTGGATTAAGCTACTTGAACATTGAGCATCAAGATCTATAAGGATAGATCAAAATGCTTAATAATACTTTCAAATGAGCACATACCTTGACATGATCTTGAAGGTGTTCAAGATGGACCTGTCAAAGAAGGAGTTCTTGCCTGAGTTGTAAGGTACGAAGTTAGGACTTAAAGCTCGACCACGGCAGAAAAGAGAGAAAGGACGAAGGTCGTCCCCTATACTTTAGACGTAGGCTCTACAGTATGCCATGCTGAGTACCGCACCTGAAGTGTGCCTTGCCATGAGTCAGTCAAGGGGTACAAGAGTGATCCAAGAATGGATCACAGGACAACGGTCAAAGTTATCCTTAGAAATTAGTGGACTAAGGAATTTTTCTCGATTATGGAGGTGGTAAAAGAGTTCGTCGTAAAGGGTTACGTCGATGCAAGCTTGACACCTATCCGGATAGCTCTGAGTAGAGATACCGGATACATATAATAGAGCAACAATTTAGAATAGCTCCAAGTAGAACAGTTATTTGGATTAGCTCCAAATAGAGCGTGGTAGCTACATCTAGGAGATGACATAGAGATTTGTAAAACACACACGGATCTGAAAGGTTCGGACCCGTTGACTAAAACCTCTCTCACAAGCAACATGATCAAACCTAAAACTCATTGAGTATTAATCACATAGTGATGTGAACTAGACTACTGATTCTAGTAAACTCTTGGGTGTTAGTCACATGGCGATGTGACCTGTGAGTGTTAATCACACGGCGATGTGAACTAGATTATTGACTCTAGTGCAAGTGGGAGACTGTTGGAAATATGCCCTAGAGGCAATAATAAAAGTATTATTATTATATTTCCTTGTTCATGATAATTGTCTTTTATTCATGCTATAACTGTATTATCCGGAAATCGTAATACACGTGTGAATACATAGAACACAATATGTCCCTAGTGAGCCTCTAGTTAACTAGCTCGTTGTGATCAACAGATAGTCATGGTTTCCTGGCTATGGACATTGGATGTCGTTGATAACGGGATCACATCATTAGGAGAATGATGTGATGGACAAGACCCAATCCTAATACTAGCACAAAAGATCGTGTAGTTCATTTGCTAGAGCTTTGCCAATGTCAAGTATCTCTTCCTTCGACCATGAGAGCGTGTAACTCCTGGATACCGTAGGAGTGCTTTGGGTGTATCAAACGTCACAACGTAACTGGGTGACTATAAAGGTGCACTACAGGTATCTCCGAAAGTATCTATTGTTTTATGCGGATGGAGACTGGGATTTGTCACTACGTGTAAACAGAGAGGTATCTCTGGGCCCACTCGGTAGGACATCATCATATGCGCAATGTGACCTAGGAGTTGATCGCGGGATGATGTGTTACGGAACGAGTAAAGTGACTTGCCGGTAACGAGATTGAACAAGGTATTGGATACCGACGATCGAATCTCGGGCAAGTAACATACCGATAGACAAAGGGAATTGAATACGGGATTGATTAAGTCCTTGACATCGTGGTTCATCCGATGAGATCATCGTGGAACATGTGGGAGCCATCATGGGTATCCAGATCCCGCTGTTGGTTATTGACCGGAGAACGTCTCGGTCATGTCTACATGTCTCCCGAACCCGTAGGGTCTACACACTTAAGGTTCGATGACGCTAGGGTTATAAAGGAAGTTTGTATGTGGTTACCGAATATTGTTCGGAGTCCCGGATGAGATCCCGGACGTCACGAGGAGTTCCAGAATGGTCCGGAGGTAAAGATTTATATATGGGAAGTCCTATTTTGGCCACCGGAAAATGTTCGGGATTTTTCGGTATTGTACCGGGAAGGTTCTAGAAGGTTCCGGAGTGGGGCCCACCTGCATGGGGGGACCCACATGGACGTGGGTAGTGGGGGCAAGGCCCCACACCCCTGGTCAAGGCGCACCAAGATCCCCCCTTAGAAGGAATAAGATCATATCCCGAAGGGATAAGATCAAGATCCCTAAAAAGGGGGGATAACAATCGGCGGGGAAGGAAATAATGAGATTTCTTTCCTCCCACCTTGGCCAACGCCCCAATGGACTTGGAGGGCAAGAAACCAGCCCCTCCACCCCTATATATAGTGGGGAGGCGCATGGGAGCTATAGACGAAGTTCTGGCGCAGCCCTCCCCCTCTCCCAAGTCGTCCTCCTCTCCCGTGGTGCTTGGCGAAGCCCTGCTGGATTGCCACGCTCCTCCACCACCACCACGCCATTGTGCTGCTGCTGGATGGAGTCTTCCTCAACCTCTCCCTCTCTCCTTGCTGGATCAAGGCGTGGGATACGTCACCGGGCTGTACGTGTGTTGAACGCGGAGGTGCCGTGCATTCGGCACTTGATCATCGGTGATTTGAATCACGACGAGTACGACTTCATCAACCCCGTTCACTTGAACGCTTCCGCTTAGCGATCTACAAGGGTATGTAGATGCACTCTCCTTCTACTCGTAGCTGGTTTCTCCATAGATAGATCTTGGTGACACGTAGGAAAATTTTGAATTTCTGCTACGTTCCCCAACATAAACTGAATCATCAAAATCTTCAAACTTATCAAACAAAGATTCAATTCCATAAGCACCATTAAAAGCAACAAATTCTTCTATTTGTTCCACATCATAGTAATCATATATACCATTAGCATAAGAAGCCAAGGTTTCATTATCATTAAATTTGCATGAAAAGGGAAGATGTGGAGCCTTCATCCTAGAGCAACAAGTATAATCATATCTCAGGCATAGCTCCCAAGCATACCAATGCAACATATGAATTTGATCCCATAACAATTTCCATTTATGATTCAAGCGATAATCCTTAAAGTATTCACGTTGATCCAACGTTACTCCCATTATATAGTTGAATGGGGTTTTCTCAGGATTATCAAAGTAGTGCATAATATCTTTCACGTAACAAGCATCGAGGGTTTTAGGAGGTCCCCCATCTCCATGAGTAGCAAGTACAACTAACTTTTTTTGGTGTTTGGTGTTCCATATCTATAACTAAAGATAGAGAACAACTTAGAAGAGGAAATAAAAACTACTTAGTGATAAAGCAAACAAGCACACACGAAAATATTCACCCCACGCTATTGCTCCCCAGCAACGGCGCCAGAAAAAGGTCTTGATAACCCACAAGTATAGGGGATCATTTGTAGCCTTCTTCGATAAATAAGAGTGTTGAACCCAATGAGGAGCTAAAGGTAGAACAAATATTCCCTCAAGTTCTATCGACCACCGATACAACTCTACGCATAGTTAACATTTGCTTTACCTAAAACAAGTATGAAACTATTTTTCAAGAATAAAACTACGAGTACTTTGTGAGAATAAAACTACGAGTAAATTGCAAGGTGAAAAAAGTGGATAGCTTTTGTCAACAAGAAAGTCATTTGTCCCTAGGCAATCGATAACAAGTACCAGGAATCATTCTTGTAATTCTATATGAGGGAGAGGCATGAGCTAACATACTTTCTCTAATTGGATCATATGCACTTATGATTGTACCCCTAGCAAGCATCCGCAACTACTAAAGATCATTAAGGTCGTGAAACCCAACCATAGCATTAAGTATCAAGTCCTCTTTATCCCATACGCAACAACCCAACTACTCGGGTTTAAGCTTTTGTCACTCTCGCAACCCACCATAAGCGAATCATGAACGTATTGCAACACCCTACAACGGGGGCCCCTCATGTTTGCACGAGACGGAGGGCACTGTAGGATAGCATCATAAATAAAATATATAATCATACCAGCCAAGACCATGATTAACCCATAGGACAAAACAGATCTACTCAAATATCATAGGATATTACCATGCTTAAGTAGAGATTACAGCGGGGAGAAGGGGTGTTACACCATTGCATAGAGGGGGAGAGAGTTGGTGTTGATGATAGCAAGATTGTTGATGTAGATCGCCGTCACGATCCTTGCCCCGGCGGCACTCCGGGGCCACCTCGAGAGAGGGGGAGAGAGGCCCCCTCCTTCTTATTCTTCCTTGGCCTCCCCCCTAGATGGGAGGAGGGTTCCCCCTCTGGTACATGGCCTCCATGGCTGTGGAGGGGAGAGAGCCCCTCTGAGATTGGATCTCCCTCTCTGTTCTCTTCTGTTTCGCGCTCCCCAGATCTGGCCCTTCACGGTTTCTTAAATTCCCAGAGATCCGTAACTCCGTTTGTGCTGAAATTTTTACACGATTTTTCCCATAAATTATATTTCTTGCACCATAAGAAGGGCCCCAACTGACCTTCGAGGAGGGCACAAGATACCTGGGCGCGTCAGTGGGTGATCGACACGCCTTGGTGGGTTGTGGTCATTGTGCGCCCCCGTTTGCGTTGATTCCACCTCCCCAAAATCATAAATATTCCACAATAATTCTCCGTATATTTTTATCGTGTTTGGACTTTGTTTGATATGGATTTTCTGCAAAACAAAAATCATGTAACAAACATGAACTGGCACTGGGCACTGGATCAATAGGTTAGTCCAATAAATCATATAAAAAGTTGCCAAAATATGTGAAAGTTGTATAATATTGGCATGAAACAATCAAAAATTATAGATACAACAAGGACGTATCAAGGAGGTGAGTGGCAGTGTTGAGGTTTTCAACCCAAAATTCTAACGGCATATGAGCTTGGAGGAGAAGTGTGCGCATGATGTCGTTAGTGGTGCGGATGGCCCTCTCAGATTTGCTAGTCTAAGGTGAGGTGTGAGGGAAGGAGAGACGTAGAAAGATGTCGTTCTCGGAGAGGAAGGAGCGGAGGCGGGCGTTGGGGAATTCTCCCCCCGTTGTCGCATTGAATACATTGGATGCAAAGATGAAACTGTGTGAGCACATAGGCATAAAAGCGTATGAGAACATCGACCACATCAGATTTGTGCTGGAGGGGAAAGCTCCAAGAATAATGGCTAAACTCATCAACTATGATTAAGTAATATGTACAGCCAAAACAACCAGGAACCGGTGATGTCCACAAGTAACTATGAATAAGCTAAAACAGAGAAGTTGTAAATGAACTAGAGGTAGGGAAAGGTAGTCGTGGCTGCCGCCCTAGCTGGCAAGCCTCACAAGTGGCTGAGGGAGGAATGCTAGAAGTACATGACAGAAAATCTTTAGTTAAACTAGATAAGGAGGCGCGACTGGGATGCCCTAAGTGCTGATGCCACAAATCACCAACGTCGACGGTGAGATCGGTGGGTGACTCGGCGAAGAATGGATAGAGCCCAGCGGAACTATTTGACCTCATGAGAGGTGTCCTGGTCGCTAGATCCTTCAAAAGAAAGCCATGGGGGTCAAACTCAACAGATAAAAAATTATCAGTGGTAAATTGCCTAACATATAGTAAGTTCTTAATGACAGAAGGAGAGAAAAGAACATGGTTGAGAGAGAAAGGGCGGCGTGGGAGGGAGGCGGAGCCGGTGGCCAGAACGGGCATGTAGGAACCATCGCCTACCAGTATGGAGGGGTGCTTTGATGAATAACAAGACAAGCTCAAGTTACGTGCATTGTTGGTGATGTGGTTCGATGCGCCCGTGTCGAGGTACCACTCTCCGGTGGCCGGTGGCTGCAGGGACATGTTCATGTCGGTGTGGAGTAGCCTTGTCCGGTACCAGGTGATGGAGCTGCACCGTAGGCCGGAGGCGTGCCATAGACCATGGGGTAGGCCTGGTGTGCCACGCTGGGTCATGGACCAAGCATGCCTGCGACATTCGGCGGCACCCAGGGAGCGCGGCCAGCGGGAGGGAGCGGGTCACCCCACTGTGCGAAATACCCCATCCAGGGCTGCTGCGACGGAGATGACGCGAGTGGTGACCCGCCACGGCTGCCGTTGCCTCGTCCATGACCATGGCCGTGCCCCCAGCATTCGGAGGGAGCGGAGCGCTCTGCCTGATGCGACTATTGCTGCTGGCCGCGATCACCGCCCAAGCCGCCAGCGCTCAAGGAGAAACCAGCTGTGGTGGCGATGAGGGTGGTGGTCCCCGCCGTGCGAGCATGCACGTCCAAGTTGATCTCCTCCAGCATCAGCCTAAAGCGGGCCTGAACAAAGTTTGAGAATGGGACCTGCATCGGTAGCAGTAATGCCATCACCTGGAACCGCAAAGAGAGCCCGTGGATGAGCTGCCGGGTTAGCGTCTTGTCGGAGATGTGCTCATCGAGGTCGTCGAGCTCGTCGGCGAGCGCCTTGAGGTGCCTGCAGTACTCGCCGATCCGCAGGTCGCCCTAGAAGGTGGACCAGAATGCGACGCCGACGTGAATGGCGCCACCCACGAGGTTATCACTGAAGAATGCGTCGAGGAGCGCCCATGCATGATATGAAGTGGTATCTTTGGCGGAAATGATATCATAGAGCTCGTCGGTAATCGTACCATAGATCATGAGGAGGATCTGAAGATCATCATGGCGCCATTGCGCTGTCTGCTGGAGGGCTTCGGAGTGGACGAGGACGTGGCTCTTCACGTCGGACTTGTGCAGGACGAAGGACATGATGTGATGCCACTTCGAGTAGTTGCTGGAGATGGGATCCAGCTTGAAGTCGATGTGCGCCCCGATGTTGACAGCGTGAATCGAGGGCGGCGACACTATGGAGGAGGATGCGCCGTCAGAGAGGGCTGCTCCCAGCGATGACATGGTGAGGTTCAACGGAGCGGTGGCTGGGGGAGGGTGTTCGTCAGGTCTACTCCGAGTGCAAGCTTTGCCCGGCCAACGATGGCAACGTCTACGGGCACCGTTCCTCTTCTTCAAGGCACCGCCGTGGAGTTCTTCGACCCGCTTCATCCTCGGATCTCGTTCTTCAGGCAAAATCCTAGACCCATGTGGGTCAGGGGAAAGCCTAGACGCATGTGGGTCGGGCGACATCGTCTCAACGCCATTTTCCCCTTTGGGGGCGTTGCTTTGAAGACTGGTGATCCTTACCCGTCCTTCCCTTGGGCTGGACATGCATGGCATCACGGTTGGCAAGTGCCCAACCGGTGATGCGAGTGGTTGGTGACGACGATGATGGCATGCGAAGCTAGGTCGCGGCTTGTTCTTTTGATGTCGATGGTCTAGTTTGCCAATGAGTGTGCCTATGCTTGTTATGCTTGTTTCTCACTATGACAGGGAGGTCGGAACTGTGTGAGGCAGGGCCCGCGCGGTTACGATGACTACATGAGGGTGGTTTGAGCGGATGGTGCTCTCCGGAGATTGCGCTGGGTTAGGTCGGTGTGAGGCATGCAACTTTCTTCTATGAAGCGCATCAGCAAAATCTAAGCTACCGGTCCTCGACGTCGTCGATCGATTGATTGGCTTTAGCTGGCGAGGTCATCGTTCGAAAGGGTCTTGATGGGTCATCTGTGGCGAAGTCGGAGTCGCCTACTCGAGGAGAGGTGATGACGATGACAATGGATGCAACCTCGACGGTGTCCTCTTCTCGACGGTGTGTGTGATCTTGTTGGTGCCAGTTCATCCAGGTGCCCTTTCTTGAGGGTGTGTTTTACGATTTCACCCGGGTTTCCATAAATTAACTGGGCAACTCTATTCTACCCCTGCGCCGTCGGTTGCCCACTGGAGATGGCTGAGGTGCCCTCCTCGGCTGGGTGTGTGTCGAGCGGCAGCACCGGGCCTGCTGGCTACTTCCTCACTGTGGATGCCAACGTGGGCTCCAATTGTGTGGGGTGACGTTGAGGGCAACGAGGGGGAGGAGGACCCTGTGGAGGTTGTTGTCCCCACTCCCTGCCGTGTCAGGCTGGGGGAGTTCCTGATAATCAGGTTCTTGTTAACAAAGGGAATGGGCTGGCCCAGCCTTGGAGGGTCAGGGAGGACAGACCCATCGAGCCGGCTAGCTCTACTTCTAGCGAAAGTCCATGTAATTAATCTAGATAACTTATACTTGATGCAATGCAATCCAAGGGGTCCTACGGTACGATAGTAGAACTTGTCAGACAAGGAGAGGAACTGCCGTTCATGCTGCACAAGATTGACTGCGCCTGGGCAAGTGTCCAGCAAGTTCCCTGGTCATTTTCCGAGACCACGGATGGCTTGAAGAGCCGTTCGAGGAAGGTATTATCGGGGACTTTGTCCCGTTTTGTGCCTATTCAAGCAAGTATATTTGCGGCCTGGTTGCTATCTCAGGGTATGTGATGAAGTTCCAACCATTCGAACTTGGTCGAGATCTTTAAAATGACATTCCAGTAAGCGGTCATCTTCGGGTCCTTGGCATCGAATTCACCATTGACTTGGGGGATGGCAAGGTTTGAATCGCCTCGGACCTCCAGGCATTTAATGCCCATGAAGACTACTGTTCGGAGCCCATGTAACATGGCTTCATATTCGGCCACGTTGTTGGAGTCCATGTACATGATCTGTAACACGTAACGTTGATACGTTTCCAACGTATCTATGATTTTTGATTGTTCCATGCTATTATATTATGCATCTTGGATGTTTTATATGCATTAATATGCTATTTTATATTATTTTTGGGACTAACCTATTAACCTAGAGCCTAGTGCCAGTTTCTGTTTTTTTCTTGTTTTTGAGTTTTACAGAAAAGGAATATCAAACGGAGTCCAAATGAGCTGAAAATTTACGGTGATTTTTTATGGACCAGAAGAAGCCCCCGAAGCAAAAGAGTTGGGCCAGAAGAGTCCCGAGGTGACGAAAAGGGTGGAAGGCGCGCCCACCCCCCTAGGAAGCGCCCCCTACCTTGTCGCTGCCTCATGGTCCCCCCTTACTTCAAACTGACGCCAAAAATTCCTATAAATCCAGAAACCCCCAGAAAGAAACCTAGATCAGGAGTTCTGCTGCCGCAAGCCTCTGTAGCCATGAAAAACCAATCAGGAGCCCATTCTGGCACCCTGCCGGAGAGGGAAACCATCACCAGTGTCCATCTTCATCATCCCGATGGTCTCCATGACGAGGAGGGAGTAGTTCATCCCCGGGGCTGAGGGTATGTACCAGTAGCTATGTGTTTGATCTCTCTTTCTCGTGTTCTTGATTTGGAACGATCTTGATGTACCACGAGCTTTGTTATTATAGTTTGATCATATGGTGTTTCTCCCCCTCTACCTTCTTGTGATGAATTGAATTTTTACCTTTGAGGTTTCACTATTATAAAATTGAATACTATTATGGATTTGAGAACACTTGATGTATGTCTTGCGTGGGATACCCGTGGTGACAATGGGGTGTTCTATTGATTCACCTGATGTATGTTTTGGCACTCAACTCGCGGATTCCCGAGGTGACATTAGGGTAATCTATGCATAGGGGTTGATGCACGTTTTCGTCCTTGTTTCTCCGATAGAAATCTTGGGGCACTCTTTGAGGTTCTTTGTGTTGGATTGAATATTATGAATCTGAAGTTTTTTTTGTTTGATGCATATCGTATAATTGACCCGCAGATACTTGAGGTGACATTAGAGTATCTAGGTGACATTAGGGTTGATTGATGTGTGTCATATGGTGTTATTTTACTACGAACTCTAGGGCTGTTTGTGACACTTATAGGAATAGCCAAATGGATTGATCGAAAAGAATAACTTTGAGGTGGTTTCGTACCCTACAAGCAATTTCATCTTATGTTCTCCACGATAGGAACTTTGGAGTGACTTTTGTCGCACGTTGAGGGATTGCCATATGATCTAATTATGTTATCATTGTTGAGAGACTTTACACTAGTGAAAGTATGAACCCTAGGCCTTGTTTCCAAGCATTGCAATACCGTTTTTGCTCACTTTTGTTACTACCTTGCTGTTTTTATATTTTCAGATTACAAAAACCTAAATCTACCATCCATATTACATGTATATCACCATCTCTTCACCGAACTAGTGCACCTATACAATTTACCATTGTATTGGGTGTGTTGGGGACACAAGAGACTCTTTGTTATTTGGTTGCAGGGTTGTTTGAGAGAGACCGTCTTGATCCTACGCCTCCCACGGATTGATAAACCTTAGGTCATCCACTTGAGGGAAATTTGCTACTGTCCTACAAAACTCTGCACTTGGAGGCCCAACACGAGTCTACAAGAAGAAGGTTGTGTAGTAGACATCAAACATATATCGTCTCTCGTGGGTGATGTAAGCACTATGCAAACCCCTAGGCTAGGAAGCATTTTGGAACTGTCAAAATACATGGTCCAATGTGAATAGGTGCTGTATTCTTGTGGGAGTTCGGCCTCTGTCCATTGCTACTTGTGAGCTGCGTTGGGATTCCCTCGAAGAGGAGGGGATGATGTAGTACAATAGAGATAAGTATTTTCCTCAGTTGTGAAACCAAGGTTATCAATCTAGTAGGAGAACCAAGCAATACTATGTAAAGAGCACCTGCACACAAACAACAAATACTTGTGACCCAACACGTAGAGGGGTTGTAAATCCCTCAACGGTTACAAGCAAGATTAAATTGTATAGTATTTGAGAGATTGATCTGATAAAAATATAAAATAAAATAAATAAAAGAAAATTATGGAAAGGTATTTTTAGGATTTTTATATGATAAAAATAGACCTGGGGCCATAGTTTTCACTAGAGGCTTCTCTCGAGAAAATAGCATACAGTGGGTAGATAAATTACTATTGAGCAATTGATAGAAAAGCAAATAGTTATGAAGATATCCAAGGCAATGATCAAACATATAGGCATCATGTCCAAGATTAGTACACCGAAACGATTCTTCATCTACTACTATTACTCCACACATCTACCGCTATCCGACAAGTATCTAGTGTATTAAGTTCATGGAAAAACGGAGTAATGCACTAGGCAAGATGACATGATGTAGACAAGATAAACTCACGTATGAATAAAACCCATCTTTTACCCTTAATAGCAGCGATATATACGTGTCATGTCCCTTTCTGTCACTAAGATCGAGCACCGTAAGATCGAACTCATTACAAAGCACCTCTTCCCATGGCAAGATAAATCAATCTAGTTGGCCAAACCAAACCAATAAATCAGAGAAGAAATACGAGGCTATGTTAATCACGCATAAAAGAGTTCAGAGAAAACTCAAATAATATTCATGGATAGATCTGATCATAAACTCACAATTCATCGGATCTCAACAAACACACCGCAAAAAGTCATTACATCAAATAGATCTCCAAGAACAACAAGGAGAACATTGTATTGAGAAACATCGAGAGAGAAGAAGCCATCTAGCTACTAACTATGGACCCGTAGGTCTATGGTAAACTACTCACGCATCATCGGAGGGGCAGCAAGGTAGATGAAGAACCCCTCTGTGTTCGAATCCCTCTCCGGTAGAGTGCCAGAACGGTCCCCAGATGGGATCTCTCAAGAACAGAGGTTTGTGTCGGCAGAAAAGTATTTCGTGGACTCCCCTGTTGGTTTCCTGATTTATGGGTATTTATAGAGGCGAAGTTAGGTCAAATGAAGCTACGTGGGCCCCACAACCCATCAGGGTGCGCTTGCCCCCATGGGCGCGCCCTAGTGGGTTGTCGGCCCATGCTCCCACATCTGGTCTTCTCCCAGAGCTTCTAGTATCCCTTATGTCTAGAAAAAAATCTCCAAAAAGTTTCATGGCATTTGGACTTCGTCTGGTACTGATATTCCGTGAAACCAAAAACAAGCAAAAAGCAGCAACTGGCACTAGGCACTAAGTTAATAGGTTAGTCCCAAAAATGATATAAACACTACAAAAAATACACTTCCGTGATGATACATGTTTGTCACAGTAGGTCACATTTTTTGTCATGCATGTACATCCATGACGATTTTATGACAGAATCAAGATAGTCATACTTGTGCTGTCGCAGAAGTGTACCATGACATTACCAAAATTATCATCATGGAAGTGTCCACTTCCATGAGGATAAATGGCGCGTCATGGAAATGCTTTCGTCAAGGGTAACCGACATGTGGCATCCACCATAACGGGCCGCCGTTAAGCTATCGGGTTCTAGTTTGGATCCGATAACCAGTTAACAGCCCAGACCAATGGGGATTTTCTGTTAGGGATCGTAGCATAAATTCAAAATTTTCCTACGTGTCACCAAGATCAATCTATGGAGAGACTAGCAATGAGAGAGAGGAGTGCATCTACATACCCTTGTAGATCGCTAAGCGGAAGCATTCAAGAGAACGGGGTTGATGGTGTCGTACACGCAGCGATTCAGATCGCGGTCGATTCCGATCTAAGCGCCGAACAACGGCGCCTTCGCGTTCAACACATGTACAAACCAGTGACGTCTCCCATGCCTTGATCCAGCAAGGAGAGAGGGAGAGGTTGGGAAGACTCCGTCCAGCAGTAGCACGACGGCGTGGTGGTGGTGGAGGAGCGCGGAACTCCAGCAGGGCTTCGCCAAGCACTACGAGAGACGAGGAGGGAGAGAGGTATGGCTGTGCCTAGGAGAGAATAACTCATCTGCTGGGCAGCCCCTAGACCTCAACTATATATAGGGGGGAAGGGGGCTGCGCCCCCTCTAGGGTTCCCACCCCAACGGGGGTGGCATCCCCAGATCCCATCTAGGGTGGCGGCCAAAAGGGGGGGGAGAGGGGGAGGCACACCTGGGGTGGGCCTTAGGGCCCATCTGCCCTAGGGTTTGCCCCCCTCTTCTCTTGAGGCGCCTTGGGCCTTGGGGGGGGGGCAGCCCACCTAGGGGCTGGTCCCTTCCCACTATTGGCCCACGCAAGCCTCTGGGGCTGGTGGCCCCTCCCGGTGGACCCCCGGACCCTTCCGGTGGTCCCGGTACATTACCGATGATGCCCAGAACACTTCCGGTGGCCAAATCCTCACTTCCTATGTATCAATCTTTACCTCTGGACCATTCCGGAACTCCTTGCGACGTCCGGGATCTCATCCGGGACTCCGAACAACATTCGGTAACCGCGTACATACTTTCCCTATAACCCTAGTGTCATCGAACCTTAAATGTGTAGACCCTACGGGCTCGGGAATCATGCAGACATGACCGAGACATCTCTCTGGTCAATAACCAACAGCGGGATCTGGATACCCATGTTGGCTCCCACATATTCCACGATGATCTCATCGGATGAACCACGATGCCAAGGATTCAACCAATCCCATATACAATTCCCTTTGTCTATCGGTACGATACTTGCCCGAGATTCGATCATCGGTATCCCGATACCTTGTTCAATCTCGTTACCGGCAAGTCTCTTTACTCGTTCCGTAACACATCATCCCGTGATCAACTCCTTGGTCACATTGTGCACATTATGATGATGTCCTAGCGAGTGGGCCCAGAGATACCTCTCCGTTTACACGGAGTGACAAATCCTAGTCTCGATTCGTGCCAACCCAACAGACACTTTCGGAGATACCCGCAGTGCACCTTTATAGCCACCCAGGTACGTTGTGACCTTTGGTACACCCAAAGCATTCCTACGGTATCCGGGAGTTGCACAATCTCATGGTCTAAGGAAATGATACTTGACATTAGAAAATCTTTAGCATACGAACTACACGATCTTGTGCTAGGCTTAGGATTGGGTCTTTTCCATCACATCATTCTCCTAATGATGTGATCCCGTTATCAATGACATCCAATGTCCATGGTCAGGAAACCATGACCATCTATTGATCAACGAGCTAGTCAACTAGAGGCTTACTAAGGACATGTTGTGGTCTATGTATTCACACATGTATTACGATTTCCGGTTAATACAATTATAGCATGAACAATAGACAATTATCATGAACAAGGAAATACAATAATAAACATTTTATTATTGCCTCTAGGGTATATTTACAACAGTCTCCCACTTGCACTAGAGTCAATAATCTAGTTCACATCACTATGTGATTGTAATGAATCCAACACCCATGGGGTTTGTTCATATCTTGCTTGTGAGAGAGGTTTATCAGTCAATGGGTCTGAACCTTTCAGATCCATGTGTGCTTTACAAATCTCTATGTCATCTTATAGATGCAGCTACCACGCGCTACTTGGAGCTATTCCAAATAACTGCTCTACTATACGAATCCGGTTTACTCCTTAGAGTCATCCGGATTAGTGTCAAAGTTTGCATCGATGTAACCCTTTACGACGAACTCTTATACCACCTCCATAATCGAGAAAATTCCTTAGTCCACTAGTTACTAAGGATAAGTTCGACTGCTGTCATGTGATCCATTCCTGGATCACTCTTGTACCCCTTGACTGACTCATGGCAAGGCACACTTTAGGTGCGGTACACAACATAGCATACTATAGAGCCTACGTCTAAAGCATAGGGGACGACCTTCATCCTTTCTCTCTCTTCTGCCGTGGTCAGGTCTTGAGTCTTACTCAATACTCACACCTTGTAACACAGCCAAGAACTCCTTCTTTGCTGATCTATTTTGAACTCCTTCAAAATCTTGTCACGGTATGTATTCATTTGAAAGTACTATTAAGCGTTTTTGATCTATCCTTATAGATCTTGATGCTTAATGTTCAAGTAGCTTAATCCAGGTTTTCCATTGAAAAACACTTTTCAAATAACCCTGCATGCTTTCCAGAAATTCTACATCATTTTTGATCCACAATATGTTAACAACATATACTCATCAAAAATTCTATAGTGCTCCCACTCACTCCGTTGGAAATACAAGTTTCTCATAAACTATGTATAAACCCAAAATATTTGATCATCTCATCAAAGCGTACATTCCAATTTCGAGATGCTTACTACAGTCCTTAGAAGGATTGCTGGAGCTTTGCATACTTGTCAGCATCTTTCAGGATTGACAAAACCTTCTGGTTGTATCACATACAACATTTCCTCAAGAAAAACGTCGAGGAAACAATGTTTTGACATCCTTTCTGCAAGATTTCATAAATAATGCAGTAACTGCTAACATAATTCCAACAGACTCTTAGCATCGCTACGAGTGAGAAAGTCTCATCATAGTCAACTCCTTGAACTTGTCGAGAAACATCTTAACGACAAGTCGAGCTTTCTTAATGGTGACACTTACCATCATTGTCCGTCTTCCTTTTAAAATCCATCTGCACCTAACAGCCTTACGACCATCAAGTAGTTCTTTCAAAGTCTATACTTTGTTTTTATACATGGATCCTCTCTCGGATTTTATGGCCTCGAGCCATTCGTCGGAATCCGGGCCCACCATCGCTTTTCCATAGCTCGTAGGTTCATTTTTGTCTAGCAACATGACTTCCAAGACAGGATTACGTACCACTCTGAAGTAGTACACATCCTTGTCGACCTATGAGGTTTGGTAGTGACTTGATCCAAAGTTTCATGATTATTATCATAAGCTTCCACTTAAATTGGTGTAGGTGCCACAGGAACAACTTCCTGTGCCCTGCTACACACTAGTTGAAGTGACGGTTCAATAACCTCATCAAGTCTCCACCATCCTCCCACTCAATTCTTTCGAGAGAAACTTTTCCTTGAGAAAGGACCTGTTTCTAGAAACAATCACTTTTGCTTCCGGATCTGGAATAGGAGGTATACCCAACTATTTTTGGGTATTCTATGAAGATGCATTTATCCGCTTTGGGTTCGAGCTTATCAGCCTGAAACCTTTTCACATAAGCATCGCAACCCCAAACTTTTAAGAAACGATAGCTTAGGTTTCTCTAAACCATAGTTCATATGGTGTCGTCTCAACGGAATTATGTGGTGCCCTATTTAAAGTGAGTGCGGTTGTCTCTAATGCCTAACCCATAAACGATAGTGGTAATTCGACAAGAGACATCATGGTATGCACCATATCCAATAGGGTGCAGTTGTGATGTTCGGACACACCATCACACTATGTGGTCCAGGCGGTATTAGTTGTGAAATAATTTCCACAATGTCTTAATTGTGTGCCAAACTCGTAACTCAGATATTCATCTCTATGATCATATCATAGACATTTTATCATATTGTCACGACGGTCTTCAACTTCACTCTGAAATTACTTGAACCTTTCAATAATCCAGACTTGTGTTTCATCAAGTAAATATACTTAGTATCTACTCAAATCATCTGTGAAGTAAGAACATAATGATATCCACTGCGCGCCTCAACACTCATTGGAATGCACACATCAAAATGTATGACTTCCAACAAGTTGCTTTCTTGTTCCATCTTACTGAAAACAAGGCCTTTCAGTCATCTTGACCATGTGGTATGATTTGCATGTCTCAAGTGATTCAAAATCAAGTGAGTCCAAACGATCCATCTGCACAGAGTTTCTTCATGCATATCTACCAATAGACATGGTTTGCATGTCTCAATCTTTTCAAAAACGAGTGAGTCCAAAGATCCATCAACATGGAGCTTCTTCGTGTGTTTTATACCAACATGACTCAAATGGCAGTGCCACAAGTACGTGGTACTATCATTACTATCTTATATCTTTTGGCATGAACATGTGTATCACTACGATCGAGATTCAATAAACCATTCATTTTAGGTGCGAGACCATTGAAGGTATTATTCAAATAAACAGAGTAACCATTATTCTCCTTAAATGAATAACCGTGCTGCGATAAACATAATCCAATCATGTCTATGCTCAACGCAAACACCAAATAAGAATCATTTAGGTTTAACACCAATCTCGATGGTAGAGGGAGTATGGGATGCTTGATCACATCAACCTTGGAAACACTTCCAACACATATCGTCATCTCACCTTAAGCTAGTCTCCGTTTATTCCGTAGCCTTTTATTTCGAGTTACTAACACTTAGCAACTGAACCGGTATTTTAATACCCTGGTGCTACTAGGTGTACTAGTAAAGTACACATTAATATAACGTATATCCAAAATACTTCTGTCAACCTTGCCAGCCTTCTTATGTACCAAGTATCTAGGGTAGTTCTGCTTCAGTGACCGTTCCCCTCATTATAGAAGCACTTAGTCTCGGGTTTGGTTCAACCTTGGGTTTCTTCACTAGAGCAGCAACTGATTTGCCGTCTCATGAAGTATCCCTTTTTCCCTTGCCCTTCTTGAAACTAGTGGTTTATCTAACCATCAACAATTGATGCTCCTACTTGATTTCTACTTTCACGGTGTCAAACATCGCGAATTGCTCAAGGATCATCATGTCTATCCCTGATATGTTATAGTTCATCACTAAGCTCTAATAGCTTGGTGGCAGTGACTATGGAGAACTATCACTATCTCATCTGGAAGATTAACTCCCACTCGATTCAAGCGATTGTAGTACTTAGACAATCTGAGCACACGCTCAACGATTGAGCTTTTCTCCCTTAGTTTGCAGGCTTAAGAAACTTGTCAGAGGTCTCATACCTCTTGGCGTGGGCACTAGTCTGAAATCCGAATTTCAGTCTTTGGAACATCTCATATGTTCTGCGACGTTTCAAAAACGTCTTTGGTGCCACAATTCTAAACCGTTAGCATTACGCACTGAACTATCACGTAGTCATCAAAAACGTGTATGTTAGATGTTTCCCAACATCTACAGACGCTTCTTGAGGTTCAACATACTGAGCGGTGCATTAAGGACATAGCCCTTCTGTGCAGCAATGAGGACAATCCTCAGTTCACAGACTTAGTCCACATAATTGCTACGGTCAACTCTCAACTAAATTTTCTCTAGGAACATATCTAAAACAATAGAAGCAAAGCGTGAGCTACGACATAATTTGCAAAGACCTTTTGACCATGTTCATGATAATTAAGTTCATCTAATCAAATTATTCAATGAACTCCCACTCAGATAGGCATCCCTCTAGTCATCTAAGTGATACATGATCCGAGTCAACTAGGCTGTGTTCGATCATCACGTGAGACGGACTAGTCATCATCGGTGAACATCTTCATGTTGATCGTATCTTCTATACGACTCATGTTCGACCTTTTGGTCTTTCATGTTCCGAGGCCATGTCTGTACATGCTAGGCTCGTCAAGTCAACCTAAGTGTATTGCTTGTGTAAATCTGGCTTACACCTGTTGTATTCGAACGTTAGAATCTATCACACCCGATCATCACGTGGTGCTTCGAAACAACGAACCTTTGCAACGGTGCACAGTTAGGGGGAACACTTTCTTGAAATTATTGTGAGGGATCATCTTATTTAAGCTACCGTCGTTCTAAGCAAATAAGATGTAAAACATGATAAACATCACATGCAATCAAATAGTGACATGATATGGCCAATATTATTTTGCTCCTTTTGATCTCCATCTTCGGGGCGCCATGATCATCATCGTCATCGGCATGACACCATGATCTCCATCATCGTATCTTCATGAAGTTGTCTCGTCATCTATTACTTCTACTACTATGGCTAACGGTTTAGCAATAAAGTAAATTAATTACGTGACGTTTATGTTGACACACAGGTCATAAATAAATTAAGACAACTCCTATGGCTCCTGCTGGTTGTCATACTCATCGACATGCAAGTCGTGATTCCTATTACAAGAACATGATCAATCTCATACATCACATATATCATTCATCACATCCTTTTGGCCATATCACATCACACGGCATATGCTGCAAAAACAAGTTAGACGTCCTCTAATTGTTGTTGCAAATTTTTTACGTGGCTGCTATAGGTTTCTTAGCAATAACATTTCTTACCTACGCCAAAACCACAACATGATATGCCAATTTCTATTTACCCTTCATAAGGACCCTTTTCATCGAATTCGATCCGACTAAAGTGGGAGAGACAGACACCCGCTAGCCACCTTATGCAACTAGTGCATGTCAGTCGGTGGAACCAGTCTCACATAAGAGTACGTGTAAGGTCGGTCCGGGCTGCTTCATCCCACGATGCCGCCGAATCAAGATAAGACTAGTAACGACAAGTAAATTGACAAAATCGACGCCCACAACAACTTGTGTTCTACTCGTGCATAGAAACTACGCATAGACCTAGCTCATGATGCCACTGTTGGGGATCGTAGCAGAAATTCAAAATTTTCCTACGTGTCACCAAGATCAATCTATGGAGAGACTAGCAACGAGAGAGAGGAGTGCATCTACATACCCTTGTAGATCGCTAAGTGGAAGCGTTCAAGAGAACGGGGTTGATGGTGTCGTACACGTAGCGATTCAGATCGTGGTCGATTCCGATCTAAGCGCCGAACAACGGCGCCTTCGCGTTCAACACACGTACAACCCGGTGACGTCTCCCATGCCTTGATCCAGCAAGGAGAGAGGGAGAGGTTGGGAAGACTCCGTCCAGCAGCAGCACGACGGCGTGGTGGTGGTGGAGGAGCGCAGAACTCCAGCAGGGCTTCGCCAAGCACTACGAGAGACGAGGAGGGAGAGAGGTATGGATGTGCCTAGGAGAGAATAACTCATCTGTTGGGCAGCCCGTAGACCTCAACTATATATAGGGGGGAAGGGGGCTGCGCCCCCTCTAGGGTTCCCACCCCAAGGGGTGCGGCAGCCCCAGATCCCATCTAGGGTGGCGGCCAAAAAGGGGGGGAAAGGGGGAGGCGCACCTGGGGTGGGCCTTAGGGCCCATCTGCCCTAGGGTTTGCCCCCCTCTTCTCTTGAGGAGCCTTGGGCCTTGGGGGGGGGGGGTGCCCCAGCCCACCTAGGGGCTGGTCCCTTCCCACTATTGGCCCATGCAAGCCTCTGGGGCTGGTGGCCCCTCCCGGTGGACCCCCGGACCCTTCCGGTGGTCCCGGTACATTACCGGTGATGCCCGTAACACTTCCGGTGGCCAAATCCTCACTTCCTATATATCAATCTTTACCTCCGGACCATTCCAGAACTCCTCGTGACGTCTGGGATCTCATCCGGGACTCCGAACTACATTCGGTAACCGCATACATACTTTCCCTATAACCCTAGCGTCATCGAACCTTAAGTGTGTAGACCCTACGGGCTCGGGAATCATGCAGACATGATCGAGACATCTCTCTCGTCAATAACCAACAGCAGGATCTGGATACCCATGTTGGCTCCCACATGTTCCACGATGATCTCATCGGATGAACCACGATGTCAAGGATTCAACCAATCCCGTATACAATTCCCTTTGTCTATCGGTACGATACTTGCCCGAGATTCGATCGTTGGTATCCCGATACCTTGTTCAATCTTGTTACCGGCAAGTTTCTTTACTCGTTCCGTAACACATCATCCCGTGATCAACTCCTTGGTCACATTGTGCACATTATGATGATGTCCTACCGAGTGGGCCCAGAGATACCTCTCCATTTACACGGAGTGACAAATCCCAGTCTTGATTTGTGCCAACCCAGCAGACACTTTCGGAGATACCCACAGTGCACCTTTATAGCCACCCAGTTACGTTGTGACATTTGGTACACCCAAAGCATTCCTACGGTATCCGGGAGTTGCACAATCTCATGGTCTAAGGAAATGATACTTGACATTAGAAAAGCTTTAGCATACGAACTACACGATCTTGTGCTAGGCTTAGGATTGGGTCTTGTCCATCACATCATTCTCCTAATGATGTGATCCCGTTATCAATGACATCCAATGTCCATGGTCAGGAAACCATGACCATCTATTGATCAACGAGCTAGTCAACTAGAGGCTTACTAAGGACATGTTGTGGTCTATGTATTCACACATGTATTACGATTTCCGGTTAATACAATTATAGCATGAACAATAGACAATTATCATGAACAAGGAAATACAATAATAACCATTTTATTATTGCCTCTAGGGCATATTTCCAACATTTTCCATGTGTAAAATCATCATTGGATGGAGGAAACACATGTCTGCTCCTCGGTGGGCCAGATGTCATCCATCCAATGGAGGAAACATGCCTATGATACATCGACACATGGCAGGGCCCAACAGATGCCCATATAGGTTAAAAAGGCTGGCCCAGTTAAAGGCCCGTAGTACTTACTTAGGTACTAGTGGGCCAGCCCAATAACGGCCTATTTAAACATGGCCCATTCACGTCCTTAAGCCAGATCTAGCCCATTAATTATTCACCGAATATTTGGGCCCAATTACGGCCCAATGACTTTCGGCCTGTTAGAGGCCCGAGGTAGACATGGGCCCATTTTAGCCCGGTGTGTCTTTCGGTCTGGGAATGGCCCGTGCTGCCCATGGGCCATATATGGTCCAACACGACATCCGGCCCACTAACGGCCCGTGATAAAGGTGGCAACAGTTCAACCCAACATGACTTTGGCCCTGTTAAAGGCCTGTCATATAATTCGGCACATTGATGCTCTACTAAGCTTTCGGCCTCTTAAAGGCCCATGATATCAGTGGGCCAACTAAGGCCCGAGATATGTTTCGGCCTGGTAATGGCCCGTCATATAACTGGGCCAAAAAAGGCCCGGTTTACATTTCATCCCGTTGAAGGCCCGTCGACGACTAGTGAAAATTGAGGCCCAACATGCATTTCGGCCTGCTAAAGGCCCATGGTTTCTTCTAGGCCGTAACAGGCCAACAGAATATTCAGCATGTTAATGGCCCAAAGCTACATGGGCCCAACTAAGCGCTGGGTCCACTAAAGGCCCAACTAAAATTTGGGCCAAACATAGGCCCAAGTAAGTTGTGGGCCTGGCGCAAAGTGTGAAGGCCCCAACAGCCTTTTAGGCCCAAGAAAGTTGTAGGATGGCCCAATTGTGGCCCGCTAAAAGGAAGGCCCATTAGAGGCGAATATTTTGGCCCGGTCGACTACATCAAATTTTTTTCAGATAGCGAATGATGGCAGTAACTAGTAGGAATTAAGAACAAACCTACTCTATACAATAAATAAATTATAGCATAGTAACTTAGAATAAACCTACAGTATACAATAAAGGATTTATGGTATATTACATCCACTGGGCATCGAAGTTCACCACGAGTGATCATAAAGCGCAACGAAGAAGCAGATTACAAAAACCGGGCACCATTGCAGCGTAATAAAATAATACTGAACCAAGAACACTTCCAAGACAGTTCAAGAAAGGTTAGCCTTGCGCGGGAACTGCTGCGCAAGCTGCTGGGCAAGGTTGTGAGACCGGCCTAGCATGTTGGTCATAGCTTCCAGGTGTAGCTGTTTAGCAATGAGGTTCTCATTGGTGTTCTCCGCAATCTTTCTTAGAGATAGGACTTCAAGTCAAAGTTGAGTTGCAGAATGCCTTTCTCCTAGAACTTGGGACTAAAGAAGTCAAACTGATTCAGACAGCGAATTCTGTGAGCTTGTCTGACTGCTAGTCTCAAGTAACTTGAACACTGCATCAAGACAAGACTTTGGGGTTGTCTTGCTATCTTTAAGATGTTTTGCCTTCTTTGTTGCAATATATGTTGGGTTTGTCTCACATCCTTCAGTAGACTTGTGCATGCCATCAGGCATATCACCCTGAAACAAACAGAGAGATGACATGTTTTGCATGTGTATAAACGAAGATGATAATTGTGCTGTCAATTCCATCCAATTTCAAATTAGAAAATAAAGAGTAAGTTCAAAATATGAATAGCATAATTTGGCATTGTTCATAATGCAGGGAGCTTCACCACACTACTAGATTACAATGTCAACATAAAAAGCATAGATGAAGGGCAAAGACAATCATTGTATCTATTTTGGTTAATGCGCATGGCATGTTGTTCATATCATCAGCCACATCAGTAAGATGAAACATGAGATGACAAGGTGCAAACGTGGGCTGCTTCACCACACACTGGATTATAGATCCACAAATACAGGCATACATATAGGGAGTATTGAGTAATTTGCATGGTATGAATAGGGAATTTGGTTTTACAAGTACAACTTGGAACTTACGGTTGTTGAGAACAAGCATTTTCATAGAAACAGCAAACTAAACAGCAGTTAACGATAGGGAGTATGAGAAAATTAAACAGCAGTTGAGGATAAAGGCTTTAAAAGGACTGACTTACATTAACAGTTAACACCGGCTTTATAATGCCGTTCTCCATGTCAAGGGAAGGATAACTTAAGAATTTCAGCACAAAATCTTCTTCATAAGCATTGCCGGTGCTCTACATTTTGTAGAGAGTAATTATAGATATGATAATACTGGAAGGGATAGAGGATAATGAAGATAAGATGCAGATTGATGCTACACAATCAACTACTAATCCATGGAAGTACAAGCATTACAGGACAAAATGTACTGACAAGAGCAATGTGCTACACTTCTGCACTGGCAATGTCTGTGTATTTAAATTTTTGGTAAGGTTAAATATAGTTCTGATATTTTTTAGTAAATGGTGGGCGAGGGAGATAAGATGCAGAATGCTACACAATGAACCAGCCCCTCTTCCCATAATATAATAGTGTTTTGAACACTGGTGTACTGTACAAAATGTTCTTGTATTATGGGACGGAGGGAGTAGCTGTTAATGTAAGTACGGTGATAGACGATGTTCAGTCCTTACAAGAGGACTGCAAAGCTAAACCTCTTCAAAAGCATTGGGTTGATTCTAAATTTATGTAAGAGTCCATACGGATCTTATAATTTCCACCAAATGGACGATAACGAGGCTAACATGTGCAGTGATGCTACACAATCAACCAGCTATGAAAGTAAGTATGGTCATATAGGGCAAGAGGTACTCACAAGAGCAATGCAGTGTGCAGTATAGTTGCGAGATTCCGTGGTCCCTTGAGAATGAATGTTCTTCTGCTAACAGTTTTCGTACAAGTGAGACGTTAAGGCAAATGCAGAAATGTAGTTCAAATTGTGATGTGATATCATAGACAATACCTTACGCTGCAGACGAGACCAATGTGTAACAAGATTATTCCAGTCACTGTCTGATAAATGTAGCACCAGAGACTTTACAGAAATTTCGTTTAGAGGTTTGCTATCGAAGTGCGCTTGCCTCATGTAGGAACGATACTTCATCAACGAGTGCTTGAAAAGCGCATCCAATCCTTGCTCGTCTTGACAATCCAGTTTGGTCCTCGCCTATTTAAAAGAATGAAATCTTGTGTCTTCTGTCAGTAGAAACATATGCAGTAATTACCATGAATAACATTAGTACATTACTTATGCATAAGTTGCGGAGGAAGACTGGAAACTGTTCTATGTCTGCGGTATAATCTTTCCATGAAGGAAAGATGCGCACAAAGTTCCTGACAACAATATAAGCTTCGTCTTCTAAACTGGGAAGAAATGGAACAGGGGTCCTATTTGCTGCAATTGAGGCTCTCTCTGGTTCGAAAAGGGATTTGGCAACTGGATTTGGTGTACTCTTTGCTAGAATGGGGGTTTTGCGTCATAGAGCTGGTGCTATGTCAACTGGCATCATCATACTGTTTGTTGTAGTTGGGGTCTGCTGAGTTGGGGCATCAGAGATGACCAGTGTAGTAGGGCTAGAGTCTGCTAGAGTTGGGGCCATGTTTTGTGTGTTAGGTGATATTGCAACTACACCTAATGGGCATCAGAGATTTATCAGGTGTCACTACCTTTTCCAAATACTTTGCTCGTGCTCCTTTGCGATCAACAATCGCCCTCTTCCTTTTGAACATCTGATACGCAAGAACAACATTTGAATGGATAAATATGGTATGATGACAGATGGAATATGTACTGAAAATGGATAGGCAGGGCATATTCAAATACACGATGTATAAACTAAGCTAATGGCAGTGCAACAAAGTAGAAGCAATGCAAAGCATCAGTTGCAAGATATGTGCGACCAATATAACCTTGGAAAGTTAGAGCAAAAACCTTGATGGGTGAATAAGATAGGGCATCTACCTTTGACTCCTCCACTAGGGAGCTACATTAACTTAGGTCTCCGTCTAGCTCAGAATCACTATTAGGATCATATTCCGAGCATGAATCTATAGGTGGAGAGCGTTTGCATTGCATTGCATCCAAACTTGATTTTAGTCCCTTAATGCCAGACAGCCATGGCATTGTTCTGCTTTATTATTTTCATGCGCAAGTTCATAATCATTATGATGATGTTCAGTATCTAAGATTCATGAAGACATAAAAAGTAGTCAGATTATCTATGGAATGCATTGCGGATTCAACTCGAAGAGTGTCTCCCTCTAAACCCCTGCATATGCAAAGTTCACCCCCAACCGTGCTGACCAGACCACACACAGAAATACAAACCTCTTATGTCTCTATAAAGGCAGACACACATTTCAAAACTGAAGTAGGAACATTAGAATCATACCAAATTCATATTTGAACAAATAAACTAAGGAATTATGAGTGGCATAATGTTTATCTTCAAGGGTGGAGTGTTGGTAGTGCGACACAAAGCAAGTAGGCAAATTGTATTCCATGTAAAAGATCGTAGTCTATGTAAAAGGTGGAAATGACACTTTCTTTCTATACAATGCCGTGTTCATGGCCCACACATGATGGAAGAGATCACACAGAGAAATTCTATTCACTTATGTCTGCGGTTCCAATATTTTGAATACGGTGGTCCACCATAAAAGAATATTGACAACAAATATGACAAGGCAAGCATATATGTAGTGAATCAATCATTACTTGTGAGCTTACTAGGACAAGTATGCAGAATTGTAACTGCAGTAAGAGACCGTCCAAAATCTGAATCAAGAAGTTGGTCTAGCACTTATTGTTTGCAACTAATCGACGTGAATAATTGGATATCATATTGAATGAGTAAGAAAGACAAGTAAAATTGTCAACAAACCTGGCCTGCAGTAGTAATCTGGGTCAATGTCACTACGACCAACAATCCAAAATGACTAGTGTCTGTTCCTAGGGCCGGAATTTTGAAACCCTATGAACTTTACAGGTACTAAAGATTACTGAAATACATCTGAACCATTAAGTGTAGGTAGCACTCAGTACACAACAAACCCTAATGACAGTCATGCCTAATGAGTAACGAATCAATTAGAAAATGGGTGATGAGGAGTGGATGCTGAGTGTTGAGGGCGTATCTTAGGATAAATCGGGTTGGCTTAGTGGCTGCTGCATGCCCAAGCCCGGAACGGATTGGGAAGGTAGGCACGGCGGTGCGCCCGGGCAGCGGTGACGCTGTTGGGCGAGCGACTCCTGACCTCCTGTTAGTCTGACATCTCCTCCTAGAGTCATGCCATCCGGGGACGGCAAGTCACCGGCAAGGCAGACAACTGGGAGCGAGTAGAGATCGGAAGTGAAGCAGAACAGAGGGAAATCAGGTCCTGGGCCGACCCAAAATCCCAGGGTGGGCCGCGGCCCACTGTGGGCACCATGTAGAGATACACACCCGAGCGGCGTACATGCATTTTCGAAACTAAATTAGAAACATTTAGCTAACCAATTAAATGACTTTGTTTTAATAATATCAGATTCGTATTTGAACAACTAAGCTTGTCTTGATGGATGGACAGTGCTATTGTGACACGAAGCATGTATGCTAATCGTATAGTGATCATAAAAGGGTGGAACACTAAGCATTTTTTTATCAAAAGTGGGTTTCCTTGCCAATTTCTAATAAATAAACCACCATGGAACCAACATGATCAATTGAACCCTAAGCATGATCAATTAAACCCTATTATGACTATGCCATGGTAGATTTAAAGCTGGAAACTGGAGAAATGCTATTTAGCATCCATTGTTTGCTTTGAACTAAGAACTAAATTCTAAGAGGTGAAAAGAAAGTACAGTAACCAAGTTACAATCTATTTTCTGGTTGAGATCAAAAAGTTGAGGAGATATGAAGTACCACCTCTCTTGCGGCACCGTGTAGGCATCAGGGGTGTGATGGCTGTCGGTGGCGTTGAAGAAGATCTACAACGTAGATGGGTACATCGAGGGATAAGTCCCGTTGCGATGGACGAGAAGGTCGTGCGAGCGGCCCCGGCAAAGAGGATGACAACACCGATGAAGCGAGAGGACGCGATGCAAGGCTCTTGGTCCGTCGCCGTGGATGAGAAACGTCCATCTCTAGCAGTGGACCACACGGTCTTGGTAGGCGCTCTGGCATGGTGGAAGAAGGTGGTGATGGATGGGGTGGAGGACGGGGGCGATGGATGGGGTGGAGGACGGAGGAAGCTGGTGTGGGGATGGTGTTCTAGCGCGGACGGTGTATGAGTGGGAAAATGGAGGGATAGGTACAGGGAACCATGTTTTTGGGACGCGCCTGTCTGAAATATGGGAAAGTTATGAACTTAGCCCCCGTTTAAAATTTGGACGTCTCGTCGGTTGGGGATATGAAGGTATATCGCCAATATCTGGCCATAGCGATTTCGGGCGAGGAGATGATGTTTTGGCACCCACGGTTGGCGCCCACGGTGTATGAACGGGGCTGATAGGTAGGGCGGTTGTGTCACGTCTGAGTGAAGTAACAAACCTGCCCCTATTGAAAATATTTTCCTACATTGATTTCGTCCGAGTCGTGTTTGTTTTGCCGCCCATCGTGTATGAATGGGGAAATGGAGGGAGAGACAGAGGTCTTTCGGACAAGCTTGAATCAAATGTGTTTTCCACCCATGTTTGGCACCCACCATGTCGGAATGGGCTTAGAGGCAGCCATGTCACGTCTAATTGACGTTACTAACCTACCCCTATTGAGAGCAGTGGAAATCGGGCCGATGGATTGTCCGTGTAAGGGGTAGACAGTAATTTCCATCTCCCAAACACTTGGCTTCGGGCAGTCGATGTGGGAGTGGACATTTTACTGCTTCTTTCAAATTTTGGGACAATAAGCATCCACGTTTACCCTGGCAACTAAATTCGAATCCTTTTTGTATTCCTATACGAATCATTATAAATCATTCTATGTGTTTTTATATATCTTCAAAAGCACGACAAAGATGTATTCCACTGTCATATATGAATATGATTTACAAATGCCGATACTCGAATTCAGAATCTGGAATTCAGTTTAAGGTGAATTCGAATATTTGAAACCACTTTATGTCCAACTCGAGTGTCACATGCAGCATAATGTACTCCCATTTAGATATGTACACAAGCGATGTATCAAGATTCAAATACCGAGTCAATGAACCAATAATGTACAAAACTAACAGACATATAAACACTTATAGAGTATATGGACCAATAATATCAACTAACATACATAAGCCAGGCCGCTAGACATTTTTTTGCTAGAAGAGCATCCTATTTTTAGCGAAGCTAGTACAACATATTGGACCTTTCCGATGCGTGCCACTTAAGGTCCATCTTTACTACTATTATTGTTGAATGCACATTCAGCCCGATTGACATATTTGTAGGTCTGGCACAACAATCAAAATGAAATGTCTCAGAGTCTTATCAATTAATACAAACTTGTGCTGAAAAATTACAAACCAAAAAACAAAAAACAATTATTACATGATCTCTAAAAGAAATGGTTTGATCGATTACATGAACAAATAACACAAAGGTTATTCAACGATGGAAAGAACATTTCACCTATGATTTACTAAGTGGGAATTTAATTTCCTTTTTTCCTTCAAGACCTTAACAATGCGGTAAGTCTCAGCTTGCTTCATTTTGAAATCCACCAATTATTTAATGGTTGTCTTGAGTAGTGCTTGTGATTGTGCTGTTTTCTTTCTCAACATGTCAACTTCATCTCTAAGTGCATAAGTAGAATCTCTTTCCACCAATAGTTTAGCCTCTAGAGCATCGGTAGTTGGCAATTCACGATGCACGATTGGGCCGGTGCCACTGCTGTGGGATGATACAACATCCATGGGGACCTCGCTCTTTGATCTTGGGCTAACCTGTTTTTCCATTAAAGTTTCGATTGGATTCCAAAAATTTGAAGTTAGCAAAATATCTCCACTGGGAGTTATAACAGCAAACCAGTTAAACAAACAAGGAATTAAAGAGTTTCAATTGGATGTTGAAAAGTAGTTATTAACATCATTGTAACCGGTTGCAGCAGTAAAGCAGTTAAACAAACAAGTTTTGCAAAAGGTACCTGTTGTGGCATTGGAGTTTCTCTTGGATCCTGAAAAGTTGAGTAGCCAGTAGCGTGATTAGAGCAACCGGTTGCAGCAACAAAGCAGTTAAACAAACAAGTTTTGCAAAAGGAACCTGTTGTGGCATTGGAGTTTCTCTTGGATCCTGAAAAGTTGAGTAGTCAGTAACTTGATTAATGCAACAAGTTACAATAGCAAACCTATTACACAAATATATTTTTGAAAATGTACCTGTTGAGCAATTGGACTTCCAATTGGATCATAAAAACTTGAAGTTGGTAAGATGATTACAACAACAAGTTACAACAGCAAACTAGGTAAACAAGGAAGTTTCTGAAAACATACCTATTGTGCCAACGGAGTTTCAATTGGATCCTGCAAACTTGAATGTTAGCAATCATAACTGAAGTGTTGCAAGAGCCATAAGAAACTAACATCAAACTAGAAAAACTAACTAGTTTTGGCAACATATTTAATTACACATGAACTAGTAAAACTAACAAGTTCTTGGCAACGTATTAAAGTAACAAGTCGGTAACATTTACCAGCAACACAAACATCTGTAAATTTCTTTGATGTAAGCAAAATGATTCCAACACATATATGAGTTAAAAAGATGGTGTCCATCCTATAAACCTGACAGTTGTCTATCTATGAACATGCAAACATTACTAGTGCTACAAGTGATAATAGCAAACCATTTAAACAAACAGGTTATCAGAACGTAAATTACACGTGAATTCTGCTGCACCCTAGAAGTACATATGACCAACTATCTACGTGCTTAAGTACCTATTTAAGTTCAGGCAAACAGGTAATTGTTAACAGTAAGTATCAAACACATAGATAGGCGCAGTCTATATTAGGATTAACACACTATGGCATTATGTGATTAGTAGAAAACTAAATTAAGCCAAGCAACGTAATTGAATTTTTTTTGCAATAAGTGGCTAACTAAAATTTTGAGAAGCAGGTAACTGAACTTACGCTAGCTCTTTGTACAGGTACACTGCAACTTCTTTTTCGCTTACAAGGTTCTACGAAGGAGTCCATGGCATCAATTGCTTGGATACGCAGTCCTAATACTTCTTTCTTCCCACACTACATTGGTAAGTCGAATGGTTAATCTGATAAGATGGTGCATTCTTGATATGTTATATGAGGATGGCTTGTCAGACTAGTTGTAGCCTCACACATCACACTGGCTTTTACTGTATATTTCATGCAATTACATTTCGCTTATTGAGATCTAAGCAATCTACAATAGGATTAAAAGACTGGCATCCTTCACATTATTGGCGAACTCAGTTCATAGAAACAAGTAACTCAACCATTCTGTGGGTAAATCAAAAGCGCCACCGAAATATTTTTCACTACCCCAATCATACACGCAAAAAGGGGCGACGCCACCGTAGGGGATGGTATGGGCGGCCGCCTCGGGAGGCTGGAAAGTGTGCACCTAGTTTGAGTCATCCAGGTTGGCCTAGGCTAGTTTTGTTCGTCCCAACGCATGAGCAGACAATGTAAAAAATGAAGAAAAACGTTTCAATTTGGATGGGCCAATAACATAAGTGCAAGGCAGGCCCTATAGCAGGCTTTCGGCCCAAACGAGCGCCTCCCATATTGATCGACCGCAGGAAAAATCCCAATTTGTTCGCTCCAGCCTCCAGTCTGGTTAGCTCCTAACCTAGCGACCGCTGGACAGACCAACACATCACTTCCTCATGCCCTTGTTGGAGGGCGGTCGCCGGGCTTCAAGCGAATAGAAGGACAAGAAGAAGAAGATCCAACCCTGGGTGTAGCCTGTGTGGGAGGCAGCGGCGGCAGCACGGGCATGGCATCGAGCTTGCGCAAACGGACAGTCGCAGCTTGCAAGAGCAGCATGCGCAACGAGCAAGTACATCGCATCCCTGATTATATCTAATTCAACTGTTCAATTTCTGGCCAATAGTTAAACATGACGGTGTTGTAAAACTGCTTGTATGTAGGGAATCTATGAGAAAATGAAACCAATTTCTGCTTATTTTATAGCTCCCCCAATCAATACTGAACTAACTAAACCTGATGTATCTAATCAAGTTTCTGGTGCAAACATACAAGCTCATGTTGTTCTTGAGCCTCAAGTGTCTAATGAATAGAGTGCTAATGAAGGATTTGATGCAAACATTTTACATGCTCCTGGAGATGAACATATAGTGTCTAATGAGAGATCTAATGCAAGCATTTTGCAAGCTCCCATTGAAGGATTTAGTGTCTAATGATGATCTGCTATGTTGAGCGAGACAGAGATTTGCAGGCATTGATGACAAGCAAATTATAGTACATTTTCATGGCTTGAGGAAATGTCGAGGCCATCTACCAGAAAGTCACCATATCATGACAACGTAGCATAAATACTTTTCTAATTTGTTGTTTGAAACTATTGGCATACTTGTGCAGGATAGATATATTGATATGCAGTTTGCGCACTGGTTATAGGTGCAATTACACTTCAATATTTTCAGCTAGAAAATGAATAATTCAAGCACGTACAAACCATGTTAGTAGTCCTTGTACGCCATGTTGCATTTTGTGTTTTTGGTGCTTACATCATTTAGTATTTTATAATCTAAACTACTTTGGATCATTAGCTGGTTTTCAAAGTGCATGTAGCTTCACATTTCTCAAGTTATGTTGATTTCCGGAGTGCAAGTGCCTTCAAATTTTTGAAGTTAAATTTTCGCCCATGGTAACTTGAATTCGTGGATCCTCCACTGCACACAAATCATACACGCAGGTAAGTACAAATTAAATGAAATGCAGGGACTTACACTAGCTCGTTGTACAGGCTCACTGGAGCTCTGCTTGCGCTTGGGATGTTCCTTGTACAAGTCCATGTTACCACTTGCTTGGATGTGCAGGCCTTGTGCTCCTTGCATCCCCCTCTGCATTTTTGACACGGCGAATGGTTGATCAAATAAGAGTAATCGACCTTGCTGTTGTACCAGAGGACAAATACTTACAAGGTTATACGCGTGTGCAGGATGTGTACCAGATCCCGTAGCGCCGTCATGCTTTGCTAAAAATGGTTTTGCTTGTTTTAGGTGATATCTCCAAAAAAATAAGAGTTAAAGTCAGAGTTGCATAGGCATGTAAGCTAAGAGAGCAATGAAAGGATATCCAAACATCATCGGAATAGTGCACAAGGGAGTGATATGTGGATACCTAGTTCGGTCCGGCGTTTGGGCATGCTCGCCTAGCTAGAGTGCGGGTCACTTCAGAGCCATTGAGGGTGATGCGCTGGCGTTGGCTGGCCACGCACGGATGCAGCTATTGAGTGGCAGTGGAGCGCTATGATGCGGTGGATGAGACTGTTGGTGAAGCCCCAACGGCCTCGAGGGGTGTAGGTGCGACGATGTGCTTGGCGAAGTAGCCCCGGTGAGGTGGGAGACGGCATCGGTGAAGCCCACCTGATGCGGTGGAAGTCGGTGTCCGTGAGACACGTCTGTTGTGGCGGCCGACGTTATCAGTGGACCACCCAGTGCAGTGGACGAAGGGTAGCTCCGGTGTGGTGGTGAAGCACGACCGTCGTCTTCGTCTTTGTCATCCGGCACAGAGGTGGGGAAAGAGACGAGACGAGGGCGATTCAAACTTTGCTTGGGTTGGCGGCGAATTAGGGATTTGAGCAATCTAGGCGTGGAAGGGGATGGCGGAGAAGGGAGATTTTGTAGTGCTGGAATTGGACCCGCCAGATATTTCAATCTGAAACGTGGAAGCGCGAACTTATTTTGTCGTCGTTCTTTTTTTTGGGGGCAGGGGGTGGGTGGCTGGGTGCTAACGTCCGTACGACACACGCTATTGGGGAATGCCGTATTTCAAAAAATTTCCTATGATCACGCAAGATTTATCTAGGATATTCATAGAAAAACGAGAGGGGAGAGTGTGTCCACGTACCCTCGTAGACCAAAAGCGCAAGCGTTTAATAACGCAGTTGATGTAGTCGAACGTCTTCAGGATCCAACCGATCCAAGCATTGAACATACAACACCTCCGTGTTCAGCACACGTTCAGCTCGATGACGTCCCTCGAGCTCTTGATCCAGTTGAGGACGAGGGAGAGTTTCCTAAGCATGACGGTGTGTTGACGGTGATGATGAAGTTACCGGCGCAGGGCTTTGCCTAAGCACTACAACAATATGACCGAGGTGTGTAATTGTGGAGGGGGGCACCGCACACGGCTAAGAGAAGACTTGGTGTGCCTTTGGGGTGCCCCCTCCCACGTATATAAAGGAGGGGGAAGAGGAGGCCGGCCCAAGGGGGGCACACCATAGGGGGGAGTCCTACTTGGACCCCTGGTCCAAGTAGGATTCGTCCCCCCTTTCCTATTCCAACTAGGAGAAGGAGGGAAAGAGGAAGAGGAGAGAAGGAAGGAGGGGGCGCCGCCCCCACCCCTTGTCCAATTCGGATTAGCAAGGGGGGGCGTGCGCCACCTCCAGGCCAGCCCTCTCTCTTCTCCACTAAGGCCCATGGAGGCCCATTAACCTCCGGGGGGGGGGGTCCGCTAACCCCCGGTACTCCGAAACTCATCCGAATCAACCTGAACCATTCCGGCGTCCGAATGTAACCTTCCAATATATGAATCTTTACTTCTCAACCATTTCGAGACACCTCGTCATATCCATGATCTCATCCGGGACTCAGAACAAACTTCGGTGAACAAATCACATAACTCATAATACAAATCGTCATCGAACGTTAAGCATGCGGACCCTACGGGTTCGAGGACTATGTAGACATGACTGAGACACATCTCCGGTCAATAACTAATAGCGGAACCTGGATGCTCATATTGGCTCCTACATATTCTACAAAGATCTTTATAGGTCAAACCGCATAACAACATACGTTGTTCCCTTTGTCATCGGTATGTTACTTGCCCGAGATTCAATCGTCGGTATCATCAGACCTAGTTCAATCTCCTTACCGTCAAGTCTCTTTACTCATTCTGTAATGCATCATCCCGTAACTAACTCATTAGTCACATTGCTTGCAAGGATTATAGTGATGTGCATTACCGAGAGGGCCCAAAGATACCTCTCCGATACACGGAGTGACAAATCCTAATCTCGATCTATGCCAACTCAACAAACACCATCGGAGACACCTGTAGAGCATCTTTATAATCATCCAGTAATGTTGTGACGTTTGGTAGCACACAAGGTGTTCCTCCGATATTCGGGAGTTGCATAATCTCATAGTCAAAGGAACATGTATAAGTCATGAAGAAAGCAATAGCAATAAAACTAAACGAGCTAGTCATTATGCTAAGCTAACGGATGAGTCTTGTCCATCACAGCAATCTCTAATGATGTGATCCAGTTCATCAAATGACAACACATGTCTATGGCCAGGAAACTTAACCATCTTTGATTAACGAGCTAGTCAAGTAGAGGCATACTAGGGGCACTCTGTTTGTCTATGTATTCACATATGTACTAAGTTTCCGGTTAATACAATTCTAGCATGAATAATAAACATTTATCATGATATAAGGAAATATAAATAACAGCTTTATTATTCCCTCTAGGGAATATTTCCATCAGTCTCCCACTTGCACTAGAGTCAATAATCTATATTACATAGTAATGATTCTAACACCAATGGAGTCTTGGTGCTGATCATGTTTTGCTCGTCAGAGAGGCTTAGTCAATGGGTCTGCAACATTCAGATCCGTATGATCTTGCAAATCTCTATGTCTCCCTCCTTGACTTGATCGCGGATGGAATTGAAGCGTTTCTTGATGTGCTTGGTTCTCTTGTGAAATCTAGATTCCTTTGCCAAGGAAATTGCACCAGTATTGTCACAAAAGATTTTCATTTGACCCGATGCACTAGGTATTATACCTAGATCAGATATGAACTCCTTCATATAGACTCCTTACTTTGCTGCTTCCGAAGCAGCTATGTACTCCGCTTCACACGTAGATCCCACTACGACGCTCTTCTTAGAACTACACCAACTGACAGCTCCACCATTCAATATAAATACATATCCGATTTGTGACTTAGAGTCATCCAGATCAGTGTCAAAGCTTGCATCGACGTAACCATTTACGACGAGCTCTTTGTCACCTCCATAAACGGGAGACATATCCTTAGTCCTTTTTAGGTATTTCAGGATGTTCTTGACCGCTGTCCAGTGATCCACTCCTGGATTACTTTGGTACCTCCCTGCTAAACTTATAGCAAGGCACACATCAGGTCTGGTACACAACATTGCATACATGATAGAACCTATGGCTGAGGCATAGGGAATGACTTTCATTTTCTCTCTATTTTCTGCAGTGGTCGGGCATTGAGTGTGACTCAACTTCACACCTTGTAACACAGGCAGTAAACCTTTCTTTGACTAATCCATTTTGAACTTCTTCAAAACTTTATCAAGGTATGTGCTTTGTGAAAGTCCAATTAAGCGTCTTGATCTATCTCTATAGATCTTGATGACCAATATATAAGCAGCTTCACCGAGGTCTTTCATTGAAAAATTCTTATTTAAGTATCCTTTTATGCTATCCAGAAATTGTGTATCATTTCCAATCAGCAATATGTCATCCACATATAATATTAGAAATGCTATAGATCTCCCACTCACTTTCTTGTAAATACAGGCTTCTCCAAAAGTTTGTATAAAACCATATGCTTTGATCACATTATCAAAGTGTATATTCCAACTCCGAGAGGTTTGCACCAGTCCATAAATGGATCGCTGGAGCTTGCACACTTTGTTAGCACCTTTTGGATCGACAAAACCTTCTGGGTGCATCATATACAACTCTTCTTTAAGATATCCATTAAGGAATGCAGTTTTGACATCCATTTGCTAAATTTCATAATCATAAAATGCGGCAGTTGCTAACATGATTCTGACAGACTTAAGCATCGCTACGGGTGAGAAGGTCTCATCGTAGTCAACTCCTTGAACTTGTTGAAAACCTTTTGCAATAAGTCGAGCTTTGTAGATAGTAACATTAACGTCAGTGTCAGTCTTCTTCTTGAAGATCCATTTATTCTCTATGGCTTGCCGATCATCAGGCAAGTCAACCAAAGTCCACACTTTGTTCTAATACATGGATCCCATCTCAGATTTCATGGCCTCAAGCCATTTTGCAGAATCTGGGCTCATCATCGCTTCCTCATAGTTCGTAGGTTCATCATGGTCAAGTAACATGACTTCCAGAACAGGATTACCGTACCACTCTAGTGCGGATCATACTCTGGTTGACCTACGAGGTTCGATAGTAATTTGATCAGAAGTTTCATGATCATCATCATTAGCTTCCTCACTAATTGGTGTAGGAATCACTGGAACTGATTTCTGTGATGAACTACTTTCCAAATAGGGAGACGGTACAATTACCTCCGTCTCTAGAAAGGATCCATTCTTAGCAATGAATATCTTTCCTTCGGATCTGTGATAGAGCAGGTGTACCCAACAGTTTCTTTTGGGTATCCTATGAAGACACATTTATCTGATTTGGGTTCGAGCTTATCAGGTTGAAGTTTTTTCACATAAGCATTGCAGCCCCAAACTTTGAGAAACGACAGCTTAGGTTTCTTGCCAAACCACAGTTCATATGGTGTCATCTCAACGGATTTAGATGATGCCCTATTTAACGTGAATGCAGCCTTCTCTAAAGCATAACCCCAAAACGATAGCGGTAAATCATTAAGAGACATCATCACCATATCTAATAAAGTATGGTTACGACGTTCGGACACACCATTATGCTGTGGTGTTCCAGGTGGTGTGAGTTGTGAAACTATTCCACATTGTTTCAAACGAAGACCAAACTCGTAACTCAAATATTCACCTCCACGATCAGATCGTAGAAACTTTATTTTCTTGTTACGACGATTTTTCGCTTCACTCTAAAATTCTTTGAACTTTTCAAATGTTTCAGACTTATGTTTCATCAAGTAGATATACCCATATCTGCTCAAATCATCTGTGAATGTCAGAAAATAACGATACCTGCCGCGAGCCTCAACACTCATTGGACCGCATACATCAGTATGTATTATTTACAACAAGTCAGTTGCTCGCTCCATTGTTCCGGAGAATGGAGTCTTAGTCATCTTGCCCATGAGGCATGGTTCGCAAGCATCAAGTGATTCATAATCAAGTGATTCCAAAAGCCCATCAGCATGGAGTTTCTTCATGCGTTTTACACCAATATGACCTAAACGACAGTGCCACAAATAAGTTGCACTATCATTATTAAACTTGTATCTTTTGGCTTCAATACTATGAATATGTGTATCACTACTATCGAGATTCAACATAGACCACTCATCAAGGGTGCATGACCATAAAAGATATTACTCATATAAATAGTTTCCGCTTCTAGTGACTAGTCCCTTTGGAGTAGAAGCACTCAGGCTTAGGTCCAGACTTGGGCTTCTTCACTTGAGCAGTAACTTGCTTGCCATTCTTCTTGAAATTCCCTGTCAGGACCCCGACTCGATGTCACATCGATCTAGCTGGTAACACCTCATATCACTTTGCGGCCTCATGCACGGTATCCCCACGGGTGTCGTCTTACCTTTTCCCGGGACCGTTTGCGCCTTTTGGCTCACGTATATGATAGTGTCGCTAGCATCCATATAATAAAGAGCCCGGGCTGACATGACTAGTCGTAAACCCAAAGTGGCACAGACTTACAGGGACAGGCATCCATGACCCAGCTTCGAACGTGTCGGTCATCAGCAAGTGGGTCCGGGCTGTAGCACTGGGCTAGCAGGACTCCGGTAAACCGGGCTGTAGCGGGCTAACAGGACTCCGGTACTCAAAGCGTGACATTTCCCCGAAGGGACAGACACAGGAACGAAGAAGGACACATGCCGGCCAGCCTAAGTGTTCCAGAGCAGTAGCAAGCTACCATGGCTCAGCGGTAACACTAGGAGACATTTCCCGGTAAGAGAGGCTACTAAAGATAAACAACTAGATAGTCAGATCCCACACATACCAAGCATTTCAATCATACACACAATATGCTCGATATGTGCAAATACAACGAAGCATCACAACATGACTCTATGACACAAGTACTTTATTTAAGGCTTAGGGAGCCATACATAACATTCACAAAGGTACGGGTCTCACGACCCAACATACAAGTCATACAGTCATACAAGCCAACAGCGGAAGTACATTGTCTGGGTACAGACAACTAGTAAAATAAAAGAGGCTTGGAAGCCTAACTATACTACGTGGTCCATCACAAGCTCAGGGTCACCACCTGGGTCTTTAGCCTACTCGTTGATGTCAACGTCTACATAGAACCCATCAGAAGGGGTTGCAGCGTCTTCTGTAAAGAATGTAAATTATAGCAACATGAGTACAAAGGTACTCAGCAAGACTTACATCAGTTCCTACATACATGCATAGTATCAAGAAGGGTTGGTGGAGTTATTGCAGCAAGCTAGCTTTGACTCTTGGCTAGACTATCCTACGATACTCCAACTTGAAATGTTTTGCGCACACGAGTCCACTACTCACCACTTCAATACACTACCGAGGATCCACCTCCGTCTTCCTATGGAAGAGCCATCCTCGGCACTCACACTTATCTTGAGGCTTTTAGTAGTTTCCATTTACTTGTCTATGAACTGTATAGGCAACCAAGTAGTCCTTTACCGCGGACGCGGCTATTCGAATAGATCATGTTAACCCTGCAGGGGGTACTTCTTCATACACGCTCTCACCACTTACCGTCGTTTACACGACATGTACTCGGCAACCTTCAAGCGGAAGCCCAACGTGGATGTCGGCCACGACCTACCTAATCACCTAAGCCTCCAGTCCAGGTTTATCGCCTATTCAGGTTCCATCCGCAGGGAGTCCGGCCGAGGTTTCCCATACGGCCCCGAACGATGTGAACAGGGTTCCCGAGATACCTAACGGGTATTCGGTACACCCGGCCACGTACCTACCGCATCACAGCCCACCCCTACGGTCAGCGCTGTCCACGGCCTCCAGTAGGCTACAAACACCAGAAACTACTTGCAACTCCTGGACGGAGAACTAGGGTGAATAAGAAGCCGAGAGGGTCCATTGGTTTCGGTCCCAATGCATGGTAGTAGCTGATTCTTAAATCACACATACAGATCTCAGTGCTTAAGGTCGGCTTCAATGAAACAACCCACCATGTACTCCTACATGGCCTCTCATCGATACCTTTACCAAATCGTGTTCACCACACCACTCTCATTACCGACATAATCATTTCACTCTAGCCCATCACCCAGATGAACCAGACCTGACACGACTCTAAGCATAGCAGGCATAGCAAGGTAGGAACAACACATACATAGGGCTCAATCAACTCCTACACATGCTAGTGGGTTTCATCTAGTTACTGTGGCAATGACAGGTCATGCAGAGGAAATGGGTTCAACTACCGTAGCACACAGCAGTTTGAATCGCGTTGTCTTAATGCAGTAAAAGAGAGCAGGAGCGAGTGGGATTGTATCGATATGATCAAATGGTTGGTTGCTTGCCTGATGGTTCGATGCACGGATACGGTTCTTCGTTAGGGTAATCACGGTACTCCTCGGGGACAGAACCTGTCGCAAAGGGCATCGATACACAAGCATCACCAAACAATGTGCAACAATATGATGCATGCATGAAACATGGCAATATGAGTGTATTGGGCTAATGCAACTAAAGCCAGAAGGGTTTGAACAAATTTGAATCAAAGATTCAAATTTCAAATTCAAATATGGCCTTTTAAAGTGCTTTTCCTTGTTCTGCTTGAATCATCAATTTAACTTGTTTGATCATGCATGAAAATAGTACAGATGGATAGATTGGATTTTTCTGATCATTTTTCATATATAATTTGTCCAATTTGGAGTTACAGAATAAAAGTTATGAATTTTGGAAGTTTAATTAATATTCTGGAATTTCCTGATTTAATTTAAATCCAGAAATATAATTATTGCGCCAGTATGACGTCAGCATGACGTCAGTGGTCAACTGCGGCTGGCTGAAGTCAAACCTGACGTGTGGGGGCCACACGTCAGTGACAGGGGGGGTTAAACAGATTTAAATTAATTCTAATTACTAATTAGTGGCGCTGGGGCCCACTGTCAGTGTCAGGGGGGGTTGACTAACAGTAGTTAGCGCTAACCTAACCATCTGGCCGACAGGGCCCACGCGTCAGTGACCCTGGGGGGTCAAACCCCAGGTCGGTCAAGTCAAACCCCACCGGCGACATGACGCCGGCGAGATCCGAGACGGCGGCGAGAGTGCTTTTTGCCATTCCGGCGACCAAATGGACGGCGGAAGGCATCTACGTGTTGCTGAGGTTGAGCCGCGTCTATTGGTGGTGGTGGTTGGGCTCGGGGTGGCCGGAGTTGACGGCGGCGAGCTCGGCTGCGGCGGCCGGAGTTCGGGTGCGGTCGGGATCAGTGTTGCAGGGGGTTTGGGGAGGTGTTGGTGCGTTCTACGTGCTCCTGGTGATGTGTGGAGCACGATGGTGTGCTCGGTTGGGCGCTACGGCGACCGTGGCCACGACGGCGACATCGCCGGCGGCGTGGAGCTCTCCTTCCTCTCCCTCGCTCTCTCTCTCACACGGCCGAACACCACCGTCGCCACCGTTCGCCGTAGCGGTCGTCTCCGACCACCCCTCGCTCCCCCGACTAGCTCAGAAGCTCCGCCACAACTCCCTCTTCCTCCCCACCGCTCCACGGGTCTCCGGAAGCCCTGCATCGCCGCCACGTCGCCGTTCCCCTCTTCGGACTCCGACCACCGTCGCCGTCAAATTCGTCGTCTCCGGCGCGTCCCCGAGCCCGCTTCGACGCCCACTGCAACCGCGGTGAGCCCCCGGAGCGTTTCCCCCTTCTTCCCTGGTCTCTCCCGACCTCTAGGCCCTAGCTCCACCTCGACCGAGAGCTCCACGCCGCCGGCGATGTCGCCGTCGTGGCCACGGTCGCCGTAGCGCCCAACCGAGCACACCATCGCTTACACGCTCTCACCACTTACCGTCGCTTACACGACATGTACTCGGCAACCTTCAAGCGGAAGCCCAACGTGGGTGTCGGCCACGACCTACCTAATCACCTAAGCCTCCAGTCCAGGTTTATCGCCTATTCAGGTTCCATCCGCAGGGAGTCCGGCCGAGGTTTCCCATACGGCCCCGAACGATGTGAACAGGGTTCCCGAGATACCTAACGGGTATTCGGTACACCGTGCCACGTACCTACCGCATCACAGCCCACCCCTACGGTCAGCGCTGTCCACGGCCTCCAGTAGGCTACAAACACCAGAAACTACTTGCAACTCCTGGACGGAGAACTAGGGTGAATAAGAAGCCGAGAGGGTCCATTGGTTTCGGGCCCAATGCATGGTAGTAGCTGATTCTTAAATCACACATACAGATCTCAGTGCTTAAGGTCGGCTTCAATGAAACAACCCACCATGTACTCCTACATGGCCTCTCATCGATACCTTTACCAAATCGTGTTCATCACACCACTCTCATTACCGACATAATCATTTCACTCTAGCCCATCACCCAGATGAACCAGACCTGACACGACTCTAAGCATAGCAGGCATAGCAAGGTAGGAACAACACATACACATGGCTCAATCAACTCCTACACATGCTAGTGGGTTTCATCTAGTTACTGTGGCAATGACAGGTCATGCAGAGGAAATGGGTTCAACTACCGTAGCACACAGCAGTTTGAATCGCGTTGTCTTAATGCAGTAAAAGAGAGCAGGAGTGAGAACATGGGATTGTATCGATATGATCAAATGGGTTTGAACAAATTTGAATCAAGGATTCAAATTTCAAACTCAAACATGGCCTCTTTAAGTGCTTTTCCTTATTCTGCTTAAAACATCAATTTAACTTGTTTGATCATGCATGAAAATAGTACAGATGGATAGATTGGATTTTTCTGATCATTTTTCATATATAATTTGTCCAATTTGGAGTTACAGAATAAAAGTTATGAATTTTTGAAGTTTAATTAATATTCTGGAATTTCCTGATTTAATTTAAATCCAGAATGTAATTATTGCGCCAGCATGACGTCAGTGGTCAACTGCAGCTGGCTGAAGTCAAACCTGACGTGTGGGGGCCACACGTTAGTGACAGGGGAGGTTTAACAGGTTTAATTTAATCCTAATTAGGGATTAGAGGCGCTGGGGCCCACTGTCAGTGTCAGGGGGGGTTGACTAACAGTAGTTAGCGCTAACCTAACCACCTGGCCGACAGGGCCCACGCGCCAGTGACCCTGGGGGGTCAAACCCCAGGTCGGACAAGTCAAACCCCACCGGCGACATGACGCCGGCGAGGTCCGAGACGGCGGCGAAAGTGCTTTTTGCCATTCCGGCAACCAAATGGACGGCGGAAGGCATCTACGTGTTGCTGAGGTTGAGCCGCGACTATTGGTGGTGGTGGTTGGGCTCGGGGTGGCCGGAGTTGACGGCGGCGAGCTCGGCTGCGGCGGCCGGAGTTCGGGTGCGGTCGGGATCAGTGTTGCAGGGGGTTTGGGGAGGTGTTGGTGCATGCTACGTGCTCCTAGTGAGGTGTGGAGCACGATGGTGTGCTCGGTTGGGCGCTACGGCGACTGTGGCCACGACGGCGACATCGCCGGCGGCGTGGAGCTCTCGGCCAAGGTGGGGCTAGGGCCTAGAGGTCGGGAGAGACCAGGGAAGAAGGGGGAAACGATCCGGGGCTCACCGCGGAGCTGCAGGGATGGTTAGCGGGCTCGGGGACGCGCTGGTGACGGTGAATTCGACGGCGACGACGGTCGGAGCCCGAAGAGGGGAACGGCGACGTGGCGGCGATGCAGAGCTTCCGGGGAGCTGTGGAGCGGTGGGGAGGAAGAGGGAGTCGAGGCGGAGCTCCTGAGCTAGTCGGGGGAGCGAGGGGTGGTCGGGGACGGTGGCTATGGCGAACGGCGGCGACGGTGGTGTTCGGCCGTGAGAGAGAGAGAGCGAGGGAGAGGAAGGAGAGAGCCGGGGAGAGTGAGAGAGAGCAGGGGGGATCGGGACGGGCTGCGGGCGTCGTCCACGCGGCCAGGAGGTCGTCGGCAAGCAGGAGGTGGCCGCGCGGCCGTGCGCGCGCGAGCACGCAGCAGCTTCGGGGCGAGGGGAGGAAGACGACGGAGGGCTACAGTGCTGGGCTGGGTCGGTTGCTGGCTGGGCCGGCCAGCTGGCTGGGCCGCACAGGGAGGAGCCCAGGTAAGTTTTTTCCCTTTTCTTCTGTTTTCTGTTTTATTTAATATATCTGCAACTTTGTTGAATTAAATAAAATACCTAGGCAACTTCAAAAATCACCAAACTATTCCTGGCCCATAGTTGGATTATTTCCAACATGAAACATTTTAGTTTGGAGATATTTGAGCATTTAAATATTTTATATTATTTTAAATGCCCAAATTCAAATATTTATGATTTAATTCAAAAACCCTAGGATGGCCTAGGAAAATGTGCACCATTTTTGGCAGAGGTTCTGAACCAAGACAAAAATGATGGGCATTTTAGAAGGGCATTTCAGGTTCATTGAAAAATTATTTTAGCAACCCTAGTTGGTTTCAGAGGGGACTGGGGGTTCTGTCATCCCCATTTCAAGTTTCTGATGAATGAGTAAACATGATGCAACACTCTAATGCATGACTAGCTAGGGTGTGACAACTCACCCCCACTCAAAAGAATCTCGTCCCGAGATTTGGGTTCCTCCGGGAAGAAGGCGGGATACTCGAGTCGAAGACGATCCTCCCTTTCCCAAGTTGCTTCATCCTCAAAATGATGCGACCATTGAACCTTGAGAAACTTGATATTATGACGTCGCGTGGTACGTTCGGCTTGATCGAGGATACGAATGGGGTACTCTCGATATGTAAGATCATCTTGGAGATCAAGCGTTTCGTGGTCCACTTCACGGATAGGATCCGAGAAGCAACGCCTGAGTTGAGAAACGTGGAAGACATCGTGAACTCTGGAGAGATGCGGTGGTAGTTCCAACTGGTAGGCAACTTCTCCTCGTTTGGCAAGAATGCGAAAAGGTCCAATGTAACGAGGAGCCAATTTGCCTTTGATACCGAAACGATGGGTTCCCTTCAGAGGGGTGACCCGGAGATAAGCCTTCTCGTCAACCTCGAAAGTCATAGCCCTATGTTTTCGGTCATATTGACTCTTTTGGCGAGATTGGGCTGTTTTCAACTTTTCACGAACGATACGAACTTGATCTTCTGCTTCCTGAATCATGTCCGGGCCAAAGAATTGTCTTTCCCCGGTCTCTGACCAGTTAAGGGGTGTTCGACATCGTCGTCCATAGAGAACTTCAAAAGGGGCTTTACCCAAGCTAGATTGATAGCTGTTGTTGTAAGCGAATTCGGCAAATGGAAGGCACTTCTCCCAGTCCATTCCGAAGGAGATAACAGAGGCTCGGAGCATGTCTTCTAGAATCTGATTGACGCGTTCCACTTGACCACTCGACTGAGGGTGGAAAGCGGTGCTAAAGGAGAGACGGGTTCCCATAGCATTTTGGAAACTTTCCCAAAATCGAGAGGTAAAAAGACTTCCTCGATCCGAGTTAATTTCCAAAGGAACACCATGGAGAGACACTATTCGGGAGATGTACAAGTCTGCCAGCTGACTAGCGGTTATACTCTCACGGACAGGTAAGAAGTGGCCTACTTTGGAAAGACGATCGACCACGACGAAAATAGCATTATTCCCTCTCTTGGTCCTAGGAAAACCGGTAATAAAATCCATACTAATTTTATCCCATTTCCATTCAGGAATAGCTAAGGGTTGAAGGGTGCCAGCAGGCCGTTGATGCTCTGCTTTTACACGACGACAGACGTCGCAGTTTGCAATATACTGAGCAATTTCTCTCTTCATCCTAGTCCACCAGAACCTCTGGCGTAGGTCCTGATACATCTTAGTACTACCGGGATGAATAGTGAGAGGAGATTCATGAGCTTCCTTAAGGATTAATCGCCTTAGGTTGCGCACTTTGGGAACTACTAGTCGATTCCCGAAGTATACGACTCCTTGATCATTAATGGAGAAACAATCCGCAATTCCTTTCTGAATGTTCCTCTTGATGCGGGAGATTCCCGGATCTACCTTCTGTGCTTTGATAATTTGATCCGTAAGGGTAGGTTTTGCCACCAAGGTGGAAAGAGAACCTTGAGGTATAATGTGAAGGTTAAGCTTCCGAAATTCCTCATGGAGAAGCGGTTGACTTTGTTGTAACATCAGGGTGTTACAATAAGATTTACGACTTAGCGCATCAGCCATGACGTTGGCTTTCCCTGGGGTGTAGGTTATTCCTAAGTCGAAGTCTGTGATCAGTTCAACCCAACGTCTCTGTCTGAGATTCAAATCCGGTTGGGTGAAGATGTACTTCAGACTTTGGTGATCAGTGAATATTTCGCAGCGATTACCAATGAGGTAATGTCGCCAGGTCTTAAGTGCATAGACTACGGCTGCAAGCTCTAGATCATGAGTAGGATAATTCTCCTCATGTGGGTGCAATTGCCGTGAAGCGTAAGCAATTACGTGTCGATCTTGCATGAGAATGCAACCTAGTCCTTGTCGCGAGGCGTCGCAGTAGATAACAAAGTCCTTGGAGAAGTCTGGCGGTACCAGTACGGGAGCAGAAGTCAGGCGTCTTTTCAGTTCCTGAAAGCTGTGCTCACATTGTGGAGTCCATTCGAACTTCTTATCTTTCTTGAGGAGTTCGGTTAGAGGTTTGGCAACCTTGGAGAAGTTCTCGACAAAGCGACGACAATAGCTCGCTAAGCCTAGAAAACTCCGAACTTGCTTGACCGATTCGGGTGGAGTCCAGTTAAGGACGGCTTGAACTCGCTCAGGGTTTAGTACAAGACCAAACAAGTACTATTACGGTGAAAAGAGGATTACATCTCATCGGAGGCATTCCAAGCTCCTATACATTATTTTTCTACATCTCCGGAAAGAGTACAAACTAGGTCATATCCCACGAGTCACGCGGGACGATAGAGGACACAGCTAGTGCGAACTAGTGATACTAACACTAACTCAGACCGATCTGTAGTAGTCCTCGTAGAAGTCACCTCCATAGCCTGGAAGTTCAACATGATCATCCGGAAACAGACGGTCTCGCGGAGCTTGTGGACCATAGGGGCTAGGATGAGGCCTTGGACCAACAAACGGTGGCCTGCGGGGACCGCGAGGTGGGGTGATGCCTCCTACATCACGCCAAACCATCACGTCTGGCAGAGCAGATCTCACAGGATAGAGATCGCGCATATCTGAATATCCAGCTTGCACCGCCGGTGCGAACCGAGTCAAAGTGGCCCAGTGGTCAGCACGGGTATTGAAGAGCTCTAACCTTAAGGCCAGATTTTCACGGTCCTTATCCTCGAGCATCTCAGCAGTGGTGCGAGTCCGTGAATCCTCCTGAGTGGAGTCAGCATAGATAGCCTGGAGATACCCTTGTGCTCCCGGAAGTGATCCTGGCATATACCGGAAGTCAGAGTCCCGAAATAGACCAGATCTAACTCGCATAATGGTCATCATAGAGTAGGCGGCGTCCTGCACAGCCATCTCAATAGTAACCCCGAGTCCATAGGAGCAGTGAAGAGGCTCGGTGGATCCAGGATAAGATGGAAATATCCTGACAGTGCAGAGATACTGGCTTTGATTGAAGTCCCGGAATTGCTCTTTGACCGTGTACTCGGGATACCAGCGATATCCAGCCTCAGTCATTACCCTGACCAACTTAGCAGTATGGCCGGGTACATCTAGGCATCGAGTCAGGCGAACCACTTGATTGAGGTCGCGAGTGGCCATCTGAAAGCACAATCATAATGCAAGGGCATTAGAATTTCTAGCAAAATTTCGGCAGCATAACAGCTGTAAATGCTCAAGAAGGATTTTGAGACATTGGACAAAGGATTTCGTACACACTCAACATCATCATATCAAAGTTCTGAAACCATTCTGGCAACATAATGTGGTAGTAGAACTGAACTAGGCTTGTATCCATCAAACTTATAAGGTACTACTGATTAGTAACACGTGATCCTGATAGAGAGAATAGATCCTAATTCCTTAACCCCCGGTGGAAGGAATGGACTGACTCAGATCAGAATGTCATAAGATAGAGGAGTAAAAAGAGCCTTACGTTCCATCCCACAAACAATTCCCCTACATATAACTAAAGAATTTCTAGACTCAACATCGACCAGTTTGGCTTGGAGAACCTACAGGCAGTCCGGCTCTGATGCCAACGCTGTCAGGACCCCGACTCGATGTCACATCGATCTAGCTGGTAACACCTCATATCACTTTGCGGCCTCATGCACGGTATCCCCACGGGTGTCGTCTTACCTTTTCCCGGGACCGTTTGCGCCTTTTGGCTCACGTATATGATAGTGTCGCTAGCATCCATATGATAAAGAGCCCGGGCTGACATGACTAGTCGTAAACCCAAAGTGGCACAGACTTACAGGGACAGGCATCCATGACCCAGCTTCGAACGTGTCGGTCATCGGCAAGTGGGTCCGGGCTGTAGCACTGGGCTAGCAGGACTCCGGTAAACCGGGCTGTAGCGGGCTAACAGGACTCCGGTACTCAAAGCGTGACATTTCCCCGAAGGGACAGACACAGGAACGAAGAAGGACACATGCCGGCCAGCCTAAGTGTTCCAGAGCAGTAGCAAGCTACCATGGCTCAGCGGTAACACTAGGAGACATTTCCCGGTAAGAGAGGCTACTAAAGATAAACAACTAGATAGTCAGATCCCACACATACCAAGCATTTCAATCATACACACAATATGCTCGATATGTGCAAATACAACGAAGCATCACAACATGACTCTATGACACAAGTACTTTATTTAAGGCTCAGGGAGCCATACATAACATTCACAAAGGTACGGGTCTCACGACCCAACATACAAGTCATACAGTCATACAAGCCAACAGCAGAAGTACATTGTCTGGGTACAGACAACTAGTAAAATAAAAGAGGCTTGGAAGCCTAACTATACTATGTGGTCCATCACAAGCTCAGGGTCACCACCTGGGTCTTTAGCCTACTCGTTGATGTCAACGTCTACATAGAACCCATCAGAAGGGGTTGCAGCGTCTTCTGTAAAGAATGTAAATTATAGCAACATGAGTACAAAGGTACTCAGCAAGACTTACATCAGTTCCTACATACATGCATAGTATCAAGAAGGGTTGGTGGAGTTATTGCAGCAAGCTAGCTTTGACTCTTGGCTAGACTATCCTACGATACTCCAACTTGAAATGTTTTGCGCACACGAGTCCACTACTCACCACTTCAATACACTACCGAGGATCCACCTCCGTCTTCCTACGGAAGAGCCATCCTCGGCACTCACACTTATCTTGAGGCTTTTAGTAGTTTCCATTTACTTGTCTATGAACTGTATAGGCAACCAAGTAGTCCTTTACCGCGGACGCGGCTATTCGAATAGATCATGTTAACCCTGCAGGGGGTACTTCTTCATACACGCTCTCACCACTTACCGTCGTTTACACGACATGTACTCGGCAACCTTCAAGCGGAAGCCCAACGTGGATGTCGGCCACGACCTACCTAATCACCTAAGCCTCCAGTCCAGGTTTATCGCCTATTCAGGTTCCATCCGCAGGGAGTCCGGCCGAGGTTTCCCATACGGCCCCGAACGATGTGAACAGGGTTCCCGAGATACCTAACGGGTATTCGGTACACCCGGCCACGTACCTACCGCATCACAGCCCACCCCTACGGTCAGCGCTGTCCACGGCCTCCAGTAGGCTACAAACACCAGAAACTACTTGCAACTCCTGGACGGAGAACTAGGGTGAATAAGAAGCCGAGAGGGTCCATTGGTTTCGGGCCCAATGCATGGTAGTAGCTGATTCTTAATCACACATACAGATCTCAGTGCTTAAGGTCGGCTTCAATGAAACAACCCACCATGTACTCCTACATGGCCTCTCATCGATACCTTTACCAAATCGTGTTCACCACACCACTCTCATTACCGACATAATCATTTCACTCTAGCCCATCACCCAGATGAACCAGACCTGACACGACTCTAAGCATAGCAGGCATAGCAAGGTAGGAACAACACATACATATGGCTCAATCAACTCCTACACATGCTAGTGGGTTTCATCTAGTTACTGTGGCAATGACAGGTCATGCAGAGGAAATGGGTTCAACTACCGTAACACACAGCAGTTTGAATCGCGTTGTCTTAATGCAGTAGAAGAGAGCAGGAGCGGGAACATGGGATTGTATCGATATGATCAAATGGTTGGTTGCTTGCCTGATGGTTCGATGCACTGATATGGTTCTTCGTTAGGGTGATCACGGTACTCCTCGGGGACAGATCCTGTCGCAAAGGACATCGATACACAAACATCACCAAACAATATGCAACAATATGATGCATGCATGAAACATGGCAATATGAGTGTGTTGGGCTAATGCAACTAAAACCAGAAGGGTTTGAACAAATTTGAATCAAGGATTCAAATTTCAAATTCAAATATGGCCTTTTAAAGTGCCTTTTCTTGTTCTGATTAAAACATCAACTTAACTTGTTTGATCATGCATGGAAATGGTACAGATGGATAGATTGGATTTTTCTGATCATTTTTCATATATAATTTGTCCAATTTGGAGTTACAGAATAAAAGTTATGAATTTTTGAAGTTTAATTAATATTCTGGAATTTCCTGATTTAATTTAAATCCAGAAATTCAATTACTGCGTCAGCCTGACGTCAGTGTGACGTCAGTAGGTCAACTGCGGCTGGCTGAAGTCAAACCTGACGTGTGGGGGCCACACGTCAGTGACAGGGGGGGTTAAACAGATTTAAATTAATTCTAATTACTAATTAGTGGCGCTGGGGCCCACTGTCAGTGTCAGGGGGGTTGACTAACAGTAGTTAGCGCTAACCTAACCATCTGGCCGACAGGGCCCACGCGTCAGTGACCCTGGGGGGTCAAACCCCAGGTCGGTCAAGTCAAACCCCACCGGCGACATGACGCCGGCGAGATCCGAGACGGCGGCGAGAGTGCTTTTTGCCATTCCGGCGACCAAATGGACGGCGGAAGGCATCTACGTGTTGCTGAGGTTGAGCCGCGTCTATTGGTGGTGGTGGTTGGGCTCGGGGTGGCCGGAGTTGACGGCGGCGAGCTCGGCTGCGGCGGCCGGAGTTCGGGTGCGGTCGGGATCAGTGTTGCAGGGGGTTTGGGGAGGTGTTGGTGCGTTCTACGTGCTCCTGGTGATGTGTGGAGCACGATGGTGTGCTCGGTTGGGCGCTACGGCGACCGTGGCCACGACGGCGACATCGCCGGCGGCGTGGAGCTCTCCTTCCTCTCCCTCGCTCTCTCTCTCACACGGCCGAACACCACCGTCGCCACCGTTCGCCGTAGCGGTCGTCTCCGACCACCCCTCGCTCCCCCGACTAGCTCAGAAGCTCCGCCACAACTCCCTCTTCCTCCCCACCGCTCCACGGGTCTCCGGAAGCCCTGCATCGCCGCCACGTCGCCGTTCCCCTCTTCGGACTCCGACCACCGTCGCCGTCAAATTCGTCGTCTCCGGCGCGTCCCCGAGCCCGCTTCGACGCCCACTGCAACCGCGGTGAGCCCCCGGAGCGTTTCCCCCTTCTTCCCTGGTCTCTCCCGACCTCTAGGCCCTAGCTCCACCTCGACCGAGAGCTCCACGCCGCCGGCGATGTCGCCGTCGTGGCCACGGTCGCCGTAGCGCCCAACCGAGCACACCATCGCTTACACGCTCTCACCACTTACCGTCGCTTACACGACATGTACTCGGCAACCTTCAAGCGGAAGCCCAACGTGGGTGTCGGCCACGACCTACCTAATCACCTAAGCCTCCAGTCCAGGTTTATCGCCTATTCAGGTTCCATCCGCAGGGAGTCCGGCCGAGGTTTCCCATACGGCCCCGAACGATGTGAACAGGGTTCCCGAGATACCTAACGGGTATTCGGTACACCGTGCCACGTACCTACCGCATCACAGCCCACCCCTACGGTCAGCGCTGTCCACGGCCTCCAGTAGGCTACAAACACCAGAAACTACTTGCAACTCCTGGACGGAGAACTAGGGTGAATAAGAAGCCGAGAGGGTCCATTGGTTTCGGGCCCAATGCATGGTAGTAGCTGATTCTTAAATCACACATACAGATCTCAGTGCTTAAGGTCGGCTTCAATGAAACAACCCACCATGTACTCCTACATGGCCTCTCATCGATACCTTTACCAAATCGTGTTCATCACACCACTCTCATTACCGACATAATCATTTCACTCTAGCCCATCACCCAGATGAACCAGACCTGACACGACTCTAAGCATAGCAGGCATAGCAAGGTAGGAACAACACATACACATGGCTCAATCAACTCCTACACATGCTAGTGGGTTTCATCTAGTTACTGTGGCAATGACAGGTCATGCAGAGGAAATGGGTTCAACTACCGTAGCACACAGCAGTTTGAATCGCGTTGTCTTAATGCAGTAAAAGAGAGCAGGAGCGAGAACATGGGATTGTATCGATATGATCAAATGGTTGGTTGCTTGCCTGATGGTTCGGTGCTCGGATATGATTCTTCGTTAGGGTAATCACGGTACTCCTCGGAGACAGAACCTGTCGCAAAGGTCATCGATACACAAGCATCACCAAACAATGTGCAACAATATGATGCATGCATGAAACATGGCAATATGAGTGTGTTGGGCTAATGCAACTAAAACCAGATGGGTTTGAACAAATTTGAATCAAGGATTCAAATTTCAAACTCAAACATGGCCTCTTTAAGTGCTTTTCCTTATTCTGCTTAAAACATCAATTTAACTTGTTTGATCATGCATGAAAACAGTACAGATGGATAGATTGGATTTTTCTGATCATTTTTCATATATAATTTGTCCAATTTGGAGTTACAGAATAAAAGTTATGAATTTTTGAAGTTTAATTAATATTCTGGAATTTCCTGATTTAATTTAAATCCAGAATGTAATTATTGCGCCAGCATGACGTCAGCATGACGTCAGTGGTCAACTGCGGCTGGCTGAAGTCAAACCTGACGTGTGGGGGCCACACGTCAGTGACAGGGGGGGTTTAATAGGTTTAATTTAATCCTAATTAGGGATTAGAGGCGCTGGGGCCCACTGTCAGTGTTAGGGGGGGTTGACTAACAGTAGTTAGCGCTAACCTAACCACCTGGCCGACAGGGCCCACGCGTGAGTGACCCTGGGGGGTCAAACCCCAGGTCGGACAATTCAAACCCCACCGGCGACATGACGCCGGCGAGGTCCGAGACGGCGGCGAAAGTGCTTTTTGCCATTCCGGCAACCAAATGGACGGCGGAAGGCATCTACGTGTTGCTGAGGTTGAGCCGCGACTATTGGTGGTGGTGGTTGGGCTCGGGGTGGCCGGAGTTGACGGCGGCGAGCTCGGCTGCGGCGGCCGGAGTTCGGGTGCGGTCGGGATCAGTGTTGCAGGGGGTTTGGGGAGGTGTTGGTGCGTGCTACGTGCTCCTAGTGAGGTGTGGAGCACGATGGTGTGCTCGGTTGGGCGCTACGGCGACTGTGGCCACGACGGCGACATCGCCGGCGGCGTGGAGCTCTCGGCCAAGGTGGGGCTAGGGCCTAGAGGTCGGGAGAGACCAGGGAAGAAGGGGGAAACGATCCGGGGCTCACCGCGGAGCTGCAGGGATGGTTAGCGGGCTCGGGGACGCGCTGGTGACGGTGAATTCGACAGCGACGACGGTCGGAGCCCGAAGAGGGGAATGGCGACGTGGCGGCGATGCAGAGCTTCCGGGGAGCTGTGGAGCGGTGGGGAGGAAGAGGGAGTCGAGGCGGAGCTCCTGAGCTAGTCGGGGGAGCGAGGGGTGGTCGGGGACGGTGGCTATGGCGAACGGCGGCGACGGTGGTGTTCGGCCGTGAGAGAGAGAGAGAGCGAGGGAGAGGAAGGAGAGAGCCGGGGAGAGTGAGAGAGAGCAGGGGGGATCGGGACGGGCTGCGGGCGTCGTCCACGCGGCCAGGAGGTCGTCGGCAAGCAGGAGGTGGCCGCGCGGCCGTGCGCGCGCGAGCACGCAGCAGCTTCGGGGCGAGGGGAGGAAGACGACGGAGGGCTACAGTGCTGGGCTGGGTCGGTTGCTGGCTGGGCCGGCCAGCTGGCTGGGCCGCACAGGGAGGAGCCCAGGTAAGTTTTTTCCCTTTTCTTCTGTTTTCTGTTTTATTTAATATATCTGCAACTTTGTTGAATTAAATAAAATACCTAGGCAACTTCAAAAATCACCAAACTATTCCTGGCCCATAGTTGGATTATTTCCAACATGAAACATTTTAGTTTGGAGATATTTGAGCATTTAAATATTTTATATTATTTTAAATGCCCAAATTCAAATATTTATGATTTAATTCAAAAACCCTAGGATGGCCTAGGAAAATGTGCACCATTTTTGGCAGAGGTTCTGAACCAAGACAAAAATGATGGGCATTTTAGAAGGGCATTTCAGGTTCATTGAAAAATTATTTTAGTAACCCTAGTTGGTTTCAGAGGGGACTGGGGGTTCTGTCATCCCCATTTCAAGTTTCTGATGAATGAGTAAACATGATGCAACACTCTAATGCATGACTAGCTAGGGTGTGACATTCCCCTTCTTCCCTTTGCCATTTTTTCTTAAAACTAGTGGTCTTGTTAACCATCAACGCTTGATGCTCCTTCTTGATTTCTACCTCCGCAGCCTTTAGCATTGCGAAGAGATCGGGAATTGTCTTATCCATCCCTTGCATATTGTAGTTCGTCACAAAGCTTTTGTATCTTGGTGGAAGTGATTGAAGAACTCTGTCAATGACACTATCATCAGGAAGATTAACTCCCAGTTGAGTCAAGTGGTTGTGGTACCCAGACATTCTTTGTATATGTCCACTGACAGAACTATTGTTCTCCATCTTGTAGCTATAGAACTTATTGGAGACTTCATATCTCTCAATTCGGGCATTTGATTGAAATATTAACTTCAACTCCTGGAACATCTCATATGCTCCATGACGTTCAAAACGTCTTTGAAGTCCCGATTCTAAGCCGTAAAGCATGGCACACTGAACTATCGAGTAGTCATCAGCTTTGCTCTGTCAGACGTTCATAACATCTAGAGTTGCTCCTACAGCGGGTTTTGCACCTAGTGATGCTTCCAGGATGTAATTATTCTGTGCAACAATGAGGATAATCCTCAAGTTATGGACCCAGTCCGTGTAATTTCTACCATCATCTTTCAACTTAGCTTTCTCTAGGACCGCATTAAAATTCAAGGGAACGGTAGCATGGGCCATTGATCTACAACAACATAGACATGCAAAATACTATCAGGTACTAAGTTAAAGATAACTTGAAGTTCAATTAATCATATTACTTAATAACTCCCACTTAGATAGACATCCCTCTAGTCATCTAAATGATCACATGATCCATATCAACTAAACCATGTCCGATCATCACGTGAGACGGAGTAGTTTTCAATGGTGAACATCACTATGTTGATCATATCTACTATATGGTTCATGTTTGACCTTTCGGTCTTAGTGCTCCGAGGCCATATCTGCATATGCTAGGCTCGTCAAGTTTAATGCGAGTATTCTGCTTGTGCAAAAATGCTTGCACCCATTGTATGTGAACGTAGAGCTTATCACACCCAATCATCACATGGTGTCTCGGCACGACGAACTGTAGCAACGGTGCATACTCAGGGAGAACACTTGAACCTTGAAATTTAGTGAGATATCATCTTATATTTCTACCATCGTACTAAGCAAAATAAGATTCATAAAGGATAAACATCACAAACAATCAAAATAAGTGATATGATATGGCCATCATCATCTTGTGCCTTTGATATCCATCTCCAAAACATTGTCATGATCACCATCATCACCGGCTTGACACCTTGATCTCCTTCGTAGCATCGTTGTTGTCTCGCCAACTATTGCACCTACGACTATTGCTGCCGTTTAGTGATAAAGTAAAGCAATTACATGGCGATTGCATTTCATACAATAAAGCGACAACCATAAGGCTCCTGCCAGTTGCCGACAACTTTTTCAAAACATGATCATCTCATATAACAATTTATATCTCATCATGTCTTGCCCATATCACATCACAACATGCCCTGCAAAAACAAGTTAGATGACCTCTACTTTGTTGTTTCAAGTTTTATGTGGCTTCTTTGGGTTTCTAGCAAGAACCGTTCTTACCTACGCATCAAAACCACAATGATTTTTCGTCAAGTGTGATGTTTTAACCTTCAACAAGGACCGGGTGTTGTCAAACTTGATTCAACTAAAGTTGGAGAAACAGACACCCGCTATCCACCTATGTGCAAAGTACGTAACGCGGTCATGTAATGTTGATTCGGGCCGCTTCATCCAACAATACCGTTGAATCAAAGTAAGATGTTGCTGGTAAGCTGTATGACTATTATCGCCCACAACTCTTTGTTTTCTACTCGTGCATATAACATCTAAGACCTGGCTTGGATGCCACTATTGGGGAACACAATATTTCAAAACAATTCCTACGATCACGCAAGATCTATCTAGGAGATGCATAGCAACGAGAGGGGAGAGTGTGTCCACGTACCCTCGTAGACCAAAAGCAGAAGCGTTTAATAACATGGTTGATGTAGTTGAACGTCTTCACGATCCAACCGATCCAAGCACCGAACGTACGACACCTCCGTGTTTAGCGCATGTTCAGCATGATGACGTCCCTCGAGCTCTTGATCCATTTTAGGACGAGGGAGAGTTTCTTCACCACGACGACGTGTTGACGGTGATGATGAAGTTACCGGCGCAGGGCTTTGCCTAAGCACTACAACGATATGACCGAGGTGTGTAACTATGGAGGGGGGCACTGCACACAACTAAGAGAAGACTTGGTGTGCCTTTGGGGTGCCCCCTCCCACGTATATAAAGGAGGGGGAAGAGGAGGCCGGCTCAAGGGGGCGCGCCATAGGGGGGAGTCCTACTTGGACTCCCGGTCGAAGTAGGATTCACCCCCCTTTCCTATTCCAACTAGGAGAAGGAGGGAAGGAGGAAGAGGAGAGAAGCAAGGAGGGGGGTGCCACCTCCTGTCCAGCCCTCTCTCTTCTCCAATAAGGCCCATGGTGGCCCATTAACCTCTGGGAGGGGGGGGGGGTAACCCCTGGTACTTCGAAACTCATCTAAATCAACCCAAACCATTCCGGTGTCTGAATGTACCTTCCAATATATGAATCTTTACCTCTCAACCATTTCGAGACTCCTCGTCATGTCCGTGATCTCATCCGGGACTTCGAACAAACTTCGGTCATCAAATCACATAACTCATAATACAAATCGTCATCGAACGTTAAGCGTGCGGACCCTACGGGTTCGAGAACTATGTAGACATGACCGAGACACATCTCCGGTCAATAACCAACAGCGGAACCTGGATGCTCATATTGGCTCCTACATATTGTATGAAGATCTTTATCAGTCAAACCGCATAACAACATACGTTGTTCCCTTTGTCATCGGTATGTTACTTGCCCGAGATCCGACCGTCGATATCATCATACCTAGTTCAATCTCGTTACCGGCAAGTCTCTTTACTCGTTCAGTAATGCATCATCCTGTAACTAACTCATTAGTCACATTGCTTGCAAGGCTTATAGTGATGTGCATTACCGAGAGGTCCCAGAGATACCTCTCCAATACACGGAGTGACAAATCCTAATCTCGATCTATGCCAACTCAACAAACACCATCAGAGACACCTGTAGAGCATCTTTATAATCACCGAGTTACGTTGAGACGTTTGATAGCACACAAGGTGTTCCTCCGGTATTCGGGAGTTGCACAATCTCATAGTTAGAGGAACATGTATAAGTCATGGAGAAAGAAATAGTAATAAAACTAAATGATCATTATGCTAAGCTAACAGATGGGTCTTGTCCATCAAATCATTCTCTAATGATGTGATACCGTTCATCAAATGACAACACATGTCTATGGTCAGGAAACTTAACCATCTTTGATTAACGAGCTAGTTAAGTAGAGGCATACTAGGGACACTCTGTTTGTCTATGTATTCACACATGTACTTAGTTTCCGATTAATACAATTCTAACATGAATAATAAACATTTATCATGATATAAGGAAATATAAATAACAATTTTATTATTGCCTCTAGGGCATATTTATACACTCGTGCGCGTCGGTCCTAAACAAACGGTTTTTAACCCCTTTCCGCGATGGAATTTGGTACCGTCGCCAAGTGAGTGTGGGTGATAGGGGGGTCCTTCCCACACGACCCAGAAACCGTCGAGGATATGTCCTCCTGGCACACAGGCTCGGCAAAATGTGAACGTGTGCGACTGACGAGCGCTCAAATACAGAAATACGTACAATAGAGCTAAAAAATCAACTATACGGCGAAATTGTTTCCGGTCGCAAGTACATCCCACACAGTCAGTCCCCGCTAAACGTTTCCGTTCGTATGTACATCCCACACAGTCGCTCCAAGGAAAATGTTTTCGTTCACAAGTACATCACACACAATTTTTCCCGTTAAATCGTTTGCGTTATTGAATGTATCACACACTGTCCGTAGAAGAAACTGTGTGGCAAAGGCTGTCCATCACACATAGTTTTTATGTGATAAACGTTTGTGCAAGGTGGCCTAACACAAACAGTTTTCAAGAGAAAGTTGTGTGTGATTGTTCATTGATCCAACACGATTTATTCCTAGAAACTGTGTGCGTTGCCTGAGGTCACCGCCCACAGTATTTTTTCAATAGCAAAACCCAATTAGCAGGCTAATTCGCCATTAGCAGGCTCATTATACGATTATTCATAGTCCATTTATTAATCTAATTGACATTTCATATTAAGCACACAATATATTTCATTTCCATATTAAGGAAGAAGAATTTCATAATTGAAATACATCAGAGTACAACATGATATAGCTTTAGCACTCAGCTACCCCATTACACAACTGCACCAGCAGCAAGTTCCACATGCAACATGTAGAACCTTTCGAAATTAGCATCATAGACAGTATATAGACAGATGCATCTCATCTAGAAAACTGCTGAAGCGGAAGGCGAATATTGAGCCTTCATTCATGTTGAAGGTCGTTGCAACTTTAGGCCAGTGCAGATTGGCTACTAGACCATGGCAATCTACATCACAATAAATATATGGCAGGATATTTTAGCAACTAATCGGCCTTGGGGTGCATGATTTGAATATTTTGTGTGGTATGGCGCTCCCACCACCACCCCGGAGAACTCCACCCCCCTCCAGCGATCTCCTCCACTAGCCATCAATTTTTAGTTTCTCTCCACCAGATCCCTTCGGCGCCTCGGGATCTACACGTTCATACCCATTTCCTATGGGTTCCATGGAGGGTTCCACCCTTGGCTTGGATTTCTCCAAGGGTTTGGCCTTCGCGGATAGGGTTTTCCAATCTACGGGCTTTTCAGTGCATCCCATGGAGGACTCAGACATCTTCACCATGGTGGTCTCTTTTGGAAGTCACAATTTTTGTTTAAACAAAGATTCGGTGGCAGCGGCTCTGGAGGCGGCCATTGGTGGCTCAGGCATTGATCTCATGGTTTTTCTGATGAAGGATAAGGTATTTGGTTTTGAAGTTTCTTGCAAGGTTGTTTCCATGATCATTCTTAGTTTCCGATCTTTTGCTTGCGATCATTTCAAATGTTACTTTCATCTTTGGAGTAATGGCGGTCCAAATTGGAGTCGTGAGTTTAGGATCTGGAAATTGGAATGTGATGCCGAGTGGATCCTTGTTAGTCCCTGTAAAAGGCGTGCTTCTCTTGGGGTTTTAGCAATGCATTCTAGGCCTTCTAAGTCTTTGTTCAAATCCACTCATTCAGTTGGCAAGAAATTATCATTTGCAGTCTTTCAGAATTATGGTGCTTGTCGGGGTTATCGTAATCCGGCTACGGAAAATTGCATTCAAACTATTGAAGATGCAGGTTATTCGATTCATCCTCATGAGCGGGTTATAATTCGTCCTTCTCTGCCGGCAAATCTCCGGTGGACGTCGGCAAGGCCATCTATCTCTTTTGGTATGGTTCAAGATCTCCTGCCTCCCGCTGATCGTACGCCACCAATCTCGGCCGGGAATTTTGGATTCTTTGAATGTGGACGTGCCAAGCCATAATGGGCCAATATCTGCACGTGCTTTAGACCTTGATCAACCCACCTCTTCTGCTGGGTCGGGCCGGGGGGCTGAGCCGGTGTCCTATGGGGAGCAATTGGATATCCCCTCGTCTCAACAAGCCAAGGAGGATTTTGATAATTTAATTTCTGATATGGTTGAGGAAATTTCTACGTGTCAGAAATGTTTAAAGAGGGGACATATTGCTTCTACCTGCACGTCCAAGCTTTGGTGTATCTCTTGCCTCCGGTCTGGTCACGTCAAGAAAGATTGTAACAGGTTCGCTCAGATTCTGGGGCTCGTATGGCAAGCAAAACCCGTTAACGCTGCATCTTCCAAGGCGCGCTGCGGGAATATCTCTCTGACAACACTTTTACCAAACTTGGACCTCCCTTCCACTTCCACATTTACTGCATCGTCCAGTTCCATCAGCCCCGGCCCCAAGACTCCAATGGCCTCGCCGCCTGAAACCCCTCCTCCACCACTACACTCACCGTCGTTGGAGGCAGAGTCCTCGGACCCGATTGCGAACTTCCACCTGGATCCTCTGCTGTATGTTCCTACTGGCCACCACATCGTTGATGGTGGGGAAGATCGTCTCCCTCGAACTTTTGTGACGCCACATACCCCAATTGTGTGCCGCCATGAGGAGTTCATGCTTGCGGAGGTAATGCCTATCCCCAGCCTGATGAGATTGGTGCCGCTAGAGAGGAAGTAGTGAAGTGGCTGCAAGCGCATGGAGTTCTTGTCAGGTCAGCGCAGCCTTAGATTCGTTTGGTTGGGCTCTTTGAGCTTCGGGATGCTACTGTCAGATTCTCTTTGCTGCAGTTCCCGCCATAGCCGCTGGGTAATGACCGTTTTGTGCGATTTATGAAGCACGATGAGGGTGAATCTTTCCGTGGTGTTTAGGGTTTTCGTCAGGGGCTGCTCATGTTTCTTGGTATTCCGTTGGATCTTCGTAATACTGAATGCATTAGGGAAGCTGTGAACACTTTTGGCAAGTTTCACCATTGGGTGAGTGAGGACCCCTACCTGGTTCGATCTCTGGTATTTGCTTCGTTCCCGGAGGATATTCTCGTGCCACGTGATGTGGTTTTCATGGATTATGCGACTTACGGAGGTGCTAGAGTTTCCTGGACTGCGCCCTTGTATATTCTGGGTGCAAACTTTGCCGAGCAGATGCCACGGGATGAGGATTGGATGCACATCAATGGAAATCCGCACCCAGTACCTAGTGTTCCCTTCCCTGAGTTGCCTCTGTTCAATATACCTGCTTATCCTGCCTTAGGGTGGAATGCAGTCCCCCCTCCCCCTCCCGAGCTTCTGATCAACAAGGTGGCTGATGACAATTGGGGCAATTGGAATGACAATGTGGACCCTGAGCCTGCCCAAGACCAGGAGTCAATGGTGGTTGATCTGTCAGCCCAGCCCAGCTCTGCTGTTGACCAGGAACTGTCCACTGCTCTTTTTGTGGTTGATGATGATCAGCCTGATGCTCCAGCTATGCCTTTGATTGATGAAGATGCAGTTAACAACTGGGCCATTGTTGTCTACCAACCTCCTGCTGTCAGGGAGGAGCTTGTTTTGCCTGCGGTGCTATTTGGGCCTCCTCTGCCTCCTGATATGGTTTGGAGGAGGTCTTTTGAAAGTCTTCTGCAAGCTCCGGTTGTTTTCTCTATTCCCAAGCCAGTTCTGCTGCAGCCACCGTCGCCTGTAGTTCTGTCAAAGAGAAGCTGGGATCTTGCTTTCAGTGCTTCAGACCTGCCGCGGCTTACTTGGAAGGAACAGGAGACGGCCAGGCCTGTCGCCAGGGCCCTTTTTTCTTATCATGTTGAGGTGGAACCTATGGAGATGTCATCCCCTGTGCATGTGGTGGCTAAAGCTAGAAGGACACGGAAAACTTTTGCGCCAACTCCAATTGCGGACACTTCGGTCAGGCGTTGCACAACGCGATGGGTTCAAGCCCACCTTCCAGGAGCTCACTCTTCATCCCAAGAGGAAGAAGCCTAAAGCTAAGCCTTTCACAGCCCAGATGCCTGATGAGCCTGCTTCAGAAGGAGTACCTCCAGCAACGCCGGTCAGTCGACTTCAGGAAGTTGGGAGAGAGCTGGAAATTGACACCGCTCTCCTTTTTGTGGATGCACTTATGGTGGACACACCTGTTGGTGTCTCCTCTAAATCTAATGATTAGTGTGTCCTTGGCATGTTGGGTTTGGCAAGCCCTTAACTTTGCTAGCTTTATGTTATTCTGCAGTGACCTATCTCATGAACTTTTGTATGTTTTAATGTTGGGTCAGACTTTGCTGCGCTCCTTTGGACATGTGGCATTGTGTGCCATGTGGTTTATGGACTTTATTTTATGCTATAATGAGTTATATCTGTAGAAACTGGAATGTTCTATGCTGGAATGTAAGAGGTCTGAATTCTGAAGCTAGGCAGAGAGCTGCCAGGCAAAAAATTGAGGAGAGCCAATGTTCCATAGCCTGTTTACAAGAAACTAAGTGCTCTTCTTTTGACTCTAGGTCAATTAAATCTTTCCGCCCTAAAAGATTTGATTCTTTTGCTTGTTCTCCTTCCTTTGGAGCTTCTGGTGGTATACTTGTGGTCTGGAATTCTGCTCTTTTCATTGGCACCTTAATTGAAGTGCAACAATTTGTTGTGGTCATTCAGTTTACGTCCAGACAGAACAATGAAAAGTGGACTTTAGTTGTGGTTTATGGCCCTTGTCAGGGGGAAGCCAGGGAAAATTTTGTTACTTGGTTATATAACCTGTGTATCCCCCTTAATGAGCGCTGGTTGTTGCTTGGTGACTTCAATTTCCTTAGATCTGTGGATAACAGAAACTTACCTGGTGGAGACATAAATGACATGTTTATTTTCAATGAGATAATTGGGCACCTGGGCCTCCTTGAGCTTCCAATCAAAGGCAGATCCTACACCTGGTCCAATATGCAAGATATTCCACTTCTTGAGCAGCTAGACTGGTTCTTCACCTCAATGGACTGGATTATTGATTATCCTATGACTGAAGTTCTGCCATTGGCCAGGACTGCTTCTGATCATGTACCTTGCTTGGTTTCCATTAAGACCACCATCCCAAAATCAAATATCTTTAGGTTTGAAAATTATTGGATGGAGCTAGAGGGGTTCATGGACTGTGTTGAATTATCTTGGCAAAAGCCCTCTAGGAAAGCACATATATCTGCTAGGATTGCAGAAAAATTTAAAAGCTTGAGAATGTGCCGTAAGAGGTGGCAGATGAATGTATCCAAATTGAAATTATTGATCAACAAATGCAATCATGTTATCTTCCTTCTTGATGAGTTGGAGGAGTGGAGGCCCCTGTTTAGACAGGAGATTAACTTTAGAAGAATTGTCAAAACCCACTTGGAAAAGCTTCTGCACTTGCAGTGCTTATATTGGAAAAAGAGGTGCACTATCAGGTATTTTAAGGTTGGGGGATAGAACACCAAATTCTTTCATGCTATGGCAACTGAGAGACACAAGAGAAATTCCATAGCTAGTCTTAAGCTACCTGATGGTTCTATGGTCTCTGATCATTCTCAAATGGCTGGAATTATTTGGAGTTGCTTTAAGAACAGAATAGGCACTTCTAGAGGGATTGTGATGGGTTTTGATCTGTCATCACTTCTTACCCCTGTGGCTGGACTTGAGGTGCTCACTAAGCCTTTTGAAAGAGAGGAAATGGACAATGTGGTCAAGCATATGCCTCTAGACAAAGCACCTGGTCCTGATGGTTTCAATGGTTTGTTTTTCAAGAAATGCTGGCACCTAATTTCAAATGACTTTTATGAGTTGGCCCAGGATTTTCATGAGGGAACTGCTGTCTTAGAGAACATTAACAGTTCTTTTATTACTCTGGTGCCCAAAAAGCTATCATGTGAGGAAGTGAGGGATTATAGGCCTATCTCTCTCACTAGTATGGGGCTCAAGTTCCTCTCCAAAATGGCTGCAAATAGATTCTAGGAGCTGATTATGCAGTGCATTCACAAAAATCAGTATGGTTTCATTAAGAGCAGAACAATCCAGGACTGTCTTGGTTGGACCTTTGAATATTTGCACCAATGCCATCAGTCCAAGAGGCCAATTGTAATCCTCAAATTGGACTTTGAGAAGGCCTTTTATTCTGTTGAGCATGAAGCTATTTTTCAAATTCTTAGGCATAAGGGTTTCAATGAAAAGTGGATCCTCTGGATGAAACAACTTTTGGCCACTGGTACTTCTTCTGTTCTTCTTAATGGTGTCCTTGGGAGGAAGTTTGTTTGCAAAAAAGGAGTTAGACAGGGTGACCTTGTATCTCCTCTTCTTTTTTTCATAGCTGCTGAACTTTTGCAAATAGTGATTAATGATATGTTCAGGAAGGGAGTTCTTCACCTCCCTATACCTTTCCATGATAGAGACTACCCTGTGATCCAGTATGCTGATGATACATTGATCATCCTCCCTGCTGACAAGGTACAGCTTCTGGCCCTGAAGGATATGCTGAAGGTGTTCTATCAGTCCACATGTCTGGATGTCAATTAGCATAAATCCTTTATTATTCCAATCAATGTTGATTCTGCTGTGATGGAGGATCTTGCCGCTGCTTTTGGTCGCAATATTGGTAAGATGCCATTTACATATCTTGGCTTACCTGTGGGAACTACAAGGCCAAAAATGGTGGACTTTATGCCTTTAGTTGACTGTATGGAAATAAGAATGACTGCCAGCTCCTCCTTCCTTAACCAAGCTGAAAGACTGCAGTTTCTCAACTCTGCTCTGTCCTCAATGCCAATCTTCTTTCTGTGTAGCCTGGCAGTTCCTGCTGGTATACTCAAGCAGTTAGAAAGAATCCAAAGGAAGTGCCTGTGGAGAAAACATAGAGATGAGCCTGCTCCATCTCTTGCTGCTTGGGAGCTGATCTGTAGACCAAAAAATAAAGGGGGTCTTGGTATCCTAAATTTGGGGGTTCAGAATGTGGCCCTGCTACTCAAGCATGCTAGTAATTTCCTCAACAAAAAAGATACCCCTTGGGTGTCCCTAGTTTGGGACTCATATTATTATGAAGGAATGCCCCAGGGAACAAGTGACTGTGGCTCCTTTTGGTGGAGGGATATTTGCAATGTAATGCAGAATTTTAGAGATTACTCCTGGGTGCAGGTTAATGAAGGGGACACTGCTCTTTTTTGGTCTGATAATTGGAACCTTGGCAGTAAAGTTTCTAGTTTGCAGACAAGATTTCCAAGGTTATTTTCTTTTGCCAAGGGACCCTGGATTTCAGTTAAGGAAATTTTCGATACGCAGGATATGTACCAGCATTTCCATCTTCGTTTTTCTGCTCAAGCCTTTGATGATTTGAACTTGATTAAGGAGTTGATGAGCTCCCACAGTAGAGTAGCTAGATCTAAGGACTTATGATTCTGGCAGGGCTCATCCAAGGTTTTCAAGCCCAAGCTACTCTACTCTCACTCTTTTGTGTCTGAATCCTTCAAACCTTTACTTTGTTGGATTTGGAAATCCTCCTGTACCCTCAAGATCAAGGTGTTTGCTTGGATGCTTATCATGGATAGACTGAACACCAAGGATATGGTTGAAAGAAGACATTGGCACATGGAAGATGGAGTTCATTGTAAGCTCTGCCCCTTACATACTAGAGAAACCAGGGACCATTTGTTCTTCAACGGCCTTTTCAGTATTAGGATTTGGAATTATTTGCAGATTGATTGGTCTGTTGGCAGCTCCATGCTTGATCTGGCTACTCAGGCAAGGAGAAGTTTTGATAAGCCTTTTTTACTGAAGTGGTGTTCATTGCCTGCTGGAATATCTGGATCATCAGAAATGCCAAAGTGTTCAGAAGTGAGAGGGCAAGTTTCAATAAATGGAGATGTGCTTTTAGGCATGATATTAGTCTAATGCAGCACAAAATCAAATCTGCTTACAGGGATGACTTACTGAAATGGATCTCTTTCCTCCCCCCTTAAGTTTGTTTTTGTAAGCTTTCTTTTCTTTTTTCTTTTTTGGTTACCTCTTGTAATCGTGCTGTTGTAATTGTTTTCTTTCCTTAATAAAGTTTTGATCTGCTGTGGGGGTTTTGCCCCACAGTTCCCAATCAAAAAAAAACTTTAGGCCAGTGCCTATGGATGATTGACCGTCCGTCCTTCTTCCTCTTCAGGAACACTTCAATATTGAACCGTGGGTGTTGTATGAATACCTTCCTCGCCTCCTGACCATACAGGTGGTTTGAGAGGTAATCATCAGTGAACTACTTTGGAAAGGCCAGAAAACAAAGATGTGCATAAATATCTTCTCTATATTGGAAATGGGGAAAAGGAATAAAAAAGGCAAGGTATAATAGTTAGTACCATCTTGTAGTGAACTGATGTCTTCTTCATTGTGCAGACAAAGATCTTTTTGTTTTTTGTCGCTAATTTCTTTATCCTAACAATCTTTCTGAGTTTCTTGATTGATTGATATTCATGGACAACTCATTTCCCCATATGCAAAAAGGGTCGAACAGTGGGTCAAAACCTCTGACAGCAAGACCTACATGTGCAAGACCAAATTGTTAAAAACCAAAATATTAGAATGGTTCCTGCAATTGCACAATAATGTGCTATTAGAGAATGGACCATGCACGTGCTAACCTCGATTGTAAACCTTAGTGCTTCCCATTGTTTCCCTGCAACACATATAAGGTAGTTAGTCATCAGGTTAAGTAAGGGTTCGCATGCTATTAGTATAATATGTTGATGAAAAATAAGCACATTGCAGATTCATCAGATTAATTCAAGCCACATGGAAAACCCATTTACCCAAACCAAGCATGATTAAGAACTAGGAAATATAGCACTTGTATATGTTTCTCATGTAATAAGTGCAGCCAAATTCGATTTATTCCTCACATGCACAACAATACAAAATTCTACCCATGACAATTGGACATCGCATTGCAGAATTGAACCAAGCAGTTAACTAAACACCACAACAAATGAACCAAACATTAACTGAGCACCACATTGCACAATATAACATACTCCTAATAGAAGATCAGACAGTTAACCAAACAGCTAATACAGCCAATTATAGCAATTGTATTTGTTTCTCATGTATTTACTACAGCCAAATTCAATTTATTCCTCACATGGTATACAATAACAGAATGCACCCACAACTACTGAACATCACATTGCAGAATTGAACCAAACAGTTAACTAAACACCACTACACAAATGAACCAAATGTTAACTAAGCACCACATTGCATAATGTATAACCAAACCAAGCATGCTTGATAACTTGGAAATATAGCAATTGTATTCGGTTCTCATGTATTTTGTAAAGATAATTTCGATTTATTTCTCACATAGAAGTCAATACAAAATTGCAGCCTGAAGAATTGAACATCACATTTGCAGAATTGAACCTAACAGTTAACCAAAGACGACAACTAATTAACAAAACAGTTAATAAGTGAGCACCACACTGCATGACATATAGAACATATACACTAGAGCAACAGATTGCATGGTAAAATTAGATAGCACAATTCACTAGAATTTGTGAAGGAAAGGAAGGAGCAGCACACACAACGAGTAAACCGAGCATGCTTAACCGGTGTAGCTAGCAAATGGCAAGGTGCTCCACCAAGATTTGGGGGTCGGCACGAATGGCAGCCATCGCGACCTCATCCGCGCGTGCGGCCGCGATTTGCTTCTCCGTAGCCAAATGCTCCTTGTGATCCTGGCTATACTGCGTGCACCATGGCTTAGGGCGGCGCTTATTTGGTGGAGGGGTCGGTGATTTGGGTGGAAGATGTCGCGCTCGCGCCGGCGGTAGAGGCATGTGGGATGTGGAAGGAGGAGGAGGGTGGGGGTCGGGTGTGGATTACCTGCCTGGATAGACAAGGCCGAGCAGCGTGAAGGAGGATCGCGGACAAGGAGGCGGTGCTGCAAGCAAGGAGTGAAGGTTTCAACTTGGAAAGGAAGGCGGAAAGAGGGGAAATGTGGCTTTTGGTAAGGGGGAGGGGGCGGGGAGGTAGATATTTCCGCGGAAGCCGCAAATTTGGAATCGCTTCAGCCAAAAAACTAGTGCGCAAAATGTCATCAGACACGGTCCCTTATTTAGAACTGTGTACGATATGTGGACATCACAAACGATTCAGATAGCTTCACCCGTGTGTGATGAGTTTGAACGTCAAAAGTTTTGGTTCGAATTTCCATGGTTAAAGTGGTCATCCACGTCATTGCATAATTTGGGTACACAAAGGAGACTACAGCCACCTACACATCTTAATCGAGCAAGTCCAGCAGTTAAACAGATCTAGCTAACCTAAACATTACTCTAACAAATTAAAGACCGACTCTCTTAATTAAACAAAACAAAGAGTACTACTACGGCTGGTGCTCGTCGATCTCCGTTGCCGCCTCCATGTCCAGCTCGCGCCCGACGGTCTCCTAGAGAAGGGGCTCCATGGCATCCATTGCACCATACTCGGCAAGCATCTCGCCATCCACATCTGCCATCTCTTTGGAAAAGGCCGCCACGAGCTGGGCGTGGGCGGACGCGATCTGGGCTTGGACGGGCTCCGTCGCTGCAAGGTATGCGGCGGAGGAACGGACGGCTGCTCAAACGCTCTCGGCGATTGCCAGCTCTTCGGCCGTGGGTTGCTGACCATTTTTCAGAGAAGCTTCGTTCGATTTGTGCGGTGACCGCCAGGAGCTGGGCGTGGGCTTCCTTGACATGGTCGTGGGTGGCCTCCATCAGGGCTAAGGCCGCCGCTGTGGAATGGACAACTGCTATGTTGCTCTCGCCAGTTGCTATCCCCGAGGCAGATGTTGCTGCCGCCACCTGAGAAGCAAAAGCGGCCATTTGGGCTGCCTTTGCCGCCCGGTCGCAGATTGCGGCCGCGCTTATACACATTGCTAGAACGCGAATGGCGGCTGTGGCCGCGCTCTCGCCGGAGTGGGCTACCGAAGTTGCCCTCATGACGCGGGTCCCCGTGCCCATCTTTCACCGGCGATGATTGAACAGTGAAATGATATTTGGGGAGCGAGATAGTGTGCTTGAGACGCCGCCTATGGACTGTAGCCGATGCACCTTCTCGTGTAAGCCATAGGCGTACTATACACCGACGGTGCTCCATGATATTTTGTGCTGCATCTCGCACGGTTGCTGATAATAAACTGTGTGCGATCTACTTGATTTTTCATCTTGATTTGAATTACATAATGGGGTCACAGTAGCAATGGACGATGTTTGAATTGCTAGACCTTTTATCCGGAGTGAACATGCAACTATATGTGTGTCGTAAAAGAATTGGAATTATTCAGGGTTCGTTTGAACATTTTATACATTAAATTGGTTTTCTAGCCATTTAAGGTGCATAATTCAAATTTGAACTACATGCACATGCTCCAGTGCATATAAATTGGTTGAAAAATCAAATATGTGTCCTTGGGTGCATGCTTAGGTCCCATGCAAGAAATGGGAATGAATTTCAAACACCAGGGCACCGTTGATAGTCAGTAAAACATCGAGATGCCTGGTTTATAAATTCTAGTAAATCAAAAACCTGTCTGAAATTCATGAAACTTGGCATGCTATCATGGAGCGGCATCAACATGTTGTTGTAAAATTTTTGTCCCATTTGGGGCAGGTTTGGGTATATGCTTCTCACAAACCGGAGCTTCTCACAACAAGCATGATGGTTTTCGGTAGGGAACGTCTCACCTTTGGGGACAAAACGATATCCATTGCCTCTTATTGCTTTCAAACGTTTTCTCGTGTCAACATCGAACAACAAGAGTGTTGTGTGAATTTTTGTGATTTTTCGGGGTTCGTTTGGACATTTTTATGCATTAACTAAGTTTTCAATGCATTTATGTGCATAATTCAAATTTGAACTACATGCACATGCTCCAGTGCATATAAATTGGATGAAAAATCAAATCTGTGTCCTGGGGTGCATGCTTAGGTCCCATGCAAGCAATGGGAATGAATTTCAAACACCAGGGCATCGTTGATTGCCGACAAAACATTCAGATGCCTGGTTTTTAAATTCTAGTAAATCCAAAACCCGTCTAAAATTCATGAAACTTGGCATGCTACCATGGAGCGGTATCAACATGCCATGGTAAAAACTTTGTCCCATTTGGGGCAGGATTGGGTATATGCTTCTCATAAACCGAAGCTTCTCACAACAAGCATGATGGTTTTCGGTAGGGAACGTCCCACCTTTGGGGATGAAATGATATCCATTGGCTCTTATTGCTTTCAAATTTTTTCTCGTGCCAACATAGAACAATAGGAGTGTTGTGTGAATTTTTGTGATTTTTCGGGGTTTGTTTGGGCATTTTTATGCATTAAATAAGTTTTCAATGCATTTATGTGCATAATTCAAATTTGAACTACATGCACATGCTCCAGTGCATATAAATTGGTTGGAAAATCAAATCTGTGTCCTTGGGTGCATTCTTAGGTCCCATGCAAGAAATATGAATGAATTTCAAACACCAGGCACCGTTGATTGCTGGCAAAACATCGAGATGCCTCGTTTTAAAATTCTAGTAAATCCAAAACTTGTCTGAAATTCATGAAACTTGGCATGCTTTCATGGAGCAGCATCGACATGCCATGGTAAAATTTTTGTCCCGTTTGGGGCAGGATTGGGTATATGCTTCTCACAAACCAGAGCTTCTCACAACAAGCATCATGGTTTCGGTAGGGAACGTCCCACCTTTGGGGACAAAACGATATCCACTGCCTCTTATTGCTTCCAAATTTTTTCTCGTGTCAACATAGAACAACAGGAGTGCTGTGTTAATTTTTTGTGATTTTTTGGGGTTCGTTTGGACATTTTTATGCATTAACTGAGTTTTCAATGCATTTATGTGAATAATTCAAATTTGAACTACATGCACATGCTCTAGTGCATATAAATTTGTTGAAAAATCAAATATGTGTCCTTGGGTGCATGCTTAGGTCTCATGCAAGAAATGGGAATGAATTTCAAACACCAGGGCACCGTTGATTGCCGACAAAACATTGAGATGCCTGGTTTTTAAATTCTAGGAAATCCAAAACCCATCTGAAATTCATGAAACTTGGGATGCTATCATGGAGCGGCATCAATATGCCGTGGTAAAATTTTTGTCCCATTTGGGGCAGGTTTGGGTATATGCTTCTCACAAACCGGAGCTTCTCACAACAAGCTTGATGGTTTTCGGTAGGGAACGTCCCACCTTTGGGGATGAAACAATATCCATTGCCTCTTATTGCTTTCAAATTTTTTCTCGTGTCAACATAGAACAACAGGAGTGTTGTGTGAATTTTTGTGATTTTTCGGGGTTCGTTTGGACATTTTTATACATTAACTGAGTTTTCAATGCATTTATGTGCATAATTCAAATTTGAACTACATGCACATGCTCCAGTGCATATAAATTGGTTGAAAAATCAAATATGTGTCCTTTGGTGCATGCTTAGGTCCCATGCAAGAAATGGGAATGAATTTCAAACACCAGGGCACCGTTGATCGCTGGCAAAACATTGAGATGCCTGGTTTGTAAATTCTAGTAAATCCAAAACTCGTCTGAAATTCATGAACCTTGGTATGCTTTCATGGAGCGGCATCAACATGCGGTTGTAAATTTTTTGTCCCGTTTGGGTATATGCTTCTCACAAACCAGAGCTTCTCACAACAAGCATCATGGTTTCGGTAGGGAACGCCCACCTTTGGGGACGAAACGATATCCACTGCCTCTTATTGCTTCCAAAATTTTTCTCATGTCAACATAGAATAACAGGAGTGTTGTGTGAATTTTTTGATTTTTCGGGGTTCGTTTGGACATTTTTATGCATTAACTGAGTTTTCAATGCATTTATGTGCATACTTCAAATTTGAACTACATGCACATGCTCCAATGCATATAAATTGGTTGAAAATCAAATCTGTGTCCTTGGGTGCAGGCTTAGGTCCCATGCAAGAAATGGGAAAGAATTTCAAACACTAGTGAACTGTTGATTGCCGACAAAACATTGATATGCCTGGTTTTTAAATTCTAGTAAATCCAAAACTCGTCTGAAATTCATGAAACTTGGCATGCTATCATGGAATGGCACCCGACATGCTGTGGTATTTTTCATGTCCATTTTGAGAGAAGGCGCACTCACATAATGAAAGCCAACAAAGGCATTTTGAAAACAATAGATGCCACTTTAATATCTCAAACGTTTGTATAATTCAAACCGTGTGCGTTCTGTTAACCATTCACGTGACGCCATGTGTCTTGGTTTTTAATGGCTGTAGGAGGTGCCGTGCGGACAGCTGCTTGACCTTGACTGAACAGGAGGCGTGCAAGCGCCATCCGGTGCGCAGGCTAACCGAGAGGCATGCAAGCTGTCCTCGAATGCGCAAGCTCATTGGTAAGCATGCGAGATGTACGCTGTGCAGGCTCACTGGGAAGTGAGCCCTTTGACTTCCATGGCCGCCCACCTTGCTCACATCCTCTCCATTAATGGCACCCAAGCCGTAGTTCAATTCTCTTTTTACATATAAAACAATCATCGCAAACATTTTAGTTAGAACACTCGTATGCAAACCTTGACTTTGGGGTTGTCTTAGTGTCTTCAATATAGTTTTTATCAGCTTTCTTGTATACCAACAGGGATGTCTCACTATCTTGAACCTTATCTGCATTACTTCCTTTACCATTGCATAACGAGGTACTCTTCTCCAATATTTTATCCGCGTTCTAAAAGAGAAACAAACAAACACATCACAGGTTTACCATGTTGTATATGAAACTCATTTTGGTAAACCAGTTCAGTAGTAAGGTGGACAGGATAACAACATGAAACAAACATATATCTATGTAGTATGGTCATTGTATGGTCTATACCATTCTAGTTTATGTTGCCAAATCAAGATAGAGACATTTCAAATCATATCTATTTAAGACAAAGTAGCATTGACAGAATATAAGTGTGGGAAACTACACAGCAATAACAACACTTGTAATGTGCAGAACATAATTGTTTATTCAATTGAAACTGAAATCAACATAAAGCAAGTTACAACAGCAAAAACGTTAAAGAAACAGGTTTAAAACATACCTATTGCGCATTGGAGTTTCAATTGCATCCTTCAAATTTGAAATTAGTTGGTATGAGTAAATACAATGATGCAACAACAAAGTAGTATGAACCATAGCTACGGAACCTAACCTGAGCACAATTCTTCTTCTGCTTTAAGCGTTGACTTGGGGTTCGGAGTGGTGGTCCTCGTGCTTTGGGCACTACAGTTGCCTTACAAACTGCTCGTGTTTGGGTGCTCTATGGTGGAGACGATGCTGTGTCAACTGGAACTGGGTTACTATCTGCTGGGATTGGGGTAGAAGGGGTGTAGCTGGTTCTCTGTCCAACTGGGTAGGGGTACAATTTGCGTGAGTCTGGGTTATGTGTGGTGGGGCTAGTTCTTGGGCAAGTACAATCGTGGTTCTATCTGCATCGACATGTAGCATGATCTTTTTTGAAGACTGTGTTTTTACTCCCACAGATACTGCCATCACCCCATCCAATTGAAATGGCTGATAAACAAGAAAATTAATTGAATGTACAAACATTGTAAGATAGACAAGTGCAATGGATAGTAGGGAAGAAAACAGGGAATGACATAATTCACATTTATGTTGTCTAACCAAACAGAATAGCAGGACATAATTTCACATATATGATGGCTAATTAAACAGGATAGCACGACACAATTTCACATGTATGATGGCTAACTAAACATGATAGAATGACATACTTCAAAATATGATGACTATGTAAACATGATGACATGATATAACTATACGATGTGTCTATTAAAGTGGTTGGCATGCCATAAATCACAAACATGTCGTCGATGGAAACATGATGGCATGATATAATTCACGGATAGAATGACATAATTCAAAATATGATGACTATGTAAACATGATGAGATGATATAACTATATTATGTCTTTAAAAAATGGGTTGGCATGCCATAATTCAGATACATGCTGTCTATGTACACATCATGGCATGATATAATTCAAATATATGATTTATATACTAAGCAAGTGAGCAGAGGGCAATCACATATATGATGTGTCAACTAAGGAGATGGCATTCAATATTGTGTATATGACATAAAAACTAAGCATTGCAATACAACATATGCATGATATGAGTAATATAACCCTGCCAAGTTTGAGCATACACCCCAAGGGGATAATAGGACTGGTCATCTGCCTCTGAATCCTCCTCTGAAGAGCTATCTGTAACCAGCAAGATATATGCTTCAGTAGGTAGCATTGTCTGATTTGAAGACCTTGTTTTCACTCCAGATTTCTCCATCACCAATTAAAATGGCTGATGCACATGAAGAGCAGTTGAATATACAAACATTGTCGACAAATGCAACGAGAAATGCAAAAAAAGGACGGCATGATATAATTCACATATATGACGCTTGGCTAAACAACATGGCATTGCATAATTCACATATATAATGCCTTGCAACAAGATAGCATTGCATAATTCACATATATAATGTCTTGCAATAAGATGGCATTGCATAATTCACATATATGGTAATTAGACACTAAACAGGTGTCATTCACACAAAGCATGTCTAAACTAAGCAAATGACATAGCAATTGAAGATACCATATGCACGATATGAGCAACATAACCCTGCCAAGTTAGAGCATGCACCTCGGGGGGGAATAGGACTGGTCATCTGTCTCTGAATCCTCCTCTGAGGAGCTATCCGTAACCAGCAAGAAATGCGCTTTGTCAGATAGCATTGTATGCTCTGAGGACCTTGTTTCTTCTCCAGATTTTTCCATGACTGTGCCGAATGGCTAATGCACAGGAAGAGTAATTGAATGTACTAAAATTGTTGACAAATTTAACATGTAATAAAAAATGATGGCATGATGTAATTCACATATAAGATGGCATTGCAAAATTCACATATATGATGCCTGGCTAGACAAGATGGCATTGCATGATTCACATATACGATAAAGAAACTAAACAGATGGCATTCACACAAAGCATGCCTAAACTAAGCAGATGACATATTTGATGTATAAAGTAAGCAATGCAAGGCACCATATGCATGATATTACCAAGTATGCCAAGTTAGAGCGAAGACCTCAGGGGGTAAATAGGAGTGGTCTTCTCCTTCTGAATCCCCCTCAGAACAGTTATCTTCCTCTCGATTACAATCCAAAATGGGTGGAGGGGGTTGCCTTTGCGCCCACTGATACGTCTCCAACGTATCTATAATTTTTTATTGTTCCATGCTGTTATATGATCAATCTTGGATGTTTTATAATCATTTTATATCATTTTTTGGTACTAACCTATTGACATAGTGCCAAGTGCCAGTTCATGTTTTTTTTCGTGTTTTTTACATCACAGAAAATCAATATCAAACAGAGTCCAAATGCCACGAAACTTTACGAAGATTTTTTATGGGCCAGAAGGAACACAACGGGCCCTGGCTGCGCTTGGGGGGTGCCCCGAGGGGGGCAGAACCCACCAGTGCACGCCAAGAGGCCCATGCATGTCCTGGTGGGTTGTGCCCACCTCGGCTGCCCCCAGGACCGCCTCTTTGCTCTATAAATACCCAAATATTCCCAAAACCCTGGGGGAGTCGACGAAATACTCATCTAGCTACCGCAGAGTCCAGAACCACCAGATCCAATCTGGACACCATCTCGGATGGGGTTCACCACCTCCATTGGTGCCTCTCCAATGATGCGTGAGTAGTTCTTTGTAGAGCTTCGGGTCCGTAGTTAGTAGCTAGATGGCTTCATCTCTCTCTCTCTTGATTCTCAATACAATGGTCTCTTGGAGATCCATATGATGTAACTCTTTTTGCGGTGTGTTTGTTGGTATCTAATGAACTTTGAGTTTATGATCAGTCATATCTTTTTATATCCATGAAAGTTATTTGAGTTTCTTTGATCTCTTATATGCATGATCTCTTATAGCCTCGTATTTCTTCTTCAATATTTGGGTTTTGTTTGGCCAATTTGATCTATTTATCTTGTAATGGGAAGAGGTGCCCGGTAGTGGGTTTGATCTTACGGTGCTTGATCCCAGTGACGGAAAAGGGAACCAACACGTATGTAACGTTGCTACTAAGGATAATAAGACGGGATCTATATCTACGCAATAGATAAACGGATCTTGTCTACATCATGCCATCGTTCTTATTGCATTACTCCGTTTTCCATGAACTTAATACACTAGATGCATGCTGGATAGCGGTTGATGTGTGGAGTAATAGTAGTAGATGCAGGCAGGAGTCAGTCTACTAATCTTTGACGTGATGCCTATGTAATGATCATTGCAAGGATATTGTCATAATTATTTGAGGTTCTATCAGTTTCCCAATAGTAATTTGTTTACCCACCGTTTGCTATTTTCTCGAGAGAAGCCACTAGTGAAACCTACAGCCCCCGGGTATTCTTCTTCATATATTTGCTAGTGATCTACTTTTCCTTTGCATTTTATTCAGATCTATTAAACCAAAAATACAAAAAAAAAACTTTGCTGCAATTTATTTTATTTGCGATCTATTATTTCAATCTACTACAATTTTCTGGCATCATTACCCGAAAGGGAGGGACAACCCCTTTAACATGTCGGGTTGCGAGGTGTTGTTTTTTGTGTGTAGGTGTTGTTTACGTTGTGTTGCTACTGGTTCGATAACCTTGGTTTCTTCACTGAGGGAAATACCTACCGTGGTTGTGCCGCATCATCCCTTCCTCTTTCGGGAAATACCGACGTAGTCCTAGAAGACAGGAGCATTTCTGGCGCTATAGTCAAAGAGCAATCAAAAGGAATTTCTGGCGCCGTTGCCGGGGAGGATCTTCTTCATAACCAGGTTCCTAATCACAAATCTCATCTCCTTGCAATTTACATTATTTTCCATTTGCCTCTCCCCCAATTCACAAAAAAATTCCATTTTATTCGCCTCTCTTTCTCGTTCACCGTTTTCTTGCCGGATCTATTTCTGAGTGCATCTTTGTTCGCCGTTATGGATAATTCTCCTTCTATTGCTTGCACTCCCAAGGATGAAGTCCTCGACTTTAAACAAAGGGAAGGATAAAGTTTAAAATATGCTTGGTATAGAATTTGCAATGCTCATAATAGATCTATCCGTAAGCAATCTACCGTTGTGCTTCTACGTTGTTTTTATGTTGGTATCACCACTTGGTATAGATTCGTCCTTGATACGATTGCCGGTGGAAATGTCTTAATGAGTCCTCCTTTTGATGCCCTTAATGCTATGGGAAGTTTAGTGGGTTCACCACCTCTTATGGTTAATGAAACAATTTTGACTCTTGAGCACGTTATGGAAAGATTAGATGCTATCGAAAAGAAAATGCTCACCGAAGATCATATGGAAATAATATATAAAAAGATGCATAATTTTATTACTCATCTTGGGTCAAAAGCGGGAGATATTTTTAAGTTGTTAAAAGAGAGGGGTACTTTAATCCATGAAATAATAGAAGAAAGTCCGTCTCGGATCGATAAATTGGAAGAAATCTTTAGTAACCTAAGCACAACTTTTACTACCACTAAAATTACTGAGGAAACTAATGTAAAGAGTAGGAAATCCAGGAACAAGGGTGCAACTTCTAGCAATAGTAATAACGGAGATCTTAAGATGATTAGAGTTCACCCGGATTTTGTTGAAGTGATAAGAGATCCTTTTTTGCAAGAATGAAATCTTCGAATTTATTCCTAGGAATATTGTTATTGAAAATCTTTATGCTAAATCCTTGAAGGATTCTAAGTTTTTTATTGAAGAGTTGGCCAAAGATGACAAAACTTAGATCCTCGCTTTATACCTAGCTAAGGGCGTAAAACTATAGCGCTTGTTGGGAGGCAACCCAATGAATAAAATTTATATTTTCTTTTTGCTTCCTGTTCTTGTGTGTTAGCACAGTTATGCTACTATTATGATTGTGTTTTTTATGTTTTAATTAGTGTTTGTGCCAAGTAAAGCTTTTAGGTTCTTCTTGGGTAATAGTTGTTTGATCCTGCTAAAAAACAAAAACTTTTATGCTCACGAAATTAATTTTAATTTTTTACCAGAGCCATAAAACACCCATTACACTTGCAGTAGACCAGTATACAAATTCGTCAGGTCATCCTAATTTTTCAGAATTTTTGGAGTTACAGAAGTATTTGAAATAGTCAGATTGCTACAGACTGTTCTGTTTTGACAGATTCTGTTTTCTTTGCATTGTGTGCTTATTTTGATGGCTCTATGGTTTTCTTTGATGAGTTTTTGCCATAGAAAAGTTGGAATATGGTAGATATAATACAAAAACAAAATATGAGTTGATTTGATACAACACTTATAATAGTGGTTTATTATTCTTATACTAACGGATCTCACGAAGGTTTTGTTGAGTTTTGTGTGATTGAAGTTTTCAAGTTTTGGGTTATCTTACGATGGATGAAGGAAGGATGGAAGAGCCTAAGCTTGGGGATGCCCATGCATCCCAAGTGTAAGGGCATGTTTATCCCTAAGTAGTTTTGGTGATTGATGACAATGCTTTTGCGGACTAATCATGTGCATTGAGCATTTCAGATATATCATGTCTAGGCACGAGACGATTTGGTGCTCCTCGAAGCCTATTGAAGACGACACCTCTCTACATTTCTTTTCGCTAGATTTGAGTTGTAGGGAAGCCGTACTATTAAGAGGGGGTCCGCTTTGGAAAGGTTTGGGTGGAATCATCATGTGCGCATCTGTTCCTTTTGCACCACCTTTCCTTTGGCTCTTTGGAGCATCCTCCGTTTTTCCATGTCTCTACAAAATGAAGGACTCCTACTGTTGTTGTGCTGGGGCATGCGGTTGTACCGGGCATGGACATAGTAGTACCGCAGGTCCTTACGGTAGTACCGCTCCATGGGCGCGGTAGTACCGTGGCCTCAGGCCAGGCACAGCATCACGAGCGGATGTAGGGGCGGATGTAATTTTTTACATCTGCGCCCTACGCGGTAGTACCACTCCAGGTTTGTGGTAGTATCGTGTTGGATTTTTGCACAGATCGGAACTCAGCGGAAGTAGTCATGGATGTAATTTTTTATGTCTATGCCTTCCCAGCCTAGACAATCTCTGCCTTGCGGTAGTACCGCAAGGGGGAGTGGTTGTACCGCTCTGGCGGTTCTACCGCTCTTCGCTTCTACGCATCAGGGCTAGTCTAGCCCCTGCCACGCATACAGTAGTACCGCGGTGCCTCGCGGTAGTACCGCATATCTTGTGCGGTAGTACCGCAATTCGCGGGCTGAGTAAGTAGATAACGGTTGGATTTGTCCTATCACTATAAAAGGGGGGTCTTCTTCTCCGAGTTGACCACCTCTTCCATCCCTAAGCTCCATTGTTTCTCTAAGCTCCATTTTTGCCCGATCTCTCTCCCTAGCCAATCAAACTTGTTGATTTCCTAGGGATTGGTTGAGAATGCCTCGATGTACACTTCCACCAAGAGAAATTTGATTCCCCCACTAATCCCTTGCGGGTCTTGTTACTCTTGGGTGTTTGAGCACCCTAGATAGTCGAGGTCACCGCGGAGACATATTCCATTGTGGTGAAGCTTCATGGTGTCGTTGGGAGCCTCCAATTAAGTTGTGGAGATTACCCCAACCTTGTGTGTAAAGGTCCGGTCGCCGCCTCTAAGGGAACCAATAGTGGAATCACGGCATCTCGCATTGTGTGAGGGCGTGAGGAGAATACGGTGGCCCTAGTGCCATCTTGGGGAGCATTGTGCCTCCACACCGCTCCAACGGAGACATACTTCCTCTCAAAGGGAAGAAACTTCGGCAACACATCCTCGTCTCCACCGGCTCCACTCTTGGTTATCTCGTCCCTTTACTTGTGCAAGCTTACTTTGTGTTGCATCCCTTGCTTGCTTGTGTGCTTGTTGTTGTTGCTTCATATAGGTTGCTCACCTAGTTGCATATCTAGACAACCTACTTTGATGCAAAGTTTAAACTGTTAAAGAAAAGCTAAAAATTGTTAGTTTCCTATTCACCCCCCTCTAGTCAACTATATCGATCCTTTCAATTAGTATCAGAGCCTCATCTCTTTATTAAGGACTTTGCCATCCGAAGAGTATGGTTGACACCATAGACGGTGAGGAGGAGCACCCTGGTGTGATTCCATCCTCGTCTACGACCGATGGGGGAACCTCGTTCTCACGCGAGGAGTTCAATGTGGACTTGGAAACATTGAAAACCTCCATGATGGCCGAGGTCAAAGGCATGCTTAAGAACTTTCTTGATGGCCTTAAATTATCCACCGCACCGTTGGAAGTGGTCGATCCCACTAACAAGGTGACGGATGCTAACTCCGACAAGGGGAAGCTACTAGTGATAAAGTTCCTTTGTCTAGTGGTAAAAGTGGAAATGGCATCTTTGCCCATGTTGAACCTCCTCTCACTTATGGAGTGACACTTGCGTAGAATCTGTTCCCGTTCATGCTCAGGTACACAACATCTAATAACACCATCTACTCCTTCTTTATAAAGATGTGGGCCATCTCAGAAGTAATGTCTTAAATCATAGAAGAACTTTTTCTTTTGCTGGAATGTGAAACTAGGTGGTATAAATTTAGCAACAATGTAATTAGCATAATCAGCATACCATGGAGCAGTACGAGAAGCATTTATCACATCTAATTATTCATCAAGAAAGCTATCATCAATAGGTAGTGGGTCATCAAGAGCATTCTCTAACCTAGACAAGTTGTCTGCAACGGGGTTCTCAGCTCCCTTTCCATCAATAATATGCAAATCAAATTCTTGTAGCAAGAGGACCCATAAGATATTTAATAGCAACATGATCGGTGTGAACAGTTACCTTAGAATCAACAATATAAGGTCTAAACTTATCACAAGCAAATACAACTGCTAAAAATTATTTTTCAGTAGTAGCATAATTTCTTTGGGCACTGTCTAGAGTTTTACTAGCATATTGGATAACATTTATGTAACATCCCAACTTTTCAATTTGGAATGTTATACATAGGTCATCCATGCATATCATATTTTTTGCATTTCGACTTCCGTGATCCTCGAAATTCTAAGCAACTCAAGGACCCTCGGAGAGAGTTCGAGGATTTCACCGTTTTGCATATTTGAATTTTATCAAATATGGAAACAATGATCACTTTGGTTTTAATAAATTTTCTCCCTCAAAATATTTCATACCAAAATATATGAGAGGAGATAATATGACTTCTCCAAAATAAATGAAATATTGGAGGAAAAATATTAAAATCAATTTGCATATTTTATTTGGATTTTCTTGCAATTTAATTTGAATTAGGAGAAATATGCATTTTTCAAAATTGCATTATAGGCCCAAGTAAATGTTCACCTTGCCCGGCTTATTTTTAGAGGATGGGGAAAATTTATTCCGAGATTTTTGGAGTCTGTTTAGTATTTATTTTCTTTGTTTTTCTGTGTGGAATAATTTTAAAAAAGGGGGGAACCGACTTCGGGCCATACCCGACCGGGACTCTCCAGGCCGGCCTCTTATAAGCCGCCCAAGCCGCGACCCCGAGGCCCAGCCTGCCGCGCCGCGCCGCCACCGGAGTTGCCGCCGCCGCCGTCACGTACGCCGAGGTAGCCGCCGGTTTTTTCTAAAAATGTTCGGTTTATTTTAAAAACCCTAGATCTGTTCTTTTATAGATCAGTTCAGTTTTTTTTCTCGGTTCGGTTAAACAGCAAACGTTCGTCTGTTTGTTCATTTTAACGAACGCCGTTCACCCGTTAGTCACAGACAGCGAACGTTCATTCGTTAGCCTGTTCGTCAGTTTTTCTTTTTCCAGGGTTTTTCGTGATTATTTTAGATCGCGATCTCTGCCCTAATTTTCGATCTAGTTTATCTTTTCGCTCGTTTATCGGAATCAGGCGATTCAAGCGCCTAGATCTTCGTCTTGAAGCCCTGTTTCCGTTTAACCAACTTGAACAAGATTTTGGTACTGTGAAATTTGACTTTAGTCTAGCTTAGTAATCGGATCTTATTTCTTTCGTAGTTTGAGTTTCGTTGCCTCATTTGATTTGATTCTTTTTGCAAACCGGAGTTCTTAGGTTGAACTTTCTAGTGAGATCTTCTTATTTGAGATTTACCCATGCATCTTTTCTTGATTTCTTATGTATGCTATTGTTTGTTTGCGATAGAACACCCGGCGTGCGAAGCGTGCCACTACGAGTCTTTAGGATTTGCAGATCATCAGCAAGGCAAGTAACATATTGATCATATTTCTTTAATACCCGGTTTTATGCATTAGTTCTAATCCTCAAACCTTGCATGATTAGGATGTGATTAACTTGTGGGTATTGGGAAGTAGATGATGAGGTAGAACCTATTACCTGTTTTATTATCAAACCCTAGGAGTTACTTCTACATTATGCTTATATTGCCAAGCTATGCTCGTAGACGTGGTTTGGGCTTGAAAAATCCATGATAGATGTGAGCTTGTTAATTAATGGTTCAACTTAAGTTGGCAACTTTAATACACATCTGGGTGGATTTCTTGTTTGGGCACCTGGGGATATACCAGTGTTGTCCAGGAGATCCCGGGGAAATACCGTGCGATCCTCCTATGGTCCGCCACCCAGGCTCAAAGGGATCATGAGATTGTTCATGCTAGAAACTTCCGTGTGCAGCCACAAGCCATTATGGGCTCTGGCATAGTTGAGTATGTTGTGTGACCTCTTTTAGTGGTGGGCTAGCAGTTGTAGAGGGAAAGTAGGTGTAACTGTCCACCCGGAGTAAAGAGTTAATGCTTCTGAAAGACTGTGTCTCGGTCATCCGTTTCTCAAACACCACGTAGTGCGAGAAATCCAACGGAGGAGATCGAGTCTTGTGGGGAAAAGTGCACAAACCTCTATAGAGTGTACAAACTAAACATGGTTAGCCGTGTCCCCGGTTATGGACAACTTGAGTATCTAGTACTTGGATTATCCTACTGTATCTCATCACTCTAAACTAATTTGTTGGGTTGATAATTACTTTTAATTGGGATTTTGATGGGGGGTACCATTCTCAATGTTTCAACTACCATGATAGTTAAATAAAAATTTATTCCTTTGTTGTAGGGAAAAATTAGCTTTTCGCAAAAACCATATAACCATAGAGCCTCCACCAGCCATATATGCTTGTAGTGTTAGCATTTATCTATTCATTGCTCTACTATGTTACATTGCCAGCATATTTCATGTGCTGACCCGTTTTCGGGCTGCAACGTATTATGTTGCAGACTTTTCAGACGAGGAGTAAGACGCGATAGGTCGTTTGTCATGCACTCAGCTATGTCGTTGGAGTTGATGGACTCACTTTATGTTCCAAGCCTTCCTCTGTTATCGTATTAGATGGCCTTAAGCCATATTTATTGTAATAAGTTCTCTTTTGAGACATTTGATGTAATAAGTGTGTGACTGCTACTCTGTTATAAATCCTTTGAGTATTGTGTGTGTCGGCATTACCAATCCAGGGATGACACTGAAGCACAGAGACTTGACCGTCTAAGGTCGGGTCGCTACAAGATGGTATCAGAGGACACGCTGAATGTAGGACACGACCACTAAGAAAAGCCATAGCTCACTCTTCTCTACTCATTTCTGACTCCTCTCTATTTTCTACACTTTAGGATGGTGGACTCGAGGAACAAGTTTGCACAACCGGATGAAGACACACCTTTTAGACGACACTTGAAGGAAGTCACTAGGTACCTGAACATTGGAATACCAAGCTTCACTGGGACCTACAACGCCACTTTACCAGAAGAGGAGCGCTGGATGATTCGAGTTCAATTTCCAGGAAGGACATTCACGTGGGTTACGGATCCTATAGAGTTTTCCTTTGATGCACCCACTTGGAGTCTAGGCAAGAGCATGGCAGCCCACATTTCTATGGGACGTATTGAAGAAGTCTACAAACAAGAGCTGAAGAACAGTATATACCAGATATGTGGGCGCCGAGACAAGCAATGGGAGATGATCAGCACCAGGAGGGATAGATCCTTTGCAGCATTCACCTAGGAGTTAAACAAGCACATTCGACGCCAGGAGAACCAGATGTGCGCAAGCATGATAGATTTGAAGAAGGCGATGACAAGGATCACCGAGCTTGAAGAGGAACTCAAGGCTACAGCGACGATTACGAGGAGGAAATCATCATACTAGTGGAGAAGAATGACGACCTAACAAGGAAGCTAGGAGTTTTCATGGGAGACCCCGCGCCAAGAGGAGAAGACAACGAACCTAAGGAGATTCGTTCTGAAGACTACATCATCATCGACGACACCAACTCCGACCCCGACAATAGTGATGATGACTATGAAGATGAAGCTGGAGCAGATATCATGGAGTCTTCCACCGAACAATATTTCTAGATGACCACCATATAACTAGTAGTTTTTCCCTCATGTATATAGTAGTAGTCCGAGCACTTTTAACGATAGTTCTAGACTGTTTGTATGCCTTGCTTGATTAATTGAGTGATATGATATGATTGTGTTTGTCTCATGTGCATATGGGTAGTGCTATCTCACTAGACCTCATTCTATTCTAAACTCTTCCCTCTAAACCCATCAGATGCCTCTGAGACGTGACCCCGGTTTTGCTTCCCCACCGGAGCTCACTCAGTTGATCCAGTAGCAGAATACACTAATGCAGTTGTTAGTTCAGAACCAAGGCAATAACAACAATAATAATAACCCACCACCACCACCTCCAGTTGACAACTTAGCCTGTTTTCTGAGGCTGCAGCCGCCGGTGTTTTCCAGTAGCATCGAGCCCATAGTTGCTGATGATTGGTTGCGCGGGATAGGAAGGGAGTTGACCACCACAGGTTGCGCAGATGCGGAGAAGGTGCGTTTTGCCGCACACCAATTGGATGGACCAGCAACCGCATGGTAAGAGAATTACACAACCACTTTTCCTATAGCCAATGTCACTTGGGAGAAGTTTCAGCAAGCATTCCGCACAGCCCACGTATCCACTGGAGCTATGAGCATGAAGAAGTGTGAGTTTCGCAACTTACGCTAGGGAAATCGTACTGTGGCTCAGTATGTAGATGAGTTTAGTAAGCTATCTCGTTATGCCCCTGATGATGTGGCCACAGATGCCGCAAAGTAGGAGAAGTTTATGGAAGGGCTAAATGATGAGATGAGCATGTAGTTGATGGTGGCAACATTCAACAACTACCAGGAGTTGGTAGACAAGGCTCTTATGATTGAAGGGAAGCAGCAGCAGATAGAGAGCCGCAAGAGGAAGTATGGACAAGGGAAGTACAACTCTGGAGCTCAGCAGAAGCCCTGTCTCACCCTGAACTCGGGAGCACTTGTCCATAACCATGGAGGCCACACCCACAATGGAGGAAGTTCGCATAATCATAATGGCCCAAGTTATGGGAATGGGGACGGAGCAAGTAGCAATCAGAACCGCTCTAACCCAGCCACACCCGACAAGAAGGATCAAAGTCACATTACTTGTTTCAAGTGCGGGAAGACTGGACACTACGCCAACGATTGTCCGGAATTGAAGAACAGCAATGGCAATGGAAGCGCTGGGAAGAAGCCAAACCCTTTCAACAGAGGACAAGTGAACCACGTGAACGTGGAGGAAGATGAGGAGCAGCTATATGCAGTTATTAGTAAGTTTTTGGTTAAGTCTTTTACTGCAATTGTTCTTTTCGATACTGGTGCATCACATTCATACATATCAAGGGGATTCGTGGATAAGTATAAGTTGCCCACTAAGGTACTTAGGACACCATGTTAGTAGTTTACCAGGAGCTGAGTATATGGCAAGTCAAGGATGTTTTCAGATGCCATTGACCATTGGAAGACATGTTTTCCCCTCAGACCTGATAATTTTGGAGTCACAAGGATTGGATGTGATACTAGGAATGGATTGGCGATCGATGTATGGGGGAAACATCCATTGCGCCAGTAAATCGATTCTGCTTACCACCCCGGAGGGAAAAAAGGATCAAGTATGTTTCCAGGCATTACCCAAGGAGAACCCAAGTACATTCTCTCACGGGAGTTGTTCAGGAGGAAGTGCCTGTCGTAAAGGATTACCCGGATGTATTTCCAGAGGAGTTACCAGGCATGCCGCCAGATCGAGGCATAGAGTTTTTGATAGAGCTATTGCCAGGCACCGGGCCAATATCAAAGAGACCATACCGGATGCCCGCAAATGATCTGGAGGAGATCAAGAAACAGATTAAGGAGTTATTGGAGAAAGGTTACATTCGACGAAGTTCATCACCATGGGGAGCCCCAGTGCTATTGGTTGAGAAGAAGGATAAGTCCCTAAGAATGGTTTTTGATTATCGGGCATTGAATGAAGTAACGATCAAGAATAAGTACCCACTGCCGATGATCAATGATTTGTTTTCGAAGATCGACCTGCGATCAGGTTACCACCAGTTGAAGATTCGAGAAAAGGATATACCTAAGACAGCGTTCACCACAAGGTATGGGCTATATGAGTATACAGTTATGTCATTTGGATTGACTAATGCCCCCGCCTATTTCATGAGTATGATGAACAAAGTGTTCATGGAGTTCTTGGATAAGTTTGTCGTGGTGTTCATAGATGATATCTTGGTATACTCAAAGAATGAGGAGGAACATAAGGAGCATTTGCGTTTAATTCTTGAGAAGCTCAGAGAACATCAGTTATATGCCAAGTTTAGCAAATGTGAGTTTTGGTTGAAGGGAGTTGGATTTCTTAGACATGTTATATCAGGAGAAGGTATAGCAGTCGACCCTACCAAGGTGAAATCAGTCACTGAGTGGTTGGCACCCACCTGAGTTGGAGAGATCCGTAGTTTTCTTGGACTCGCGGGATCCTATCGGAGATTCATTGAAAATTTCTCTAAGATTGCAAAGCCTATGACGACATTGTTGAAGAAGGACACCAAGTTCCATTGGACTGAGGAATGTGAAGCAAGTTTCCTAGAGCTGAAGAAACGTTTGACTACAGCCCCAGTGCTGATTCTGTCGGATATACGCAAGGATTTCCAAGTGTATTGCGACGCCTCTCGCTTAGGACTTGGAGGATTACTTATGCAAGACGGAAGAGTTGTTTCGTATGCCTCACGACAACTTAAACCACACGAGTTGAATTATGCCACGCATGATTTGGAGTTAGCAGCTGTAGTGCATGCACTCAAGACCTGGAGACATTTTCTTGTTGGAAATCATTGTGATGTGTACACGGATCATAAGAGTTTGAAGTATATTTTCACCCAGAAGGAGTTGAACCTCAGGAAAAGGAGATGGTTGGAGCTTATAAAAGATTATGATATGAAGTTGCACTATCATCCAGGCAAGGCCAATGTTGTAGCAGATGTTTTGAGCCGGAAGACTTACGTCAACATCCTCGTAAGCAAAGGAATGCCAAAGGAGTTAGCAGAGGATCTCAGGGAACTTCGTTCGGAGATAGTTCCTAAAGGTTTTGTTACAACCATGGAAGTGCAGTCAACATTGTTGGGAAAGATTCGAGAAGCTTAGAAGGATGACAAAGAAATTGCCGAGATAAAGGAGAAGATGAGTGAAGGAAAAGCCAAAGGTTTTCGTGAGGATGAGCACGACACCTTGTGGTTCGAGGACCTTGTATATGTTCCCAATAATGCCGAGATCAGGAAGTTGATATTACAGGAAGCTCATGACTCACCATACTTGATACACCCCGGAAACACCAAGATGTATTTGTATTTGAAGGAGCGTTTCTGGTGGACTGGAATGAAGAAGGATATTGCCGAGTATGTAGCTGTATGTGATGTATGTCAGAGAGTGAAGGCAGAACATCAGAAGCCAGCAGGACTACTGCAGCCTATGCCGATACCCGAATGGAAGTGGGACAAACTTGGCATGGATTTTATCACCGCATTACCCAGGACCCGATCGAGATATGATTCTATCTGGGTAGTAGTGGACCGCTTGACCAAAGTAGCTCACTTTATCGCAGTGAAAACCACTTATACAAGTGCGAAGTTGGCCAAGATATATATGACCAGGATCGTATGTCCGCATGGAGTTCCGAGGACCATCGTATCAGATAGAGGAACACAGTTTACTTCAAAGTTTTGGCACCAGCTGCATTAGACTTTGGGAACCAGGCTGGAGTTCAGTACAGCTTTTCACCCGCAGACAGATGGATAGACAGAGAGAGTCAATCAGATTCTGGAGGACATGCTGAGAGCTTGTGCACTAGACTATGGATCTAGTTGGGATGATAATTTGCCCTACGCAGAGTTCTCGTACAACAATAGTTACCAGGCCAGTTTGAAGATGGCACTGTTCGAGGCCCTGTATGGAAGAAGGTGCAGAACACCGTTGATGTGGGATGAGGTTGGAGACAGACAGCTGTTTGGACCCGATTTGATTAAGGAGTTCGAAGAGAAGGTTAAACTAATTCGAGATAGACTAAAGATAGCTCAGTCAAGACAGAAAAGTTATGCAGACTCAAAACGCAAGGAGGTGGTCTATGAAATCGGAGACAGAGCGTATTTGAGAGTGTCACCACTTCGAGGAGTTAAACGATTTGGAGTTAAAGGAAAGTTAGCCCCGAGATTTGTGGGACCGTACCGTGTTTTGGAACGCATGGGAGAGGTAGCCTACAAGTTGGAGTTACCCGAAGGATTGTCGGGAGTTCATGATGTGTTTCACGTTTCCCAGTTGAAGAAGTGCCATGCAGGGATGGCTGATATCCCTCTGAGAGATACAGTGCCATTGGAAGCAATAAAGTTGGATAGTGATTTGACCTACGAGGAGAAACTTGTCAAGATTCTTGAGTTTGCCAATCGAGTTACTCGCAGGAAGGTTATCAAGTTTTGCAAAGTTCAGTGGAGCCACCATACCAAGGATGAAGCCACTTGGGAACGAGTGGATGATCTACAGAAAGACCATCCACACCTATTTTCTAGCCAACCCGAATCTCGAGGACGAGATTCATCTTAAGGGGGGTAGGTTTGTAACATCCCAAATTTTCAATTTCAAATGTTATACATAGGTCATCCATGCATATCATATTTTGTGCATTTCGACTTCCGCGATCCTTGAAATTCTAAGCAACTCAAGGACCCTCGGAGAGAGTTGGGGGATTTCACCGTTTTGCATATTTGAATTTTATCAAATATGGAAACAAGGATCACTTTGGTTTTAATAAATTTTCTCCCTGAAAATATTTCATACCAAAATATATGAGAGGAGATAATATGACTTCTCCAAAATAAATGAAATATTGGAGGAAAAATATTAAAATCAATTTGCATATTTTATTTGGATTTCATTGCAATTTTAATTGAATTAGGAAAATATGCATTTTTCAGAATTGCATTATAGGCCCAAATAAATGTTCACCTTATCCGGCTTATTTTTGGAGGACGGGAAAAATTTATTTCAGAATTTTTGGACTCCGTTTAGTATTTCTTTTCTTTGTTTTTCTGCATGGAATAATTTGAAAAAAAGGGGGAACTGACTTCAGGCCGTACCCGGCCGGGACTCTCTAGGCCGGCCTCTTATAAGCCGCTCGAGCCGTGACCCCGAGGCCCAGCCCGCCGTGCCGCGCCAACCCTAACCCCAGCCAGCCGCCACCGCTGCGCCGCGCCGCGCCACCACCTCCGCGTCGCCGCCGGAGTTGCCGCCGCCGCTGTTGTCACGTACACCGAGGTAGCCGCCGTTTTTTTTCTAAAACCGTTCGGTTTATTTCAAAAACCCTAGATCTATTTTTTAATAGACCGGTTCGGTTTTTTTCTCGGTTCAGTTAAACAGCGGACTTTCGTCCGTTCGTTCGTTTTAATGAACGCCGTTCACCCGTTAGTCACAAACAGCGAACGTTCGTTCGTTAGCCTGTTCGTCAGTTTTTCTTTTTTGAGGGTTTTTCGTGATTATTTTCGATCGCGATCTATGCCCTAATTTTTGATCTAGTTTATCTTTTCGCTCGTTTATCGAAATTAGGCGATTCAAGCGCCTAGATCTTCGTCTCGAAGCCCTCTTTCCGTTTAACCAACTTGAACAAGATTTTGGTACTGTAAAATTTGACTTTAGTCCAAATTAGTAATCGGACCTTGTTTCTTTCGCAGTTTGAGTATCGTTGCCTCGTTTGATTTGATTCTTTTTGCAAACCGGAGTTCTTAAGTTGAACTTTCTGGTTATATCTTCTTATTTGAGATTTACGCGTGCATCTTTGCTTGATTGCTTATGTATGCTATTATTTGTTTGCGATAGAACACCTGGAGTGCGAACCGTGCTACTACGAGTCTTTAGGATTTGCAGATCGTCAGCAAGGCAAGTAACACATTGATCATATTTCTTTCATACCTAGTTTTTATGCATTAGTTCTAATCCTTAAACCTTGCATGATTAGGATGTGATTAACTTGTGGGTATTGGGAAGTAGATGATGAGGTAGAACCTATAACCTGTTTTATTATCAAACTCCGGGAGTTACTTCTACGTTATCCTTATATTGCCATGCTATGCTCGTAGACGTGGTTTGGGTTTGAGAAATCCATGACAGATGTGAGATTGTTAATTAATGGTTCAACTTAAGGTGGCAACTTTAATACACATCTGGGTGGATTGCTTGTTTGGGCACCTGGGGATATACCAGTGTTGTCCAGGAGATCCCGGGGATATACCGTGCGATCCTCCTATGGTCCGCCACCCAGGCTCAAAGGGATCATGAGATTGTTCATGCTAGAAACTTCTGTGTGCAGCCACAAGCCTTATGGGATCTGGCATAGTTGAGTATGTTGTGTGACCACTTTCAGTGGTGGGGTAGCAGATGTAGAGGGAAAGTAGGTGTAACTGTCCACCCGGAGTAAAGAGTTAATGCTTCTGAAAGACTATGTCTCGGTCATCCGTTTCTCAAACACCATGTAGTGTGATAAATCCAACGGAGGAGATCGAGTCTTGTGGGGAAAAGTGCGCAAACCTCTATAGAGTGTACAAACTAATCATGGTTAGCCGTGTCCCCGGTTATGGACAACTTGACTATCTAGTACTTGGATTATCCTACTGTATCTCATCACTCTAAACTAATTTGTTGGGTTGATAATTACTTTCATTTGGGGTTTAGATGGGGGTACCATTCTCATTGTTTGAACTACCATGATAGTTAAATAAAAGTTTATTCCTTTGTTGTAGAAAAAAATTAGCTTTCCACAAAAACCATATAACCATAGAGCCTCCACCAGTCATATATGCATGTAGTGTTAGCATTTATCTATTCATTGCTCTACTGTGTTACATTGCCAGCATATTCCATGTGCTGACCTGTTTTCGGGATGCAATGTATTATGTTGTAGACTTTTCAGACAAGGAGTAAGATGCGATAGGTCGTTTGTCATGCACCCAGCTATGCCGTTGGAGTTGATGGACTCACTTTATCTTCCAAGCCTTCCGCTATTATCATATTAGATGGCCTTAAGCCATATTTATTGTAATAAGTTCTCTTTTGAGACATTCGATGTAATAAGTGTGTGATTGCTACTCTGTTATAAATCCTTCGAGTACTGTGTGTGTCAGCATTACCGATCCAGGGATGACACTGAAGCACAGAGACTTGACCGTTTGAGGTCGGGTCTCTACAATTTAATTTCTTATCAACTATTTGTCCTAGAATAGGCCCTACAACAAAATAACTAGCATCACACATAATTTCAAATGGTAAATTCCAATCAGGAGGTTGAACAATAGGTGCAGAAACCAAAGCTTTCTTAAGTATTTCAAATGCTTCTACACAATCATCATCGAAGACAAAAGTGACATCTTTTTGTAAGAGATTAGTCAGAGGCCGAGAAATTTTAGAGAAGTCCTTAATGAACCTCCTATAAAAACCGGCATGACCAAGGAAGCTTCTTATACCTTTAATGTCCTTAGGACACGGCATCTTTTCAATAGCATCAACTTTAGCTTTATCAACTTCAATACCTCTTTCAGAAATTTTATGCCCCAAGACAATACCTTCATTAACCATAAAGTGGCACTTCACCCAATTCAAGACAGGATTAGTTTCTTCACATCTCTGCAAAACTCGATCAAGGTTGCTTAAGCAACCATCAAAAGAAGTCCCATCAACAGAGAAATCATCCATGAAAACCTCAACAATCTTTTCACAAAAGTCAGAGAATATAGCAGTCATACATCTTTGAAAGGTAGCAGGTGCATTATATAAACTAAAAGGCATACGTCTATAATCAAGGGTACCCAAAGGGCAAGTAAAAGTTGTATTTTCTTGATCCTCTTTTGACACAGGCATTTGAGAGAAACCAGAATAACCATCTAGAAAGCAAAAATGTGTATTTTTGGATAATTTTTCTAGCATTTGATCAATAAAAGGTAAAGGGTAATGATCCTTTTTAGTAGCTTTATTTAATTTGCAGAAATCAATTACCATTCTATAACATGTAACAATTCTTTGTGGGATCAATTCAACTTTATCATTAGGAACAATAGTAATACCTCCCTTCTTAGGGACACAATGGACATGACTTACCCACTGACTATCAACAACGGGATAAATTATACCTGCCTCCAGAAGCTTTAGTATTTCTTTTCTTACCACTTCTTTCATCTTAGGATTTAACCGTCGTTGGTGATCAACAACTGGTTTAGCATCTTTCTCCAATTTTATTTTGTGCTGGCAGAGAGTGGGACTAATGCCCTTAAGATCATCAAGAGTATATCCAATAGCAGCACGGTGCTTCTTCAGAGTTTTCAATAATTGTTTTCTTCATGCTCTGAAAGGTTAGCACTAATAATAACAGGATATATCTCTTTCTCATCAAGATAAGCATATTTAAGAGTATCAGGTAAAGGCTTAAGCTCAAACACAGGATCACCCTTGGGTGGAGGAGGATCCCCTAGAATTTCAACAGGTAAGTTGTGCTTCAAAATAGGTCCCTATTTAAAGAATACTTCATCTATTTCCCTTCTTTTATTCATAAACATACCATTTTCATGATCTAGCAAATATTGTTCTAAAGGATCAGTAGGAGGCACGACAATAGAAGCAAGACCAATAATTTCATCTTTACTAGGCAATTCCTTATCATGGGGTTGTCCACGAAATTTAGCAAAATTAAACTCATGAGACATATCCCCTAAACCAATAGAAACAATATCCTTATTGCAGTCTATTTTAGCATTAACAATATTCAAGAAGGGTCTACCAAATATTATGGGACAAAAGTCATCTTGTGGGGAACCAAGAAGAAGAAAATCAGCAGGATATTTAACTTTCCTACACAAGACTTCAACATCTCTAACAATCCAAACTGGTGAAATGGTATCTCTATTGGTAAGCTTAATTGTAACATCTATCTCTTCTATCTCAGCAGGTGCAATATCATGCATAATTTCTTTGTATAAGGAATGAGGTATTTGTAACATCCCAAATTTTCAATTTGGAATGTTATACATTAGACCATCATTGCATATCATAATTTATTTGCTTTTGGTTTTGATCCTAGAAATTCCACGCAACTCAAGGACCCACGGAGAGAGTTGGGGATTTCGTTATTTTCATATTTGAGTTCTCTCAACTTTTCAGAATAGGATCATTTGATTTTAATTATTTTATCATCAATTATTTCTATTACAAAAATATGAGAGAGGGAATAAAATGACTTTCCCAAAATAAAGAAATATTGAGGATTTAATAATAAAATCAAATAAGATTTTATTTCGGAGTTTTTCGGTATTTTATTTGAATTTAGGAAAAATGTGCGTTTTTCAAAATTGCATTTAGGCCCCAAATAAATGGTCACCTTCCGCGGCTTGATTTTAAAGCCCGGGAAAATTTATTTCGGGATTTTTGGAGTCCGTTTAGTATTTCTTTTATTTGTTTTTTACGTGGAATAATTAAAAAAACGTGAACCGACTTTGGGCCGTACCCGAGCGGGACTCCGCCCGGGGCAGCCTTTAAATAGCCGCCGCCCGAGCCGCGCCAGCCCACCAGAGCTGCCGCCAACCCTAACCCTAGTCGTGCCTCGATTCGCGCGCCCGCCGCTGCCGCCGGAGCCGCCGCCGACCCGCCTCCCGAGGAAAAAAAAGGGGATCGCGGTTTTATTTTAATTTTTTTAGTTTTGGTTTTTTAAATACATCGGTTTTTCCGGTTTATTTATTTAGCGAGCGTTCGTTCGTTCTAGCGAACGTTCGTTGTTTTTCTTTTTCTCAGATTAAATCCACGATTTTTCTGATCGCGATTCCTGATCCGATTTTCGTTTTAGTATAACTTTTCGCTCGTTTATCGGAATCAGGCGATTCAAGCACCTGGAGTTTCGTCTCGAAACCCTCTATCCATTTAACCAACTTAAGCAAGTTTTTGCCACTATAAAAATTGCCCTAGATCCAGAATAGTAAACAAAGCTTGTTTCTTTTGCCGTTTGACTTTCGTTGCTTCGTTTGATTTGATTCTTTTTGCAAACCGGAGTTCTTACGTTGAACCTTCTGGTTAGATCTCTTATTTGAGTTTTACCCATGCATTAGATGAATACTTATTGTATGCTTGTTTGTTTGTCTGCGATAGAATACGCGGAGTGCGCCGCCTGTTACTTCGAATCTCTAGGTTTCGCGGATCATCAGCAAGGCAAGTAACACTTTGATCATACCTCCTACTACCCAGTTTTATTGCATTAGATCAATCCTCAAACATTGCATGATTAGGACCTAATTAAATTGTGGGATGGGAAGTTGTTGAGGTAGTACCTATTACCTGTTATATTATCAAACCTTTGGGAGTTACTTCTACGTTTGCTTACTATTGCCATGCTATGCTAGTAGACGTGGATTGGGTGAGTGATATCCATGACAGATGAGAGTTTGTTAATTAATGGTTTATCTAAGGTGGCAACTTAAACACACATCTGGGTGGATTGAGGTACCTGGGTATTCCAGGATTGCCTGTTTTTCTTTATGGACCGCCACCCAGGCCCAAAGGGATCATGAGATTTTTCATGCTAGAAACTTTCGTGTGCAGCCATAAGCTATTATGGGCTCTAGCATAGTTGATTAAGTCATGTGAACTCTTACAGGGTAGGCTAGCAGATGTAGGGGAAAGTAGGTGTAACGGTCTATCCATCGTAAGGTGCTAGCGCTTCTGAAAGACTATGTCTCGGTCATCCGTTTCTCAAACACCATGTAGTGCGAGAAACCAAACGGAGGCGATCAAGTCTTGTGGGGAAAAGTGCGCAAACCTCTGCAGAGTGTATAAACTAATCATTATTAGCCATGTCCCCAGTTATGGACAGCTTGAGTATCTAGAACTTGGATTATCATGTGAATCTCAACATGTTACTCTAAAAATTAATTTTGTTGGGTTTTGTTTAATGACGATGCTTAATTGGGATTGAGGATGCTGTCAACAATTCTCAATGTTTAACAACCACCATGATAGTTAAATAAATTTATTCCTTTGCAGAAGGGAAAAATTGGCTTTTCGCAAAACTATAACTATAGAGCTTTCCACCAGCCAAATATGCATATAGTATAGCTGTTTCATTCCATTACTCTCTATGTGTTACTTTGCCAGCATATTCCATGTGCTGACCCATTTCAGGCTGCAACGTTAATGTTGCAGACTTTTCAGACGTCGATTAAGGAGTTTTAGGTCATGGTTCTATACTCAGTGATGCCGTTGGAGTTGATGGACTCACTTATCTTCCAAGCCTTCCGCTGTTATAGTTACTAGATGGCCTTAAGCCATATTTATTGTAATAAGTTCTCTATTGAGACACTCGATGTAATAAGTGTGTGATTGCTACTCTGTTATAAATCCCCGAGTACTGTGTGGTGTCAGCATTACTGATCCAGGGATGACACCTGAGCACAGAGATCAGATGTTTGAGGTCTGGTCGCTATAGAGATGGTATTAGAGCACACGCTGACTGTAGGACACGACCACTAAGCTAAAGACCTAGATCACTATTCACTCTCTTCTCTTCTGACCTCTCATCTTTTCTACTCTTTAGGATGGCGGATGCAAGGAACAAGTTCACGCAACCGGATGAAGATACACCCTTTGGACGTCACTTGAAGGAAATCACTAGATACCTGAACATAGGAGTACCAAGCTTCACCAGAACCTACAACGCCACTTTACCTGAAGAAGAGCGCTGGATGATTCAAGTTCAAGTTCCAGGAAGGACGTTCATGCCAGTCACTGAGCCCATAGAGTTTTCTTTTGATGCACCAACTTGGAATCTAGGAAAGAGCATGGCAGCTCACATCACCATGGGACGCATTGGAGAAGTCTACCACAATGATCTCAAGGATACTATCTACCAGATTTGTGGGCGCCGAGATGAACACTGGGAGATGATCAGCACGAGGAAGGATAGATCAGTTGCAACTTTTATCCAGGAGTTAAACCAGCACATTCGACGATAGGAGAACCAGATGTGCGCCGACATGATAGACCTGAAGAAGGCAAGGACAAGAATCAAGGAACTAGAGGAAGAACTTAAGGCTACACGTGAAGATTATGAAGAAGAAATTGAAGTATTGGTGGAGAAGAATGACGATCTGATCAAGAAGATTGGGATATTTATGGGAGGCCCTACACCAATAGATGAAGACGAAGAACCCAAGAAGATTCGCCCGGAAGACTACATCATCATCGACGACACCGACTCGGACCCAGATGACAGCGATGATGAATATGTTGATGAAGCCGGAGCAAATATCATGGAGTCTACAACCAAAAAATATTTCTAGTAGACCACCTCATCAGTAGTAGTAGTCCACCATGTAAATACAGTAGTCCGAGCACTTTTGCAATAGTTAGATCGATTGTATGCCCTTGTTTGAATGAATGAAGTGAATTGTTTGCTTTTGCCTGATGTGCATATGAGTAGTGTTTTCTCTTTAGACCCCCTCTATTCTTAAATCTCATCTTTTCTAAACCCTCAGATGCCTCCGAGACATGACCCCGGATTTACCTTTCCACCAGAGCTCACCCAGTTGATCCAGCAGCAGAACACATTGATGCAGTTGCTAGTCCAGAATCAGAATCAGGGGAACAACAACAACAACAACCCACCACCACCACCACCACCTGTTGATCACTTAGCCCGTTTTCTTAGACTGAATCCGCTGGTGTTTTCCAGTAGCACCGAGCCGATAGTAGCAGATGATTGGCTCCGCAAGACAGCTAGAGAGTTGACCACAACAGGATGCATAGATGCGGAGAAGGTGAAGTTTGCCGCACATCAGCTTGAAGGACCCCCAGCATCATGGTGGGAGAATTTCACAGCCACTTTCCCTGTCGACACTGTCACTTGGGACCAGTTTCAGCAGGCTTTTCGAACTGCCCATGTTTCAGCAGGAGCTATGGCCATGAAGAAGCGTGAGTTTCGCAACTTGCGCCAAGGAGGACGGACAGTTGGCCAGTATGTGGAGGACTTTAGTAAATTAGCACGTTATGCCCCAGATGACGTTGCTACGGATGCAGCTAAGTAGGAGAAGTTTCTAGAAGGACTCAATGATGAGTTGAGCATGCAGTTGATGGTAGCAACCTTCAACAACTACCAGGAGTTGGTAGACCGTGCTCTTATGATTGAAGGCAAACAGCAGCAAATTGAGAACCGCAAGAGGAAGTATGGACAAGGGAAGTACAATTCTGGAGCTCAGCAGAAGCCACATTTTACCCCTAGATCGGGAGGACATTTTCAGCATACCCATGGAGGAGGTAGCTCGCACAATCACAACGGCACCAAGAATGGTAAGGGCAATGGAGGAAGAAACGGCCAGAACCGTACCAACCCATGAACCCCAGCCAAGAAGGACCTGAGCCAAGTCACTTGCTTTAAGTGCCAGAAGACCGGACATTATGCCAATGAATGTCCTGAAGGCCAGAATGGCAATGGAAGCTCTAGGAAGGAGCCAAACCCTTTCAACAGGGGACAGGTGAACCATGTTAACGTGGAGGAGGTTGAAGAGCAACCGAATGCAGTAATCGGTAAGTTTTTGGTTAAGTCATTTACTGCACTTGTTCTTTTTGATACTCGTGCATCACATTCATACATATCAAGGGGATTTGTGGATAAGTATAACCTGCCCACTAAGGTTCTTAGAACACCTATGCTAGTAAGCTCACCAGGAGCGGAGTATATGGCCAGTCAAGGATGTTTCAAGTGCCATTGAGTATAGGTAGGCATGTGTTTCCCTCGGATTTAATCATTTTGGAATCACAAGGATTGGATGTAATTCTGGGTATGGATTGGCTGTCGATGTACGGAGGAAACATTGATTGCGCCAGTAAGACAATTTTGCTTACTACCCCAGAAGGGAGAAGGATCAAGTATGTATCCCGACATGTGCTAAAAGGGACTCGAGTAAATTGTTACAGGAGTTCTGTAGGAGGAAGTACCAGTGGTAAGGGATTTCCCTGAAGTATTTCCAGAAGAGTTGCCAGGCATGCCACCGGATAGAGATATTGAGTTTTTGATTGAGCTATTGGCAGGCACAGGGCCAATATCAAAGAGACCATACAGGATGCCTGCAAAGGATTTGGTGGAGATTAAGAAGCAGATTAAGGAGTTACTGGATAAAGGTTACATTCGCCCAAGTTTGTCGCCTTGGGGATCACCAGTACTTCTAGTGGAGAAAAAGGATGGATCGTTAAGGATGGTTGTTGATTATCGAGGATTGAATGAAGTAACCATCAAGAACAAGTACCCACTACCAATGATCAATGATCTGTTTGATCGATTGCAAGGATCTAAGGTATTTTCCAAGATCGATCTGCGATCAGGATACCACCAGTTGAAGATTCGAGAACAAGATATACCTAAGACAGCTTTTACCACCAGGTATGGGCTGTACGAGTATTCTGTTATGTCATTTGGTTTGACTAATGCACCTGCCTATTTTATGAACATAATGAACAAAGTGTTTATGGAGTTCTTGGATAAGTTCGTTGTGGTGTTCATTGATGATATTCTGGTTTACTCGAAAAGTGAAGAGGAGCATAAGGAGCATTTGCAATTGGTACTTGAGAAGCTCAGAGAACATCAGTTGTATGCAAAGTTCAGCAAATGTGAGTTTTGGGAAGGAAGTAGGATTCCTCGGACACGTTATATCCGGAGAAGGTATATCAGTAGATCCCACTAAAGTTGATACCGTGACCAAGTGGGAGGCACCAACAACAGTTGGAGAGATCCGGAGTTTCCTTGGACTCGTAGGATACTACCGGAGATTCATTGAGAATTTCTCAAAGATTGCGAAGCCTATGACGGAGTTGTTGAAAAAGGATACCAAGTTCATATGGACCGAGGAGTGTGAGGCTAGTTTCCAGGAGTTGAAGAAACTCTTGGTTACTTCACCAGTGTTGATTTTGCCAGACCAGACCAAGGATTATGAGGTGTACTACGATGCTTCACGTCGAGGACTTGGAGCAGTGCTTATGCAGGAAGGGAGAGTTGTTTCATATGCTTCAAGACAGCTTAAGCCTCACGAGTTGAATTATGCTACGCGTGATTTGGAGTTAGCAGCCGTAGTGCATGCACTGAATACTCGGAGACATTTCCTCATTGGAAATCATTGTGAGGTGTACACGGATCACAAGAGTTTGAAGTACATTTTCACGCAGAAGGAGTTGAACCTCAGACAAAGGAGATTGTTGGAGCTCATCAAGGATTATGATATGAGATTGCATTACCATCCCAGAAAGGCTAATGTAGGAGCTGACGCATTGAGTCGCAAAAGCCATGTCAATACACTAATGACGGGAGAAATACCAAGGGAGTTAGCCGAAAATCTTCATGAACTATGTTTGGAAATAGTTCCGAGAGGCTATGTAGCAGCATTGGAGATTCAGTCAACTTTGATGGATAGAATCAGAGAAGCTCAGAAGACTGACAAGGAGATTGCCTCTATAAAGGAGAAAATGAGCGAAGGTAAGGCTAAAGGATTTCGTGAGGATGAGCACGACACCCTATGGTTTGAAGACCGTGTTTATGTGCCCAATGACCCGGAGATCAGGAAATTGATTCTGCAAGAGGCACACGATTCACCATATTCGATTCACCCAGGAAATACCAAGATGTATTTGGATTTGAAGGATATTTTCTGGTGGACCAGAATGAAGAAAGATATTGCGGAGTATGTAGCAGTTTGTGATGTATGTCAGAGAGTAAAGGCAGAGCATCAGAAGCCAGCAGGATTGCTACAGCCATTGCCGATACCCGAATGGAAGTGGGATAAGTTAGGCATGGATTTTATCACGGGATTACCCAGGACTCATTCAGGCTATGACTCGATTTTGGTTGTAGTTGATCGGTTGACGAAAGTAGCTCATTTCATCCCGGTAAAGACCACTTACACCAGTGCTAAGTTGGCAAAGATATACATGACCAGGATTGTATGCTTACATGGAGTTCCGAGGTGTATAGTATCAGATAGAGGAACCCAGTTTACCTCAAAGTTCTGGAATCAGTTGCACGAAACTTTGGGTACCAGGCTAGAGTTCAGCACAGCTTTTCATCCACAGACAGATGGACAGACCGAGAGAGTCAATCAGATTTTGGAGGACATGCGGAGAGCTTGTGCGCTAGATTATGGATCTAGTTGGGACGAGAATTTGCCATATGCAGAGTTCTCTTACAACAACAGCTATCAATCCAATTTAAAGATGGCCCCTTTCGAAGCCTTGTATGGAAGGAGGTGCAGGACACCGTTGACGTGGGATGAAGTTGGAGACCGCCAGTTGTTTGGACCTGACTTGATTAAGGAGTCTGAATAGAAGGTGAAATTGATTCGCGATAGGCTCAAGATAGCCCAGTCCAGACAGAAGAGTTATGCAGATTCTAAACGCAAGGAGACAGTTTACGAAGTTGGACATAGAGCTTATCTTTGAGTATCCCCACTTCGGGGAACAAAGCTCTTTGGTGTTAAAGGAAAGTTAGCGCCACGATTTGTAGGACCATACCGAGTATTGGAACGTATGGGAGAAGTGGCCTACAAGTTGGAATTGCCTGAAGGATTGTCAGGAGTTCATGATGTGTTCCACATTTCTCAGTTGAAGAAGTGCCACGCGGAGATTGCTGACATACCTTTGAGAGACACCGTGTCATTGGAAGTAATTCAGTTGGATAACAAATTGACCTATGAGGAGAAACCAGTTAAGATTCTAGAGTATGCCAGTCGAGTCACTCGCAACAAGGTTATCAAGTTTTGCAAGGTTCAATGGAGCCACCACACGGAGGATGAAGCCACCTGGGAGCGAGAGGAAGATTTGCTCAAGGACCACCCTCACCTATTTTGTAGCCAACCCGAATCTCGAGGGCGAGATTCATCTTAAGGGGGGTAGGTTTGTAACATCCCAAATTTTCAATTTGGAATGTTATACATTAGACCATCATTGCATATCATAATTTATTTTCTCTTGGTTTTGATCCTAGAAATTCCACGCAACTCAAGGACCCACGGAGAGAGTTGGGGATTTCGTTATTTTCATATTTGAGTTCTCTCAAATTTTGAGAATAGGATCATTTGATTTTAATTATTTTATCATCAATTATTTCTATTACAAAAATATGGGAGAGGGAATAAAATGACTTTCCCAAAATAAAGAAATATTGAGGATTTAATAATAAAATCAAATAAGATTTTATTTTGGAGTTTTTCGGTATTTTATTTGAATTTAGGAAAAATGTGTGTTTTTCAAAATTGCATTTAGGCCCCAAATAAATGTTCACCTTGTGCGGCTTGATTTTAGAAGCCCAGAAAAATTTGTTTTGGGATTTTTGGAGTCCGTTTAGTATTTCTTTTATTTGTTTTTCTGCGCGGAATAATTAAAAAAAACACGAACCGACTTTGGGCCGTACCCAAGCGGGACTCCGCCCGAGGGGCAGCCTTTAAATAGCCGCCGCCAAGCCGCCCTAGCCCACCAGAGCCGCTGCCAATCCTAACCCTAGCCGTGCCACGATCCGCGCGCCCGCCGCCACCGCCGGAGCCGCCGCCGACCCGCCTCCCGAGGTATATATATATATACATATATATAAGGGAAAAAGGGGGTCGCGGTTTTTTTTAGTTTCGGTTTTTTTAAACAGATCGGTTTTCCGGTTTATTTATTTAGCGAGCGTTCGTCCGTTCGTTCGTTCTAGCGAACGTTCATCGTTTTTCTTTTTCTCTGATTAAATCCGTGATTTTTCTGATCGCGATTCCAGATCCGATTTTCGTTTTAGTATAACTTTTCGCTCGTTTATCGGAATCAGGCGATTCAAGCGCCTGGAGTTTCGTCTTGAAACCCTCTATCCGTTTAACCAACTTAAACAAGTTTTTGCCACTGTAAAAATTGCCCTAGATCCAGAATAGTAAACGAAGCTTGTTTCTTTTGCCGTTTGACTTTCGTTGCTTCGTTTGATTTGATTCTTTTTGCAAACCGGAGTTCTTAAGTTGAACCTTCTGGTTAAATCTCTTATTTGAGTTTTACCCGTGCATTAGATTAATACTTATTGTATGCTTGTTTGTTTGTCTGTGATAGAATACCCGGAGTGCGCCGCCTGTTACTTCGAATCTCTAGGTTTCACGGATCATCAGCAAGGCAAGTAACACTTTGATCATACCTCCTACTACCCAGTTTTATTGCATTAGATCAATCCTCAAACATTGCATGATTAGGATCTAATTAAATTGTGGGATGGGAAGTAGTTGAGGTAGTACCTATTACCTGTTATATTATCAAACCTTTGGGAGTTACTTCTACGTTTGCCTATTATGCCATGCTATGCTAGTAGACGTGGATTGGGTGAGTGATATCCATGACAGATGTGAGTTTGTTAATTAATGGTTTATCTAAGGTGGCAACTTAAACACACATCTGGGTGGATTGAGGTACCTGGGTATTCCAGGATTGCCTGTTTTTCTTTATGGACCGCCACCCAGGCCCAAAGGGATCATGAGATTTTTCATACTAGAAACTTCCGTGTGCAGCCACAAGCTATTATGGGCTCTAGCATAGTTGATTAAGTCGTGCGAACTCTTACAGGGTAGACTAGCAGATGTAGGGGAAAGTAGGTGTAACGGTCTATCCATCGTAAGGTGCTAGCGCTTCTGAAAGACTATGTCTCGGTCATCCGTTTCTCAAACACCATGTAGTGCGAGAAACCAAACGGAGGCGATCGAGTCTTGTGGGGAAAAGTGCGCAAACCTCTGCAGAGTGTATAAACTAATCATGGTTAGCCGTGTCCCCGGTTATGGACAGCTTGAGTATCTAGTACTTGGATTATCATGTGAATCTCAACATGTTACTCTAAAATTAATTTTGTTGGGTTTTGTTTAATGATGATGCTTAATTGGGATTGAGATGCTGTCAACCATTCTCAATGTTTAACAACTACCATGATAGTTAAATAAAATTTATTCCTTTGCAGTAGGGAAAAATTGGCTTTACGCAAAACTGTAACCATAGAGCTTTCCACCAGCCAAATATGCATATAGTATAGCTGTTTCATTCCATTACTCTCTATGTGTTACTTTGCCAGCATATTCCATGTGCTGACCCGTTCCAGGCTGCAATGTTAATGTTGCAGACTTTTCAGACATTGATTAAGGAGTTTTAGGTCATGGTTCTATACTCAGTGATGCCGTTGGAGTTGATGGACTCACTTATCTTCCAAGCCTTCCGCTGTTATAGTTATTAGATGGCCTTAAGCCATATTTATTGTAATAAGTTCTCTATTGAGATAGTCGATGTAATAAGTGTGTGATTGCTACTCTGTTATAAATCCCTGAGTACTGTGTGGTGTCAGCATTACTGATCCAGGGATGACACCTAAGCACAGAGATCAGACTGTTTGAGGTCTGGTCGCTACAGTATTGCACTTGCACTAGCACCCATATCACATAAGCCATGATAGCAATGATCTCCTATTTTAACAGAAATAACAGGCATGCCCACAACAGGTCTATGTTTATTTTTAGTATCAGGTCTAGTAAATAACATGGCCATCAATATTATCGGCCAAGAGATCTTTAACCATAGCAACACTAGGTTCAACCTTAATTTGCTCAAGGGGTTTAGGTGTCCTAATATTACTTTTGTTAACCACGGTTGAAGCGTTAGCATGATTCTTTGTTCTAACAGGGAAATGTGGTTTCTCAATATAAGCAGTAGGAACAACATGATCATTATAAGTGATAGTCTTTTCTTCAACTTTAATAAATGCAACTACATTTACTTCAATGGGAGGATTATATTTAAACCACTTCTCCTTAGGGAGATCAACATGAGTAGCATAGGCTTCACAGAAAGAAGCTACTATCTCAGAGTCAAGTCCATATTTAGTGCTAAATTCACGGAAAGCATCGGTATCCTCAAAAGATTTAACACAATCAAATTCAGGTGTTATACCTGACTCGTTACCTTCGTCGAGGTCCCAATCTTCAGAGTTGCGTTTAATTCTTTCCAAGAAATCCCATTTGAATTCAACTTCATCATAAAAGATCCAGTACAAGAAGTATCGAGCATGGAGCGATTAATGAGAGAAAGACGAGCATAAATTTTTTGAATAATCATTTCTTTCGAGAGCTCATGATTGGGGAACGAATATAACATTGACTTAGGTCTCCCCCAAGCTTGAGCGATACTTTCTCCTTCGCGAGGCCAAAAATTATATATATATAATTACGATCACGATGAACAAGATGCATAGGATAAAACTTCTAATGAAATTCCAGCTTCAATAGTTGGTAGTACCATGATCCAATATCATCACATAGCCTCAACCATGTCAATGCATCTCCCTTCAAAGATAAAGGGAAGACCTTCTTATTGATAACATCCTCGGGCATACCTGCAAGCTTAAATAATCCACAAACTTCATCCACATAGATTAGGTGCAATTTGGGATGTAATGTTCCATCACCTGTGAAAGCATTACTTAGTAGTTTCTCAATCATACCCGAAGGAATTTCAAAGTAAACATTTTCAGTAGGTTCAGTAGGTTGAGGAGAAAATCTTTGCTCTACAGGTCGGGGTGAAGATACCCCAAACAAGCCCCTCAAAGGATTATGTTCCATAGTAACAAGTGACAGTAAATTTCAGCACACTATATAAATTTTTCCTTACCAAATTCCACCTACCAAAGGCGCTTCACTCCCCGTCAACGGTGCCAGAAAAGAGTCTTGATGACCCACAAGTGTAGGGGATCTATCGTAGCCTTTTCGATAAGTAAGAGTGTCGAACCCAACGAGGAGTAGAAGGAAATGATAAGCAGTTTTCAGCAAGGTATTCTCTGCAAGCACTGAAATTATTGGTAACAGATAGTTTTGTGATAAGGTAATTTGTAATGGGTAGCAACTAATAAAAGTAAATAAGGTGCAGCAAGATGGCCCAATCCTTTTTGAAGCAAAGGACAATCCTGGACAGACAATTATATAAAGGAAAGCGCTCCCGAGGACACGTGGGAATTATCGTCAAGCTATCTTTCATCACGTTCATATGATTCGCGTTTGGTACTTTGATAATTTGATATGTGGGTGGACCGGTGCTTGGGTACTGCCCTTACTTGGATAAGCATACCACTTATGATTAACGCCTATTGCAAGCATCCGCAACTACAACAAAAGTATTAAAGTAAACCTAACAATAGCATGAAACATATGGATCCAAATCAGTCCCTTACGAAGCAACACATAAACTAGGGTTTAAGCTTCTGTCACTCTAGCAACCCATCATCTACTTATTACTTCCCAATGCCTCCCTCTAGTCCCAAATAATGGTGAAGTGTCATGTAGTTGACGTTCACATGACACCACTAGAGGGATGACAACATACATCTCATCAAAATATCGAACGAATACTGAATTCACATGACTACTTATAGAAAGACTTCTCCCATCTCCTCAGGAACAAACGTAACTACTCACAAAGCATATTCATGTTCATAATCAGAGGGGTATTAATATGCATAATGGATCTGAACATATGATCTTCCACCAAGTAAACCAACTAGCATCAACTACAAGGAGTAATCAACACTACTAGCAACCCACATGTACCAATCTGAGATTTGGATACAAAGATTGGATACAAGAGATGAACTAGGGTTTGAGATGAGATGGTGCTGGTGAAGACGTTGATGGAGATTGATCCCCTCCTGATGAGAGGATCGTTGGTGATGACGATGGTGATGATTTCCCCCTCCCGGAGGGAAGTTTCCCCGACAGAACAACTCCACCGAAGCCCTAGATTGGTTCTGCCAAGGTTCCACCTCGTGGCGGTGGAGTTTCATCCCGTAAGCTTGCTTATGATTTTTTCCTCGACGAAAGACTCCATATAGCCAAAGATGGGTATGAGAGGGCAACCAGGGGGCCCACGAGGCAGGGGGCGCGCCAAGGGGGGTAGGGCGCGCCCCCACCCTCGTGGACGGTGGGTGGGCCCCCTCTGGTACTTTCTTTGCCCAATATTGTTTATATATTCTGAAAATAATTCCTGTGGAGTTTTAGGACTTTTGAAGATGTGTAGAATAGGTCTCTAATATTTGCTCCTTTTCCAGCCCAGAATTCTGGTTGCTGGCATTCCCCCTCTTCATGTAAACCTTGTAAAATAAGAGATAATAGGCATAAGTATTGTGACATAATGTGTAATAACAGCCCATAATGCAATAAATATCAATATAAAAGCATGATGCAAAATGGACGTATCAACTCCCCCAAGCTTAGACCACGCTTGTCCTTAAGCGAAAGCCGAAATCGAAAAATATGTCCACATGTTTAGAGATAGAGGTGTCGATAAAATAAAATACGGACATGAGGGCATCATGATCATTCTTAGAACAGCAATATATATATATATATATTGTCATATGATCTCTTATATGCTAAAGTAACAATTCATTCACATACTCAAGTATGAACGAGAAACTTCATTGAAAACTAACAAACTATAATCCCAGTCATTGAAGCAATTGCAATTTATCATAACATAGGAAAGAGTCAATATAAGAGCTTCTCAGCAAGTCCACATACTCAACCATCATTTAGTCTTTCACAATTGCTAACACTCACGCGATATTTATGGTTATGATGTTTTAATCGGACACAGAGAAAGATAGGGGCTTATAGTTTTGCCTCCCAACTTTTTACCTCAAGCGTAATGTCAACAATAATAGTTCATGAAAACCAACATCCAATTAGCCATATATATATCAGGATCCTTCCAACACATTGTGCTTGCCGAAGGATAAAATGTAAAAAGTAAAGGTGAAGATCACCGTGACTCTTTGCATGGAGTAATAGACAAGAATAAAAGATAGGCCCTTCGCAAAGGGAAGCAGAGGTTGTCATGTGCTTTTATGGTTGGATGCATAGAATCTTAATGCCAAAGAACGTCACTTTATATTGCCACTTGTGATATGGACCTTTATTTTGCAGTCCGTCGCTTTTATTTCTTCCACATCACAAGATCGTATAAAGCTTATTTTCTCCACACTAATAAGTCATACATGTTTAGGGAGAAATTCTTATTGGTTGCAACAATGACAACTTACTTGAAGGATCTTACTCAATCCATAGGTAGATATGGTGGACCCTCATGGCAAAACTGGGTTTAGGTTTGGAAGCACAAGTAGTATCTCTACTTGGTGCAAAGAAATTGGCTAGCATGAGAGGGAAAGGAAAGCTCAACATGTTGGATGATCCATGAAAATATAATTTATCTCAAGTGTAAGAAAACATAACCCATTACATTGTCTTCCTTGTCCAACATCAACTCTTTAGCAAGTCATATTTTAATGAGTTCTCACAATCATAAAAGATGTCCAAGATAGTATATTTATATGTGAAAACCTCTCTTTCTTTATTACTTCCTATTAATTGCAACGATGACCAAAACTATGTTTGTCAACTCTCAACAATTTTTATTCATCATACTCTTTATATGTGAGATCATTACTCTCCATAAGATCCACATGATCCCTTTATTTCTTTTTATTTCTTCTCTTTTATTCTATTCCCTCAAGATCATAGCAAAATAATCAAGCCCTTGACTCAACACTAATCTTTATTATATATAGCTCACAGACTCGATTACATAGAAGGATCATAAAGTAAAACTAAAACTAGATCATAATAAAACTTTATTCTACTAGATCAAGATATTACCAAAAGGATCGAACTAAGAAAAACGGTAAAGATAAAAGTGTGATGGTGATATGATACCGGGGCACTCCCCCAAGCTTGGCAGTTGCCCAGGGGAGTGCCCATACCCATGTGTTTATGTTTCCTTCCTCGAAGGTGGTGATGAAGGAGTTGTTGATGATGTAGGCTTGTTGTCCATCTTCCAAGGCATAGGATCACCAACATAGAAGGATGATTGTGTCTCCGGGATCCTCAAATCTGCAGCCAAACCCATCCTCTTGAATCTATATTCATACTCACAGTTTTGGTTTAGCAGATCATAGATCTGGGCTTGGAGGCGCTCGATTTTCTTGTGAAGCTTGAAAATGGCCTCCCCAATGTTCTTGTCATCCAGCTTGTGGTTGTTGGTGAACTCCATGATCATTATATGATTGGAGTCGAGTCCACGTTCCACCATCTCCTGGCACTTGGAAACTTGTTGCTCCAATGCCTGGAGCCTTGTCTCCATGCTTCTGGTCCTCCTTGGTCCCACAACATCGCGGATACGCAGCAACCCCTCATGCATCTCAACGGTTTGAGGGTGTTGCAGCACCTCTGCGAGGTAGGGGTTAATGACCTTCTCGAAGAACTTGTCCTTGGGGGCACTTGAAGACGCCATGGCGATCTAGATCTATCAGAAAAATAGATCGAAATGAAGACAAAGGATATTTGCGTGATACGGTGGTCAAAACCTTCGGGAGATTATATAATGAATTTTTACTGACCAAAAGAAGTATCGTGCAAGAAAATGGAGTCTGGAGAGCACACGAGGTGCCCACGAGGCAGGGGGCGCTCCCAGGGGGTAGGGCACGCCCTCCACCCTCGTGGAAGCCTCGTGTCCTTTCCGGTCTGCTTCTTATTTTCCTATTTTCTTAAATATTCCAAAATGGAGAGAAATTGCTATTAGAATTGTTTTGGAGTCGGTTTACTTACCGTACCACGTACCTATTCCTTTTCGGAGTCTGAAACGTTCTGGAAAGTGTCCCTTATGTATTCCTCCGGGGTTACGGTTTCAATAACATTAGTTTCAACATTTATGGGATTACCTGAGATATAATGTTTGATTCTTTGACCGTTAACCACCCTCAGATTTGTGCCTTCGAAGTTGTTGATTTTTATGGCACCGGAACGGTAGACCTCCTCGATGACGTAAGGACCTTCCCATTTAGAGAGGAGTTTGCCTACAAAAAACCTCAAACGAGAGTTGTATAACAATACATAGTCACCTAAATCAAACTCATGTTTTTGTATCCTTTTGTCATGCCATCTTTTAACCTTCTTCTTTAAACAGTTTGGCATTCTCGTAAGCCTGGGTTCTCCATTCATCAAGTGAGATAATGTCAAAAAGTCTCTTCTCACCGGCCAGTTTGAAGTCATAGTTGAGTTCTTTAATAGCCCAATATGCCTTATGTTCTAATTCAAGAGGTAAGTGACATGCTTTACCATAAACCATTCTATATGGAGACATACTCATAGGATTTTCATATGCAGTTCTGTAGGTCCATAATGCATCATCAAGTTTCTTGGACCAATTCTTTCTAGATCTATTGACATTCTTCTGCAAAATTAATTTAAGCTCTCTATTGCTAAGTTCTACTTGACCACTAGACTGTGGATGATATGGAGATGCAATTCTATGATTAACATCATACTTAGCAAGCATTTTACGGAAAGCACCAAGAATAAAATGTGAACCACCATCAGTCATTAAATATCTAGGATATCCAAACCTTGGAAAATGACTTCTTTAAGCATCTTAATAGAGGTGTTATGATCAGCACTACTAGTTGGAATAGCCTCTACCCACTTAGTAATGTAATCAACAGCAACTAAAATATGTGTATACCCATTAGAGGAAGGAAAAGGTCCCATATAATCAAAGCCCCAGACATCAAATGGTTCAATAACAAGTGAATAATTCATAGGCATTTCTTGACATCCACATTCATCACAAGACAAAACAAACTTACGGGCATCCTTGAAGAGAGTAGGCCAATAAAAACCGGATTTCAATACCTTATGTGCAGTTCTATCTCCAGCATGATGTCCTCCATAAGCCTCGGAGTGACACTTGCGTAGGATATGTTCATGTTCATGCTCAGGTACACAACGTCTAATAACACCATCTACTTCTTCTTTATAAAGATGTGGGTCATCCCAGACGTAATGTCTTAAATCATAGAAGAGCTTTTTCTTTTGCTGGTATGTGAAATTAGGTGGTATAAATTTAGCAACAATATAATTAGCATAATCAGCATACCATGGAGAAGTACGAGAAGCATTTATCACAGCTAATTGTTCATCAGGAAAGCTATCATCAATAGGTAGTGGGTCATCAAGAACATTCCCTAACCTAGACAAGTTATCTGCAACGGGGTTCTCAGCTCCCTTTCTATCAATAATATGCAAATCAAATTCTTGTAGCAAGAGGACACATCTAATAAGTCTAGGTTTATCATCTTTCTTTTCCATAAGATATTTAATAGCAGCATGATCAGTGTGAACAGTTACTTTAGAATCAACAATATAAGGTCTGAACTTATCAAAGCAAATACAACTGCTAAAAATTCTTTTTCAGTAGTAGCATAATTTCTTTGGCCACTGTCTAGAGTTTTACTAGCATATTGGATAACATTTCATTTCTTATCAACTCCTTGTCCTAGAACAGACCCTACAACGGAATCACTAGCATCACACATAATTTCAAATGGTAAATTCCAATCAGGAGGTTGAACAATAGGTGCAGAAACCAAAGCTTTCTTAAGTATTTCAAATGCTTCTACACAATCATCATCGAAGACAAAAGGGACATCTTTTTGTAAGAGATTAGTCAGAGGCCGAGAAATTTTAGAGGAGCCCTTAATGAACCTCCTATAAAAACCGGCATGACCAAGGAAGCTTCTTATACCTTTAATGTCCTTAGGAAAAGACATCTTTTCAATAGCATCAACTTTACCTTTATCAACTTCAATACCTCTTTCAGAAATTTCATGCCCCAAGACAATACCTTCATTAACCATAAAGTGGCACTTCTCCCAATTCAAGACAAGATTAGTTTCTTCACATCTCTGCAAAACTCGATCAAGGTTGCTTAAGCAATCATCAAAAGAAGTCCCATAAACAGAGAAATCAACCATGAAAACCTCGACAATCTTTTCACAAAAGTCAAAGAATATAGCAGTCATACATATTTGAAAGGTAGCAGGTGCATTACATAAACCAAAATGCATACGTCTATAAGCAAAGGTACCGAAAGGGCAAGTAAAAGTTATCTTTTCTTGATCCTCTTTTGACACAGGTATTTGAGAGAAACCAGAATAACCATCTAGAAAGCAAAAATGTGTATGTTTGGATAATCTTTCTAGCATTTGATCAATAAAAGGTAAAGGGTAATGATCCTTTTTAGTAACTTTATTTAATCGGCGGAAATCAATTACCATTCTATAACCTGTAACAATTCTTTGTGGGATCAATTCATCTTTATCATTAGGAACAATAGTAATACCTCCCTTCTTAGGGACACAATGGACAAGACTTACCCACTGATGATCAGCAACGGGATAAATTATACCTACCACCAGAAGGTTTATATTTCTTTTCTTACCACTTCTTTCATCTTAGGATTTAACCATCGTTGGTGATCAACAACTTGTTTAGCATCTTTCTCCAATTTTATTTTGTGCTGGCAGAGAGTGTGACTAATGCCCTTAAGATCATCAAGAGTATATCCAATAGCAGCACTGTGCTTCTTCAGAGTTTTCAATAATTTCTTTTCTTCATGCTCTGAAAGGTTAGCACTAATAATAATAGGATATATCTCTTTCTCATCAAGATACACATATTTAAGAGTATCAGGTAAAGGCTTAAGCTCAAACACGGGATCACCCTTGGGTGGAGGAGGATCCCCTAGAATTTCAACAGGTAAGTTGTGCTTCAAAATAGGTCCCTGTTTAAAGAATACTTCATCTATTTCCCTTCTTTCATTCATAAACATATCATTTTCATGGTCTAGCAAATATTGTTATAAAGGATCAGTAGGAGGCACGGAAATAGAAGCAAGACCAATAATTTCATATTTACTAGGCAATTCTTTATCATGGGGTTGTCTATGAAATTTAGCAAAATTAAACTCATGAGACATATCCACTAAACCAACAGAAACAATATCCTTATTGCAGTCTATCTTAGCATTAACAGTATTCAAGAAGGGTCTACCAAATATTATTGGACAAAAGTCATCTTATGGGGAACGAAGAATAAGAAAATCAGCAGGATATTTAACTTTCCCACACAAGACTTTAACATCTCTAACAATCCCAACTGGTGAAATAGTATCTCTATTGGCAAGCTTAATTGTAACATCTATCTCTTCTATCTCAGCAGGTGAAATATCATGCATAATTTCTTTGTATAAGGAATGGGGTATTGCACTTGCACTAGCACCCACATCACATAAGCCATGATAGAAATGATCTCCTATTTTAATAGAAATAACAGGCATGCCCACAATAGGTCTATGTTTATTTTTAGTATCAAGTCTAGCAATTCTAGCAGATTCATTGCAGAAGTAAATAACATGCCCATCAATATTATCGGCAAAGAGATCTTTAACCATAGCAACACTAGGTTCAACCTTAATTTGCCCAGGGGGTTTAGGTGTCTTAATATTACTTTTGTTAAGCACGGTTGAAGCTTTAGCATGATTCTTTATTCTAACAGGGAAAGGTGGTTTCTCAATATAAGTAGTAGGAACAACATGATCATTATAAGTGATAGTATTTTCTTCAAATTTAATAGGTGCAACTACTTTTACTTCAATGGGAGGATTATATTTAAATAACTTCTCCTTAGGGAGATCAACATGAGTAGCAAAGGATTCACAGAAAGAAGCTACTATCTCAGAGTCAAGTCCATATTTAGTGCTAAATTCACGGAAAGCATCAGTATCCTTAAAAGATTTAACACAATCAAATTTAGGTGTTATACCTAACTCGTTACCTTCATCGAGGTCCCAATCTTCAGAGTTGCGTTTAATTCTTTCCAATAAACCCCATTTGAATTCAATAGTCTTCATCATAAAAGATCCAGCACAAGAAGTATCGAGCATGGAGCGATTATTGAGAAAAAGACGAGCATAATTTTTTTTGAATAATCATTTCTTTTGAGCGCTCATGATTGGGGCATGAATATAACATTGACTTAATCCTCCCCTAAGCTTGAGCGATCCTTTCTCCTTCGCGAGGCCAAAAATTATTTATATAATTACGATCACGATGATCAAGATGCATAGGATAAAACTTCTGATGAAATTCCGATTTCAATCCTTGGTACTTCCATGATCCAATATCATCACATAGCCTCAACCATGTCAATGCATCTCCCTTAAAATATAAAGGGAAGACCTTCTTCTTTATAACATCCTCAGGCATACCTGCAAGCTTAAATAATCCACAAACTTTATCCACATAGATTAGGTGCATACCGGGATGTAATGTTCCATCACCTATGAAAGGATTAGCTAGCAGTTTCTCTATCATACCCAAAGGAATTTCAAAGTAAACATTTTCAGTAGGTTCAGTAGGTTGAGGAGCAACTCTTTGCTCTACTGGTCGGGGTGAAGATACCCCGAACAACCCCTCAAAGGATTATGTTCCATAGTAACAAGTGACAGTAAATTTCAGCACACTATATAAATTTTTCCTTACCAAATTCTACCTACCAAAGGCGCTTCACTCCCCGGCAACGGCGCCAGAAAAGAGTCTTGATGACCCACAAGTGTAGGGGATCTATCATAGCCTTTTCGATAAGTAAGAGTGTCGAACCCAACGAGGAGCAGAAGAAAATGATAAGCAGTTTCAGCAAGGTATTCTCTACAAGCACTGAAATTATTGGTAACAGATAGTTTTTTGATAAGGTAATTTGTAACGGGTAGCAAGTAATAAAATTAAATAAGGTGCAACAAGATGGCCCAATCTTTTTTTGTAGCAAAGGACAATCCTGGATAGACTCTTATATAAAGGAAAGCGCTCCCGGGGACACGTGGGAATTATCGTCAAGCTAGCTTTCATCATGTTCATAGGATTCACGTTCGGTACTTTGATAATTTGATATGTGGGTAGACCGGTGGTTGGGTACTGCCCTTACTTGGACAAGCATCCCACTTATGATTAACCCCTATTGCAAGCATCCGCAACTACAACAGAAGTATTAAGGCAAACCTAACCATAGCATGAAACATATGGATCCAAATCATCCCCTTACGAAGCAACACATAACCTAGGGTTTTAAGCTTCTGTCACTCTAGCAACCCATCATCTACTTATTACTTCCCAATGCCTCCCTCTAGTCCCAAGTAATGGTGAAGTGTCATGTAGTCGACGTTCACATGACACCACTAGAGGGATGGCAACATACATCTCATCAAAATATCGAACAAATACCAAATTCACATGACTACTTATAGCAAGACTTCTCCCATGTCCTCAGGAACAAACATAACTACTCACAAAGCATATTCATGTTCATAATCAGAGGGGTATTAATATGCATAATGGATCTGAACATATGATCTTCCCCCAAGTAAACCAACTAGCATCAACTACAAGGAGTAATCAACACTACTAGCAACCCACAGGTACCAATCTGAGGTTTGCATACAAAGATTGGATACAAGAGATGAACTAGGGTTTGAGATGAGATGGTGCTTGTGAAGATGTTGATGGAGATTGACCCCCTCCCGATGAGAGGATCGTTGGTGATGATTTCCCCCTCCCGGAGGGAAGTTTCCGTGACAGAACAGCTCCGGCGGAGCCCTAGATTGGTTCCGCCAAGGTTCCTCCTTGTGGCGGCGGAGTTTCATCCCGTAAGCTTGCTTATGATTTTTTCCTCGACCAAAGACTCCATATAGCCAAAGATGGGCATCAGAGGGCCACCAAGGGGCCCACGAGGCAGGGGGCGCCCAGGGGGGTAGGGCGTGCCCCCCACCCTCTGGACGGTGGGTGGCCCCCTTCTGGTACTTTCTTCGCCCAATATTTTTTATATATTCTGAAAATAATTCCCATGGAGTTTCACGACTTTTGGAGATGTGCAGAATAGGTCTCTAATATTTGCTCCTTTTCTAGCCCAGAATTTCAGCTGCCGGCATTCCTCCTCTTCATGTAAACCTTGTAAAATAAGAGAGAATAGGCATAAGTATTATGACATAATGTGTAATAACAGCCCATAATGCAATAAATATTGATATAAAAGCATGATGCAAAATGGACGTATCAGACGTGCACAAGATATCATCTATGCCCATCGATGTTGAGTGGGGTGATGCCTCATCTTCTAAGGTATTGGGACTTGGCAAGGTTGTCATTTCTCATGATCTCACGATCAAGAAAGTCATGCTTGTTGAGTCCCTTGCATACAATTTACTTTCCGTTCGTCAACTTGCACTCATGGGCTTTGCCACCTTGTTTGACATTGATACCGTGGCCCTCTTATGGAGCAAGACTCTTAAAGTATCCTTTGTTGGTCATGTCGAGAACGGTCTCTATGTGATTAACTTTTCGGAGACACCCACTAAGACCGCGACATGCCTAATGGCTAAAGTTGATGTGGGATGGCTTTGGGATTGCCGTTTAGCCCATGTCAATATGAGATCTTTGCAAAGTCTTATCAAGGGGGACCATGTCCGTGGACTAACAAATGTTATTTTTGCCCAAGATTGTGCTTGTATTGAAGGAAAGCTACATGAGAAGGCTCACCCTCCCATGACTATCATCTACTCGAAGAGGCCCTTAGAGCTCCTTCACTTGGATCTCTTTGGATCTCCATCCTTTGATAGTCTTAGGGGTAGAAAGTATTGCTTGGTGATTGTGGATGATTATTCAAGATACACTTGGGTATACTTCTTCAAGAGGAAGCGTGAGACCGAACAAACCGTAATTGACTTTGCAAATGAAGCTCAACGCTAACACAATGCAAAGATTTTGACGATAAGAAGTGACAACAGCACCGAGTTCAAGAACTACACCTTGGATGAGTTTCTTAGTGACGAGGAGATCAAGCATCAATATTCCGCACCATACCCCCCTCAACAAAATGGTGTAGCGGAGAGGAAGAACCGGACGTTCATGGATGCGGCAAGGACCATGATGGCAGAGTTCAAGTCTCCATACAACTTTTGGGCCAAAGCCATCAACACCGTGTGTCATGCATCCAATCGGCTTTATCTCCGCAAAGGCTTGAACAAAACTCCATATGAGATACTCACCGGTAACAAGCCCAACCTCAAGCACTTTCGAGTGTTCGGGTGTAAGTGTTTCATTCTCAAGAAAGGTGTTCGTTTGTCTAAATTTGAGGCTAGAGCTCAAGAGGGCATATTTGTTGGTTTTGCTACAAACTCTCATGCTTACGGTGTTCTCAATAAGTCCACAGGACTTATTGAGGTGTGGACTTATTGAGGAGACATGTAATGTGGAGTTTGATGATAATAACGACTCCCAAGTGGAGCAAAGTGGCACTTGTGATGTAGGTGATGAAATGTAGCGACCAGACCTCAACCAGTCTGATCTCTGTGCTCTGGTGTCATCCCTGGATCAGTAATGCTGACACCACACAGTACTTGAAGGATTTATAACAGAGTAGCAATCACACACTTATTAAATTAAGTGTCTCAAAAGAGAACTTATTACAATAAAAATGGCTTAAGGCCATCTAATAACGATAACAGCGGAAGGCTTGGAAGATAAGTGATTCCATCAACTCCAACGGCATCACTGAGTATAGAACCACGACCTAAAAGTCTCCTTACTCATCGTCTAAAAAGTCTGCAACATGAACGTTGCAGCCCGAAAACGGGCCAGCACATGGAATATGCTGGCAAAGTAACACATAGAGAATGATGGAAGAATAAGACTATACTACATGCATATTTGGCTGGTGGAAAGCTCTATGGTTACAGTTTTGCGTAAAGCCAATTTTTCCCTACTGCAAATGAATAAATTTTATTTAACTATCATGGTAGTTGTTAAACATTGAGAGTGTAGACACGCTCTCAATCCCAATTAAATATCATCATTAAAACCCAACAAAATTAATTAGAGTAACATGATGAGATTCACATGATAATCCAAGTACTAGATACTCAAGATGTCCATAACCAGGGACACGGCTAACCATGATTAGTTTATACACTCTGCAGAGGTTTGCGCACTTTTCCCCACAAGACTCGATCTCCTCCGTTGGAATTCTCGCACTACATGGTGTTTGATAAACGGATGGCCGAGACATAGTCTTTCAGAAGCGCTTGCACCTTACGAATGGGTAGACCGTACCAACCTACATCCCCTACATCTGCTAGTCTACCACTGTAATAGTTCGCACGACTTAGTCAACTATGCTAGAGCCCATAATAGCTTGTGGCTGCACACGGAAGTTTCTAGTATGAATAATCTCATGATCCCTTTGAGCCTGGGTGGCGGTCCAAAGAAAAACAGGCAATCGCTGGAATACACAGGTGCCTCAATCCACCCAGATGTGTATTTAGGTTGCCACCTTAAATAAACCATTAATTTAACAATCTCACATCTGTCATGGATACACTCACCCAATCCACGTCTACTAGCAGAGCATAGCGATAAGCAACGTAGAAGTAACTCCCAAAGGTTTGATAATAAAACAGGTAATAGGTACTACCTCATCTACTTCCCAAAAATCACAATTTAATTAGATCCTAAACATACAATGTGTGAGAGGTGATCTAATGCAATAAAAACTGGATAATAGGAAGTATGATCAAAGTGTTACTTGCCTTGCTGATGATCCATGAAACCTAGGGATTCGAAGTAGCAAGCGGTGCAATTCGGGTACTCTATCGCAAACAAACAAGCATACAATAAGTACTCATCTAATGCACAGGTAAAACTCAAATAAGATATCTAACAAGATAGTTCAACTTAAGAACTCCGGTTGACAAAAAGAATCAAATCGAACGAAGCAACGAAAGACAAACGGCAAAAGAAACAAACTCCGTTTACTAATCTGAATCTAGGTCAAATTTTACTGAGGCAAAAACTTTTTTGAGTTGGTTAAACGGAAAGAGGGTTTCGAGACAAAACTCCAGGCGCTTGAATCGCTTGATTCCGATAAACGAGCGAAAAGTTATACTAGAATGAAAATCGGATCAGAAATAATCGCGGAAAATCCGAAAAAAAGAGAAACGACGAACAGAATAACGAACGAACGTTCGTTTTCTGGAACTTAACGATGAACGCATTCGTTAAAACGAACGAACGAGCGAACGCTCGCTAAATAAATAAACCGGAAAAAACCGATCTATTTAAAAAAACGAAAACTAGGGTTTTCTAAAAAAACCGAATCGGTTTTTCTTAGAAAATCGGGCGGCGGCTACCTCGGCTCGGACTCCGGCGAGGCGGGCGGCGGCGGTGCAAGGCGGAGGCGGCGCAGCGCAAGGCGGCGGCAGGCGCAAGCGGCGTCGGCGGCGGGGCTGCATGGGCGGGGCGGCGCGGCTCGGCTCCGGGCTCCAGGGGGTGGCTATTTAAAGGGGGAAGGGGGTGGGGGCGGCGGCCTGGCTTGGGGAGGGGGTCGGGCAGCGCGAGAGGCTCCGGCTCGGACTCTGAGTCTGGAGGCAGCACGGCGCAGGAGGCGGCGGCTCCTGGCGGGCCGGCCTGGCTCGGCTGGGCCTTTGGCCCAGTCGGGCGTGGGTTTTTTTAAATAATTTTGCCGGACTAAAAAAATTCTAGATAAATAAATAAAAATCTAAAAATGCCAAAACAAAATTTCACCGTCTAAATAAAATATTTAGAACAAGATGAACATTTTCTTGGCCCTAAATGAACTTTTTGAAAACGTGCAATTTTTCCGATATTCAAAAAAATAGCAAATAAATCCAAAATAAAATCTTATTTGATTTTATTATTAAATCCTCAATATTTCTTTATTTGGGAAAGTCATTTTATTCCCTCTCTCATATTTTTGTAATAGAAATAATTGAAGATAAAATAAATAAAATCAAATGATCCTATTTTTCAAAATTTGAGAAAACTCAAATATGAAAATAACGAAATCCCCAACTCTCTCCGAGGGTCCTTGAGTTGCGTGAAATTTCTAGGATCAACCCAAAAGCAATAAATATGATACGCAATGATGATCTAATGTATAACATTCCAAATTGGAAATTTGGGATGTTACGAACCTACCCCCCTTAAGATGAATCTCGCCCTTGAGATTCGGGTTGGCTAGAAAATAGGTGAGGGTGGTCCTTCAGCAGACCTTCCTCTCGCTCCCAGGTGGCTTCATCCTCCGTGTGGTGGATCCACTGAACTTTGCAAAACATGATAACGTTGTTGCGGGTTACTCGTCTGGCATACTCAAGAATCTTAACTAGTTTCTCCTCATAGGTCAAATCGTTGTCCAACTGAATCGCTTCCAGCGGCACTGTATCTCTCAGTGGTATATCAGCCATCTCTGCGTGGCACTTCTTCAACTGGGAAACGTGGAATACATCGTGAACTCCTGAGAATCCTTTGGGCAATTCCAACTTGTAAGCTACTTCTCCCATACGCTCCAAAACTTTGTATGGTCCTACATAACGTGGCACTAACTTTCCCTTAACTCCAAAGCGCTTAACTCCTCGAAGTGGAGATACTCGAAGATAAGCTCGGTCTCTGACTTCATAAACTGTCTCCTTGCATTTCGAATCTGCGTAGCTCTTCTGCCTGGACTGGGCTACCTTGAGCCTATCGCGAATCAATTTCACCTTCTATTCAGATTCCTTAATCAGATCCGGTCCAAACAACTGGCGGTCTCCAACTTCATCCCACGACAATGGGGTCCTGCACCTCCTTCCGTACAAGGCTTCGAAAGGGTCCATCTTCAAACTGGATTGATAACTATTGTTGTAAGAGAACTCTGCATATGGTAAATTGTCGTCCCAACTAGATCCCTAATCTAGCGCACAAGCTCTCATCATATCCTCCAAAATCTGATTAACTCTCTCGGCCTGTCCATCTGTCTATGGATGGAAAGCTATACTGAACTCTAGCCTGGTACCTAAAGTTTCGTGCAACTGATTCCAGAACTTTGAGGTAAACTGGGTTCCTCTGTCTGATACAATGCTACTTGGAACTCCATGCAGACATACGATCCTGGTCATGTATATCTTTGCCAGCTTAGCACTGGTGTAAGTAGTCTTCACTGGGATGAAATGAGCTATCTTTGTTAAACGATCGACTACTACCCAAATCGATTCATAGCCTGAACAAGTTCTGGGTAAACCCGTAATAAAATCCATGCCTAACTTATCCCACTTCCATTCGGGTATTGGCAATGGCTGTAACAATCCTGCTGGCTTCTGATGCTCTGCCTTTACTCTCTGACATACATCACAAACTGCTACATACTCCGCAATATCCTTCTTCATTTCGGTCCACCAGAAAGTATCCTTCAAATCCAAATACATATCTGTATTCCCTGGGTGAATCGAATATGGTGAATCATGGGCCTCTTGCAGTATCAACTTCCTGATCTCCGGGTCATTGGGCACGTAAACCCGGTCTTCAAACCATAGGGTATCGTGCTCATCCAGATGAAATCCCTTAGCTTTTCCTTTGCTCATTTTCTCCTTTATAGAAGCAATCTCCTTGCTAGTCTTCTGGGCTTCTCTGATCTTATCCATCAAAGTAGACTGAATCTTTAATGCTGCTACATAGCCTCTCGGAACTATCTCCAAACAAAGCTCACGAAGATTTTCGGCTAACTCCCTTGGTAAATCTCCCGTCATTAGGGTATTGACGTGGCTTTTACGGCTCAACGCGTCGGCTACTACATTAGCCTTTCCAGGATGATAATGCAATCTCATATCATAATCCTAGATGAGCTCCAACCATCTCCTTTGCCTGAGATTCAACTCCTTCTGTGTGAAAATATACTTCAAACTCTTGTGATCCATGTACACTTCACAATGGTTGCCAATGAGAAAATGTCTCCAAGTTTTTAATGCTTGCACTACGGCTGCTAACTCCAAATCATGCGTGGCATAATTCAACTCATGAGGCTTAAGCTGTCGTGAGGCATATGAAACAACTCTTCCCTCCTGCATAAGCACTTCTCCAAGTCCTCGACGTGAAGCATCGCAATACACCTCATAATCCTTGTTCTGATCCGGCAAAATAAACACAGGTGATGTAACCAAACGTTTCTTTAACTCCTGGAAACAGGCCTCACATTCCTCAGTCCATTTGAACTTGGTATCCTTCTTCAACCACTCCTTCATAGGCTTCGCAATCTTCGAGAAATTTTCAATGAATCTCCGGTAGTATCCTGCGAGTTCCAGAAAACTACGGATCTCTCCAACTGTTGTTGGGGCTTCCCAATTTTTCACAGTGTCAACCTTGGTGGGATCTACTGCTATACCTTCTCCGGATATAACGTGTCCGACGAAATCCAACTTCCTTGAACCAAAACTCACATTTGCTAAATTTGGCATATAACTGATGTTCTTTGAGCTTCCCAAGTACCAAACGCAAATGCTCCTTATGCTCCTCTTCATTCTTAGAATAAACTAGGATATCATCAATGAACACTACGACGAACTTATCCAAAAACTCCATAAATACTTTGTTCATCATGTTCATAAAATAGGAAGGTGCGTTAGTCAGACCGAATGACATAACAGTATACTCATACAGCCCATACCTGGTGGTAAAAGTCGTCTTAGGTATATCCTGTTCTCGAATCTTCAACTGATGGTATCCCGATCGCAGATCGATCTTGGAAAATACCTTTGCTCCTTGCAATCGATCACACAAATCATTAATCATCGATAGTGGGTACTTGTTCTTGATGGTTACTTCATTCAATCCTCGATAATCAACAACCATCCTTAACGATCCATCCTTCTTTTCCACTAAAAGTAATGGCGATCCCCAAGGTGAAGATCTTAGGTGAATATAACCTTTATCCTGTAACTCCTTAATCTGCTTCTTAATTTCCTCCAAATCCTTTGCGAGCATCCTATATGGTCTCTTAGATATTGGCCCTGTGCCTGGCAAAATCTCAATCAAGAACTCAATATCTCTATCCGGTGGCATGCCTGGCAACTCCTGTGGAAATACGTCAGGGAAATCCTTCACTACTGGTACTTCCTCCTGCACAACTCTTGTGAATCAATTTACTTGAGTCCTCTTCGGCACATGATGGGATACATACTTGATCCTTCTTCCTTCTAGCATTGTAAGAAAAATTGACTTACTGGCGCATTCAATGTTCCCTTCATACTTCGATAACCAATCCATGCCTAATATCACATCCAATCCTTGAGATTCCAATACTATTAGGTCCGAAGGAAATACATAGTTACCAATCCTTAATGGTAACCGATCACACCATAGACTAGCCATATACTCTGCTCCAGGCGAGGTTACTAACATGGGTGACCTAAGGGCTTGGGTTGGCAGTTTATACTTATCCACAAATCCCCTTGAGATGTATGAATGCGATGCACCAGTATCAAAAAGAACGAGTGCAGTAAATGACTTAACCAAAAACTTACCTATTACTGCATCGGGCTGGGCTTCAACCTCCTCCACGTTAACGTGGTTCACTTGTCCCCTGTTGAAAGGGTTCGGCTTCTTCCCAGAGCTTCCATTGCCATTTCCATTCTAGGCTTCAAGACATTCATTGGCATAATGTCCGGTGTTCTGGCACTTACGCAAGTGACTTGGCTCAGGTCTCTCTTGGCTGGGGTTGATGGGTTGGTACAATTCTGGTCGTTGCTTCCTCCATTCCCATTACCATTCTTGGGGCCATTATGATTGTGCGAGCTTCCTCCCCCATGGGTATGCTGAAAAGGTCCTCTCGGTCTAGGGGTAAAGCGCGGCTTCTGCTGAGCTCCAGAATTGTACTTCCCTTCTCCATACTTCCTCTTGCGGTTCTCAATTTGCTGCTGCTTCCCTTCAATCATAAGAGCATGATCTACCAACTCCTGGTAGTTGTTGAAGGTTGCTACCATCAACTGCATGCTCAACTCATCATTCAGTCTTTCCAGAAACTTTTCCTGCTTAGCTGCATCTGTAGCAACGTCATCTGGGGCATAACGTGCTAGCTTACTAAAGTCCTCCACATACTGGCCAACTGTCCGCCCTCCTTGGCGCAAGTTGTGAAACTCACGCTTCTTCATGGCCATAGCTCCTGCTGAAACATGGGCAGTATGGAAAGCCTGCTAGAACTGGTCCCATGTGACAGTGTCGATAGGGAAAGTGGTTGTGAAATTCTCCCACCATGATGCTACGGGTCCGTCAAGCTGATGTGCGGCAAACTTCACCTTTTCCGCATCTGTGCATCCTGTTGTGGTCAACTCCCTTGTTGTCTTGCGGAGCCAATCATTTGCTAGTATAGGCTCGGTGCTACTGGAAAACACTGGAGGGTTCAGCCTAAGAAAACGGGCTAAGTGGTCAACAGGTGGTGGTGGTGGTGGGTTGTTGTTGTTCCCCTGATTCTGATTCTGGACTAGCAACTGCATCAACGTATTCTGCTGCTGGATCAACTGAGTGAGTTCCGGCGGGAAGGTAAATCCGGGGTCACGTCTCGGAGGCATCTGATGGGTTTAGAAAAGATGAGATTTAAGAATAGAGAGGGGTCTAATGAGAAAGACTACCCTTATGCACATGAGGCAAAAGCAAACAATTCACTTCATTCAATCAAACAAGGGCACACAATCGGTCTAACTATCGCAAAAGTGCTCGAACTACTATATTTACATGGTGGACTACTACTACTGTTGGGTGGTCTACTAGAAATATTCTTCAGTTGCAGACTCCATGATATCTGCTCCAGCTTCATCAACATAGTCATCATCGCTATCATCTGGATCCGAGTCGGTGTCGTCGATGATGATGTAGTCTTCTGGGCGAATCTTCTTGGGTTCTTTGTCTTCTTCTACTGGTGTAGGGCCTCCCATGAATATTCCGATCTTCTTGATTAGGTCATCATTCTTCTCCACTAGTACTTCGATTTCCTCTTCATAATCTTCATGTGTAGCCTTGAGTTCTTCCTCAAGTTCCTTGATTCTTGTTCTTGCCTTCTTCAAATCTATCATGTCTGCACACATCTGGTTCTCTTGACATTGAATGTGCTGGTTCAACTCCTGGATAAAAGCTGCAATGGATCTATCTTCTTGGTGTTGATCATCTCCCAGTGCTCATCTCGGTGCCCACAAATCTGGCAAATAGTATCCTTGAGATCATTGTGGTAAACTTCTCCAATACGTCCCATGGTGATGTGAGCTGCCATGCTCTTTCCTAGACTCCAGGTTGGTGCATCAAAGTAAAACTCTATGCGCTTGGTGACTGGCATGAACGTCCTTCCGGGAACTTGAACTTGAATCATCTAGCGCTCCTCTTCAGGTAAAGTGGCGTTGTAGGTTCCGGTGAAGCTTGGTACTCCGATGTTTAGATATCTAGTGACTTCCTTCAGGTGACGTCCAAAGGGTGTATCTTCATCCGGTTGCGTGAACTTGTTCCTTGCATCCTCCATCCTAAAAGAGTAGGAAAAGATGAGGATTCAGAATGAGAAGAGTGAGTAGTGATCTAGGGCTTTTAGCTTAGTGGTCGTGTCCTACAGTCAGCGTGTGCTCTGATACCATCTTGTAGCGACCAGACCGCAACCAGTCTGATCTCTGTGCTCCGGTGTCATCCCTGGATCAGTAATGCTGACACCACACAGTACTTGAAGGATTTATAACAGAGTAGCAATCACACACTTATTACATCGAGTGTCTCAAAAGAGAACTTATTATAATAAATATGGCTTAAGGCCATCTAATAACGATAACAGTGGAAGGCTTGGAAGATAAGTGAGTCCATCAACTCCAACGGCATCACGGAGTATAGAACCACGACCTAAAAGTCTCCTTACTCGTCGTCTGAAAAGTCTACAACATGAACATTGCAGCCCGAAAACAGGTCAGCACATGGAATATGCTGGCAAAGTAACACATAGAGAATGATGGAAGAATAAGACTATACTACATGCATATTTGGCTGGTGGAAAGCTCTATGGTTACAGTTTTGCGTAAAGCCAATTTTCCCTACTACAAAGGAATAAATTTTATTTAACTATCATGGTAGTTGTTAAACATTGAGAGTGTAGACATGCTCTCAATCCTAATTAAACATCATCATTAAAACCCAACAAAATTAATTAGAGTAACATGATGAGATTCACATGATAATCCAAGTACTAGATACTCAAGATGTCCATAACCGGGGACACGGCTAACCATGATTAGTTTATACACTCTGCAGAGGTTTGTGCACTATTCCCCACAAGACTTGATCTCCTCCGTTGGAATTCTCGCACTACATGGTGTTTGAGAAATGGATGACCGAGACATAGTCTTTCAGAAGCGCTTGCACCTTACGAACGGGTAGACCGTACCAACCTACATGCCCTACATTCGCTAGTCTACCACTGTAAGAGTTCACACGACTTAGTCAACTATGCTAGAGCCCATAGTAGCTTGTGGCTGCACACGGAAATTTCTAGTATGAATAATCTCATGATCCCTTTGAGCCTGGGTGGCGGTCCTAAGAAAAACAGACAATCGCTGGAATACCCTGGTGCCTCAATCCACCCAGATGTGTATTTACGTTGCCACCTTAGATAAACCATTAATTTAAGAATCTCACATCTGTCATGGATACACTCACCCAATCCACGTCTACTAGCATAGCATAGCGATAAGCAACATAGAAGTAACTGCCAAAGGTTTCATAATAAACAGGTAATAGGTACTACCTCATCTACTTCCCAAAACCCACAATTTAATTAGATCCTAAACATGCAATGTGTGAGGATTGATCTAATGCAATAAAAACTGGGTAATAGGAAGTATGATCAAAGTGTTACTTGCCTTGCTGATGATCCGTGAAACCTAGGGATTCGAAGTAGCAAGCGGCGCAATCCGGGTACTCTATCGCAAACAAACAAGCATACAATAAGTACTCATCTAATGCACAGGTAAAACTCAAATAAGAGATCTAACCAGATAGTTCAACTTAAGAACTCCGGTTGGCAAAAAGAATCAAATCGAACGAAGCAATGAAAGACAAACGGCAAAAGAAACAAACTCCATTTACTAATCTCAATCTAGGTCAAATTTTACTGAGGCAAAAACTTTTTTGAGTTGGTTAAACGGAAAGAGGGTTTCGATACGAAATTCCAGGTGCTTGAATCGCCTGATTCGATAAACGAGCGAAAATTTATACTAGAACGAAAATCGGATCAGAAATCGCGATCAGAAATAATCGCGGAAAATCCGAGAAAAAGAGAAACGACGAACAGAATAACGAACGAACGTTCATTTTCTGGAACTTAATGATGAACGCGTTCGTTAAAACGAACGAACGAGCGAATGCTCGCTAAAGAAATAAACCGTAAAAACCGATCTATTTAAAAAACGAAAACTATGGTTTTCTAAAAAAACTGAATCGGTTTTTCTCAGAAAACCGGGCGGCGGCGGCTACCTCGGCTCGGACTTCGGCGAGGCGGGCGGTGGGGCTGCATGGGCGGGGCGGCAGCAGGCGCAAGCAGCGTCGGCGGCGGGGCTGCGTGGGCGGGGCGGCGCAGCTTGGCTCGGGGCTCTGGGGGGTGGGGGCGGGTGGCTATTTAAAGGGGGAAGGGGGGCGGCGGCCTGGCTTGGGGAGGGGGTCGGGCGGCGCGGGCGGCTCCGGCTCGGACTCCGAGTCTGGCGGCAGCACAGCGCAGGAGGCGGCGGCTCCTGGCGGGCCGGCCTGGCTCGGCTGGGCCTTTGGCCCAGTCGGGCGCGGGGGGCTTTTTTTTAAATAATTTCGCCGGACTAAAAAAATTCTAGAAACTAAATAAAAATCTAAAAATTCCAAAACAAGTTTTCACCGTCTAAAGAAAATATTTAGAACAGGATGAACATTTTCTTGGCCCTAAATGCAATTTTTTAAAACGTGCAATTTTTCCTAAATTCAAAAAAATAGCAAATAAATCCAAAATAAAATCTTATTTGATTTTATTATGAAATCCTCAATATTTCTTTATTTTGGGAAAGTCATTTTATTCCATCTCTCGTATTTTTGTAATAGAAATAATTGAAGATAAAATAAATAAAATCAAATGATCCTATTTTTTCAAAATTTGAGAAAACTCAAATATGAAAATAACGAAATCCCCAACTCTCTCCGAGGGTCCTTGAGTTGTGTGAAATTTGTAGGATCAACCCAAAAGCAATAAAATATGATATGCAATGATGATCTAATGTATAACATTCCAAATTGGAAATTTGGGATGTTACATGAAATTCCTACCCAAGCCATAAGAAGAATGGGTGTTGGTTTTATCCTATCCATTGAGGAACCCCTTGTGGCCGAAGGAGAAGGACAATGTTCCACTCAAGTGGAACCATCACCAACCGAAGGCCCACACGCTTCCGAAGAACAAAGTGAAGGCCGTCAACTCATGAACAATACCAAGGGCAAAATCAACCTCAAGATGGCGTTGAACCACCAAGTGATGCCCAAGGTCAAGTTCTATCCTCCGAGCAAGTTCAAGATCAAGAGCAAGCTCTCGATCAAGAACAAGCTCAAGACGATGCTTAAGATGATCAAGTGATCGCTCGTCAACTCACTCCTGAGGAGGAATTGGAGCGTTGTGCCGCCAAGATTGCATCCAAGCTCACTACCAAGGGTCATCTCAAGACAAATGTGCTTGGAAGCATACGAAAGGGGGTAAGCACTCATAGAAAATTGGCAAACTATTGTGAACATTACGTATTTGCCTCTTGTGTTGAACCCCAAAAGGTCTATGAGCTGCTCGAAGATCCGAATTGGCTTAATGCCATGCATGAAGAACTCAACAACTTCGAGCACAACAAGGTGTGGAGATTGGTGCAAAGGCCAACAAGGAACCATAATGTCATTGGAACCAAGTGGATATTCAAGAACAAGCAAGATGCTCATGGAATTATTGTTCACAACAAGACTCGCTTGGTAGCACAAGGCTACTCCCAAGTCGAGGGTATCGACTATGGTGAAACCTTTGCTCTTGTTGCTCGCCTTGAATCTATTCGTTTGTTCATTGCTTATGCTTCTCATCATAACTTCAAGTTGCAACAAATGGATGTGAAGAGTGCTTTTCTTAATGGTCCTATTAATGAGTTGGTGTATGTCAAACAACCCCCGGGTTCGAGGATCCCTATTTCCCCGATCATGTGTACCAACTCGATAAGGCACTCTATGGCCTTAAACAAGCCCCACATGCGTGGTATGACCACCTTACCGAGTTGTTGCAAGATCGTGGGTTTGAAATTGGGAAAATCGACCCCACTCTTTTTACTAAGAAGGTGAAAGGGGAGTTGTTTGTGTGCTAACTATATGTTGATGATATTATCTTTGGTTCTCCTAACAAAGCTTTCAATGAGGAATTTGCTGCTCTCATGAACTCAAAGTTCAAGATGTCCATGATGGGAGAGTTAAAGTTCTTTCTCGAGTTCAAAGTCAAGCAACATAGAGAAGGAACCTTCATCAACCAAGCCAAATACAGTCAAGACATGCTCAAGAGATTCAAGCTAAGTGATGTCAAGCCGGCTTTCACTCCAATGCCCATCAAATGCCAACCTGACATAGATCCCAATGGTAAAGCGGTGGATCAAAAGGTATATCGCTCCATGATTAGCTCCATGCTTTACCTTTGTGCATCTAGATCGGATATCATGTTGAGTGTGGGAATTTGTGCACGGTTTCAAGCCACACCTAAGGAAAGCCACTTTGTGGCGGTCAAGCGAATCTTTCAATATTTGGCTCATACCCCAAACTTTGGCTTATGGTACCCAAGAGGAACAAACTTCAATCTTGTAGGCTATTCGGACTCCGATTGGGCGGGAGACAAAGTGGATAGGAAGTCAACTTCCGGAGGGTGCCAATTCCTTGGTTTCTCTTTGGTGAGTTGGTCTTCGAAGAAGCAAAGTTGTGTGTCTCTCTCGTCCACCGAAGCAGAGTATGTGGCCGCCGATAGTTGTTGTGCACAACTTCTATGGATGAGGCAAACTTTAAAGGATTACAGTGTCAGTTGTGACAAAGTGCCTCTTTGGTGTGACAATGAAAGTGCCACCAAGATTTCTCTCAACCCGATGCAACACTTCTAGGCGAAGCATATTGAGATTCGTTATCACTTCATCCGGGATCATATTAGGCGGGGGGGAGATCGAGCTCAACTATGTCAACACTCATGATAAGCTTGCAGATATCTTCATGAAACCTTTGGATGAAGCACGATTTCGCGAGTTAAGGCATGAGCTAAATATCATTGATTCGAGCAATGTGGCTTGAACCCTTGCACACCACACCATACTCAACTTGTTCTCCTGTTTAGGTGTAGGCATGGACATAGGGGGAGTTTTGTTCTCACAATGAACTCTCCCTCCCCCCATTATGCATAGATTCATCAACTCTTTCACATTAGCATTTTTCATGGTACTTGTGCTTCAAAGACGAGTTTTGGTCATGGGCCCAAGGATAATTCTTTGCGGTACCATACCAATTAACTCAAACGTAGGTGGCTCCGGCCACCACCCTCTCTATGGGGAGGTTGTGTCTCGTGTTTGGTCCTTGGTGTCTTCTGCCTTTCTTTCTTCGAGCCGAGCTTGTGTTTGAGTTGCCTCGTGTGTTAGCTCTTTGTTGGTGTGTTCGTTTGCTTGAAGGTTGCATTGCAAAGGCCGTTTTCCTCTATTTTTTGCAAAACTTGCATTTTCTTGGGTCTACGGTACTACCGTGGCTTGCCACGGTACTACCGCAACCAGCACGACACTAAATTTTTACTGCCGCAGGAGGAGCGGTACTACCGCCATGCGACCCACGGTACTACCGCGCCGTCGCGAGTGGGTGGGGTTCAAGAGCGGGCAGGGGGAGTTCCAACTCCCCCATACCCATTCAACTCCTTTTCCCATGTCGTCTCTCTCTCTCTCTCCTTCCCAAGAACGGCGCTGGAGGACCTTGCCGGATCTCCATCTCCGGCCGCTCTTCTCGCATTCCGTCCGGTGGGATTGTTCCCCACCCCGCCCTCTTGCCATGGAACAAGGTTTCTCCCCAAACTCCTCTCTTTTTGCCTTATTGTTTTGTCTCAATGTCTTGGGGAGATGCAAGTTGTTCTTGAGATTTTAGGCCAAATCTTTGCAAGAGTAGGATGTAGGAGAGTAGTAATGAAGTAGAGATGCTATTTGATATGTTGCTACTCGGTATTTTTGATCAACCATAGTACCGCTCCTTTGTTGCGGATGTGCCTAGATCTGATTCATATCAGATCTGACCCTGAGCGGTACTACCGCACCTCCCGTACGGTACTACCGCTCTGGCCGCATTCGCCTCGTACGGTACTACCGCTCCTCTGGAGCGGTACTACCGCATGCGGCGAGAAAGTAAAATTTTACTTCTGCTCTAGGCGCGGTACTACCGTACCATCCCGGTGTGGTAATACCACAGCTAGAGCAGCAGTAGAATTTTAGTTCCGCTTCGTGGTGCGGTACTACCGTTGACTTCAAACCTTCCTTGTGGAAACTACCCAATGTTGTTTGTACATGTTTCATCTGTTTTTTGCTGTGGTCTTTGCATTGATCCTTCTCATATCTCTTGTGTGTTCTTGTGCTATGTGTCATAGGTGGTGGCTCCTGTTTCAATGTTCGTCGCTCGTACCCAACCTGCGATACAAGCTCCAAGCATCTTCGCAATCAAGAAGCTCCGGAGGGCTCCAATGCCCCTCAATGCAATGTCAAGAAGACTGCCAACCGGTACAAGGGGGCAGTTTAGGGCATGGATGAGCTACCTCAATCAGAGTTCATCATTCGAAGGAGGATCAATCCCTATGTGAATCCTCGTGAGAATGTCAGAGGGAGTGAGGTGCTCTGGACCAAGCAGCAGAATCTCGTAACATTGATGTGATCAAGTCCAAGCACAACCTCTATGTTCCAATGCAGTGGATTGATATGAATCTTCTAAGGACGGACCGGAACTACTTTGGTGAGGCACTCGACTTGGTGGAGTAGTTTGGCATTGAAGATTTCATCACATTCCATATGGACTTTGACCCGGAGCTAGTGGCGCAGTTCTTTGCCACTGTCCACTTTCACAGGGATGGGGATCGGACTATGACTTGGATGACCAATGGGAAGAAGTTGTCTGCTACTTGGAAGGAATTCATGACGCTCCTGCATGTCCGTGATGATGGGCCCGATTTGCCCGTTGGCGTCCGCCCTCACGGCAACGCCGAGTCCGCCAACAAGGACAAGCTTCTGTCGTTTCTCGTGGAGAAGAAGCTTCCCAATGGCACTCAGACTTGGGTGCTCAACCCCTTCCTAGATGTCATGCACTGAATCTTCCACAAGACTCTCTTTCCTCACATCGGTGACAAGGATAAGGTGCATGCTTATCTCGTGGATATGTTGCTTCTGTGTGAGAAGGTACATCGGCATGCCACCCAGCCTCTGGACATCTCTCATATCATGTGGAATGAGCTCAGGTTTGCAGTCTACAATCGCAAAGTTCCCATCTATGGTCTCTACCTGCACCTTCTGATCTCGAAGACTTGGGACAAGATGTTTCTAGAGGAAGACTTTTCTGCCCCAAACTGGACATGCCACGAGCCTATCAAGATGCGCATCAAGAACAAGTGGGCTAACACCACTACCCATGCCGAGGCAGAGGCTGCTAAGATGGACGTGGATGAGGATGAGATTGAGGAGGAGGAAGCAGATGTGGACAGCTCTGAGGGATACTCATCTTCATCTTCTAAGCCTTCTTGGGCTAAGAAGCTAAGAACAAGATGAAGGCTCTGTTCTGTATGCAGGACAAGAAACAATATAGGTCTCATGTTGCTCAGAAGGAGAGTCGCCATCGTGACAAGAGGATCTTGAGGAAGTTCGGCAAGGAGATATCAAGCGGGTCCGAGAAGCACATCACCCAGAGGCTGAATGGTTGTCGAAGCAGGGCTATTAGTGGAGAGGAGGAGACCATCCCCACTGCTGACACCGACGAGGACCATGACACGTGATCGCTTCAGCTTGAGGTACCACCTGTGTCGTAGGTGTTGTCGGTGTCAAAACCGGCAGATCTCGGGTAGGGGTTCCTGTACCATGCGTCTAAGGTGGATGGTAACAGGAGGCGGGGGACACGATGTTTACCCAGGTTCGGGCCCTCTCGATGGAGGTAATACCCTACGTCCTGCTTGATTGATCTTGATGATATGAGTATTACAAGAGTTGATCCACCACGAGATCATGGAGGCTAAACCCTAGAAGCTAGCCTATGGTATGATTATTGTTGTCCTATGGACTAAACCCTCCGATTTATATAGACACCGGAGGGGCTAGGGTTACACAGAGTCGGTTACAAGGGAGGAGATCTACATATCCGTATTGCCAAGCTTGCCTTCCACGCCAAGGAGAGTCCCATCCGGACACGGGACGGAGTCTTCAATATTGTACTTTCATGGTCCAACAGTCCGGCCAAAGGATATAGTCCGGCTGTCCTGAGACCCCCTAATCCAGGACTCCCTCAGTAGCCCCTGAACCAGGCTTCAATGACGATGAGTCCGACGTGCAGATTTGTCTTCGGCATTGCAAGGAGGGTTCTTCCTCCGAATACTCTATAGAAGATTTTGAACACAAGGATAGTGTCTGGCTCTGCAAAACAAGTTCCATATACCATCCTAGAGAGTATAATATTTCCACAAATCTAATCTGCTGACACGTTTAGCAACATGGCATCATGTCATGGCCCGGTCATTATTCGAACCGTTTTCCTCAAACAGCACCGCACATATCGCGAGGCGGTTTTCTTGACACGTCTAGTCGAAGCAGAGATCGTGTCCCCTTATCACAGGATTCTCATCAATATGGGTATGGGTAACCCAACCGCGCCATCAATTACGGCGCTCGGGGAATAAGAAATTTTACCAGGTAAGTGGGGAGGCGCATCGCCTCCTCCACCCTTATAAAGGGACAAAGATTCACCCTTTTTACCCACGCCTTCTTCCCCCTTGCTTATCCATTCTCGTGCATTCGAGCTCCAGTGCCCAAGTTCGCGTCTTTCTCCTCAAACCACTCCAATCATGTCCGGAGCCAAGTGGATGGTCTCCTCCGTCACGGAGGAGAACATCACTAAGCTACAAGAAGCCGGATATCTAGCCGCGGACATTGTGCACCGGCTGCCAGATGCAGGGCACATCATTCCTACGCCCAAACCCCATGAGAGGGTAGTTTTCCTTACCCACTTTGTCCGCGGACTGGGATTTCCCCTTCACCCATTTGTCTGCGGGCTCATGTTCTACTACGGGCTGGATTTTCATGATCTGGCCCCCAATTTCATCCTCAACATCTCAGTGTTTATCATCGTGTGCGAGGCCTTCCTCCGCATTACGCCCCACTTCGGCCTGTGGCTGAAGACCTTCAATGTTAAACCAAAGGTGGTGGTCGGCCAGCAAGCATAGTGCGAAGGCGCTATGGTGGGCAAAATTCCTGATGTGCCTGGCTCGAAGGCTCCTATGTGGAGACCATAAAGGGGTGGCAATAGGGGTGGTTCTACATCACCGAGCCGCGCGACACCAACTAGGTGGCGGCCCCCAAATTTCAATCCGGAATCCCCACGCGACTCACCTCTGGAAAGAGAAGGGCCTGTCCTGGGGTTCCCCAGTAGAGCTGACCGGACTCCAGACCTGCATCAAGAACATGATGAGCAAGAAAATCAAGCTCGTCAATGTGGTCCAGGTCATGCTCTTCTGTCGGATCCTCCCGTGCCAACGACGGGTATTCAATTTGTGGGAGTTCGACTCGGCCAAGCACCAGACGCTGCGAGAGCTCTTTGACACGATGCACAAGCACATCTGGAAGGTGCTGTTCAAGGGCGCCGAGGTACCTCCTCCCCTTACCGAAGATCGCGGACTCAGCGCAAAGCGCCATGCCAATCCGGTAAGTTTTTATATCTCGCAGGATATTTATTTGCCCCAGTCTAATCATATGCGGGACCTAAGCTTCCATGCCATTAACAGGACTGGGTAGAGACAGCGGAGCAGATTGATTGCCCAACCCCCCTGCCTGAAGATCCTGCAGATGCTCTCCTAACGGAGATGCTGGTTCCGGAGCCTTACAAGGTGCTGGTGAAGAAGGCCAAGAAAAAGGCCACGGGGACCCGAAAGGGTCTCCAGCGCAAGGTTATATCAGACTCCTCATCCAATAACTCCAAAGCGCACTCCTCCCACGAAAACGAGGAGGAGGAAGAGGAAAGTTCTCCCCCCCCCCCAGCCGGGGGAGACAAGAAAAGGAAGGACGCCCCAACCGGGGAGGCCGAAGGGTCCAAGAAGGGAAGGACCCTCCTTCCAGACTGCTCCACGACGGTAACCCACATCGACGATGAGTGGTTACCCAGGGACAAGCCCCTGGCAAAGTCGTAAGTATCCGGATACCATAGTAATTCATGGTATGTTTTTATTGCACTGCTTATTCTTACGCCAAATATGATTATGCAGTCCGTCCCGAGCCTGTATCGACGTATCCTCATCGGACGGTTCTTTGGAATCGTCGGATATGAATAGCGATTCACTTCCGACCGCCTCCACCCCTTGCCCTATGGACAACGTCGAGGTGTTGTCTCAAAAGGCACCGAGTCGAGGGGAGGTAGTCCTGGGGGCGCCTCGAGGCGACCTTCCGGACCCTGTGCGCAAAGGGAGCAAGACTCCCAGAGGCTCCAAGTTCGGCCCCTAGCCGAACACTGCGCCAGAACCTTCAGTGGTTCCGGACTCTGGCGGGCGACCCCCCATTAAGAGGGGCAAGCCCCCTGTGCCAATGGCCTCTGTCCATCCAGAGGTACCGGACAACTTGCTGGAAGTGCTTCGTGGCACTTCCATCGACAAAGAGCACCGCACTGTCATGAGTGCGGTGATTGAGAAAGTTCAGTCCGCCAAAAACGGACTGATCGAAGCTTGTGCCGGCCTCCTAACAGGCTTTCAGGTAAGCAATCAAAATATAGGAGAATATTACCGCATAGACAATAGCCCCTGATGCTCTGTTTGGCGTTCGCGAAGAAAAGGCAAATAGAGGATCAAATAATGACTCAGGAGTCTAATCAGAATATGTCTATGTGCATATGCAGGCTTCACTGCTGGCCGATGCCGCACGTACTGCAGAGGTCGCTGCACTGAAGCAGGACCTTGAGCGGTCCGAGGACGAGCTCAGCCTTACTAAGAGGCAGCTCGAGAAGAGAAAAGGTAAGCAATACCTTGTCTATATATTAAAAAGAAATTGGGTTGTAAAATAATAGGATCATCATGAATTTGCCAAGGGCCACGACCGAGGTGGCGACCCTAAAGAAGGCGCTGTCCGAGGTCGAAGACAAAGTGGCCAAGGAGCGCATTGATCGGGAAAAGCAAAAAGCTCGGGTAGGCGGGGTGCAGCAAGAGCTCGAGGCTCTCGCCAAAAAACACGAGTCATTGGAGCTTGACTCTAAGACGTGAGAGTCCGAGCTTGCGAAGGCACTCGAAAGCGCATAGAGCACCAAGGCTAAGGCCCACAAGGCCCTCCAGGAGATTGATGCAGTGAAGAATATAGCAGCGGGTAAGGCATTCATTATGCAAAGCAAGCATGTGAAGGTAACTTTCCTTTTACTTAGCCGAGTTCGGAGCTCTCCAGGAGCGTTCGCAGATCTTCAAGGAAGTGTGCTTGATGCCGCGGAGTTTTACCGAGCTGAGGAGGGGAGCTCGACGGAAAAGTTGTTCTGGTCTCATTATACTGGGACAGAACACCCAATGCCCTTGAGCGACCAGCTGAAGCAACTGGTCGAGCTTGACAGGCTATGAAGGGTCTAGTCCGGATGTGGCCTGGTGATCCCCTGCCTAGCAGCTACTTCGGTCTGGTGAGGCGGCTTGTGGATACCTGCCCACAGCTTGAAGTCATAAAGCGGTCCGTCTGCATCGAGGGTACGTGCAGGGCTTTTGCCCGGGCGAAGGTGCACTGGGCGAAGCTAGACGCCGTAAAGCTAGTGAAGGAGGGGCCGCCAGAGGGCAAGGAGCATCGCTGCCCCGAAATGTATTATGACAGTGTCCTGAAGGGTTCCCGCCTTGTGGCGGATGAATGTGCTAAAGATGTAATTTTTGAATGAACATGCTCATGTGATCCTGTAATGTGAAACGAGTTCATTTGCGCTATGCAACGCTTTTTGAATTTAAAATATTACCTTCTGTGCGGCCGTTTATAAAATCTGAGAGTTGGCCAGTCGTCGGCTTCTGCCCCCATGTAACTAGTACTGGGGTGTTCGGGATAAACCTGAGCACTCTTTATCCCAATTTTGGGTCCTTCGAGGGAGGTGTTCAGCACAACGAACCAGGCAATCGGACTATACGGCTTTATCACTCTCACTTAGCCATAGAAGTCTACAATTTTAAATTTTGGCGAAGCCCCTAGTATTCGGAAGGCCAAATTTGGGGCGCTATATACGCCTAAGTCGGGCAAGGCCGACTCCTCGCCCGAAGCGGAAAAAGTCTTTAAGGACTTGAGACCTCTCGAACAGCGACCATCTCTCGCCTTATCATGACAGTTAGTTTTCGGCTTTCTCTAGTGAGGTGCTCGTCCGGAAGAACCGGGACACAATCGCAGTAGTTCAGCCAGCGCTACCTTAGCCGATAGAGCGGAACGTAAGGTACCAAAACATGGGAGCTGGACAAACCCAATTATTGACCCAAGACATGATTCGGAGCTGATGCATATATTGCTATAAGTTCGGGGTGTCGCACTGTTGAAAGTGTTCGGTCTTCTCACGCCGTATTATGGGGTAAACGAAAGCCCCTGGCATATTGACCGTACCAGAATGTACGGGTGCAAGTTGTCGTAAATGAACATATAAGAAAAAAAGGATGGATAATAAAATAATAGACTAATGCTATGCATTGTTATTAAAATAGTACGTCGAAGCGTACTAATACAAGTAGTGCAATAAGCAAAAAATAGGACTATTTGACATGTCCTATCCAAGGGCAAGCTGCGTATGGGTAATAAAAAGCGGGTATGTCGACTGTTATTAGAGACCACCTGGGGGTTCCCTTGTACGCCTTAGCTTCTTGCCTCCATGGTTGTTCCTTCCCGAATGTGTCCGACAATCATACTACCGGAAAGGGCTTCCAGAGAGTAAGGTCCTGAAAGAGAAAAAATGATAAAGGTATGCAGCCCCTAGGGCGGTTAAGCCGCATTGCGGGACGTGCCCTGATCGTGCCCCCGCCTATGCCCATGGTATTTTCAGTGTGCAATTATGTACGCGCGACACGGATTTCATCGCTTGACTGGGACTGGGACGGGGACCGAATTGCTAGGTGAGCTCTGAACGTGCCAGGCGATCCTGTTGCAGGTTACTCCGGACTCGCTTGACGGTGTCCGGGGGCTGTATCGCCGAATTGGCGGTTTGCCTTAAAAGGCTGCTTTGTGCTTCTGCTGCGAGGGCCGCAGTGTGCTCTTCAGTGCGGGGCGAGCGTTCTGTGTTTCCATTGACTGTTATGACCCCCCTAGGTCCTGGCATCTTGAGCTTGAGGTATGCGTAATGTGGTACCACATTGAATTTTGCAAATGCGGTTCGCTCAAGCAGTGCGTGATAGCTACTGCGGAACGGGACGATATCGAAGATTAACTCCTCGCTTTGGAAGTTGTCCGGAGATCTGAAGACCACTTCCAGTGTGATTGAGCCCGTGCAATGGGCCTCTACACCTGGGATGACGCCCTTAAAGGTGGTTTTGGTGGGTTTGATCCTCGAGGGATCTATACCCATTTTGCGCACTGTATCCTGATAGAGTAGGTTCAGGCTGCTGCCGCCGTCCATAAGGACTCGAGTGAGGTGAAATCCGTCGATGATGGGGTCTAGGACCAATGCGGCGGATCCGCCATGACGGATACTAGTGGGGTGGTCCCTGCGATCAAAGGTGATCGGACAAGAGGACCATGGGTTGAACTTTGGGGGGACGGGCTCTATCGCATAGACGTCCCTTAGTGCACGCTTCCGTTCCCTCTTGGGAATGTGGGTTGCGTATATCATGTTCACCGTCTTCACTTGTGGGGGGAACCTCTTCTGTTCTCCCATGTTCGGCGGACGGGACTCCTCCTCGTCGTCACTATGCAGCCCCTTGTCCTTGTTTTTGTCATTTAACTTCCCGGCCTGCTTGAACACCCTGCATTCTCTGTTGGTGTGATTGGTTGGCTTATCAGGGGTGCCGTGGATTTGACACGAGTGATCGAGTATGCGATCCAAAATGGACGAGCCTGGAGTACTTCTTTTGAATGGCTTTTTCCGCTGACCGGCTTTAGAGCCTCTGAATCCGGCATTGACTGCCGTATCATCGGCGTTATCGCCGTTGTTGTGGCGCTTGTATCTGTTATGACGTGGTCTGCCGTTGGCATCTTTAGTATCCGAAGTGCCCGGATTCCTTGATGTGTTGTTGCTGCGAGCCAGCCAGCTATCCTCGCCCGCACAAAAGCGGGTCATGAGTGTCGTGAGGGCTGCCATGGACTTCGGCTTCTCCTGGCCAAGGTGCCGGGCGAGCCACTCATCACGGATGTTATGCTTGAGTGCCGCTAAGGCCTCTGCATCCGGCCAATCGACAATTTGGTTTTTCTTAGTTAGGAACCGTGTCCAGAATTGCCTGGCCGATTCCCCTGGCTGCTGAGTTATATGGCTCAAGTCATCAGCATCCGAGTGTCGCACATAGGTTCCCTGGAAGTTGTCAAGGAATGCATCTTCCAAATCCTCCCAACTGCCGACGGAGTCTGCTGGCAAGCTATTCAGCCAATGCCGAGTTGGTCCTTTGAGTTTTAGTGGGAGGTACTTGATGGCATGCAGATCATCACCGCGAGCCCTATGGATGTGGAGGAGCAAATCCTCAATCCATACAGCGGGATCTGTTGTACCATCATATGATTCGATATTTACGGTTTTATAACCCTCCGAGAATTCATGATCCATAACTTCATCCATGAAGCATAGGGGGTGTGCGGCGCCTCTATGCCGGGCTATATCACGACGCAGTTCATATGAGTCTTGTCTGCTGTATTCGGCCCGGACGGATTTACTTTTAGTGTATCCGGCGTGAGGGTCATCGTCCCGTGTTACCCGCATCTCAGTGACCCGTATATCGACCTTGCATGTTTTGCCCTGCTTTCCAGTACGTCTCGCAGTTCCCGCGTGTTGCCCCGGGCCTTGGTATTTTTGTTTGAGTGGCGCCAGGGTGCAGGATGAACTTGAGGCTGAAATGCCTCTCTAGCTCGGCCACGAGGTGGCCGGTCAGCCGCATCGTACACTGGTGATGTAGGTTTCAATGCTTCCTCCTTGAGGTGAGGTAGCAAACTGCGCTTTGGGTAACTCTTGGAAGGGCGCTCGAGTTCGTATTCCTCGGCCGCAAGGACTTCGGTCCATCTGTCTGCTAGCAAATCTTGATCAGCTCAAAGCTATTGTTGATTTTTCTTCAAGTTATTTGCTGTGGCCATAAGACGGCGCTTGAAGCGCTCTTGCTCGACGGGATCCTCAGGCATGATAAATTCTTCGTCGCCGAGGCTCACCTCATCTTCAGAGAGAGGCATGTAATTTTCCTCCTCTGATTCTCCATCCGATGCCCGCTCTGGAGGCTAGCTTGTTCACCCTCCCGCTCTAAATCGTGCTGGAGGGGATTGTTGTCGTCTTCGGCACTATCCGGAGTGTTATTGTCTCTTGTGTCGGTATCACTACTTTTGCTATGGCAGGACTTAGAGCGGCGCAGCTGATGTTGGCGCTTGGGTTGCTTCTTGGAGGGGTCATCCTCCGCTGTCTCGTTGCCATTGCCTTCTTTGGGGGTGTCCACCATCTATATATCATATGATGAGGTGGCGGTCCTGCGCCCTGTGGGCGGTGGTTCCTGTTCGTCTCCTGTATCGTTGTCCTTACCGTTGATGTCTTCGGAGTCGAAGTCGAGCATGTCGGTTAACTCGTCGACAGTGGCTACTAAGTGGGTGGTGGGTGGGGAGTGAATTTCTTAGTCATCCCCATCCCATTCTGGCCGGACATAGTTCGGCCAAGGTTCTCCTGACAAGGAGAGGGACCTTAATGAATTAAGCACGTCGCCGAAAGGTAAGTGCTGAAAGATATCCGCGGAGGTGAACTCCATGATCGGCGCCCAATCGGATTCGATAGACACGGACGTAGGCGGCTCGGAGTCCGTGGCCGGAGATGAATCCAGTGGTTCGGCAACACGGCTCTCATAAGGGGTGAAGTCAGTATCCGACTCTATCGCCACTGAGAGTGCGGCCTCCATGGAGGGGTCTATCTGCCCGTCCTCGGATGGCGCAATTTGCTCCGGATTGAAGGTTGGAGTAGTTGCAGGTGTGATCTCCCGAACACTGTCTGACGGCAGAGCTAAATCATGCTTGTCGTGATTGTACGGCGCACCTGACATGGGTTCGAATCCGTTGAAGATCAAGTCTCCACGGATGTTGGCAGTGTAGTTTAAGTTTCCGAACCTGACCTGATGGCCAGGGGCGTAGCTCTCGATCTGCTCCAGATGGCCAAGCGAGTTGGCCCGCGGTGCGAAGCCGCCGAATACGAAGATCTGTCCAAGGAGGAAAACCTCACCCAGGACCGCACCGTTACCGATGATTGAAGGAGCCATCAAGCCTTACAGTGACGGCACAGTGGAACTCTCAATGAAAGCACCAATGTAGGTGTCAAAACCGGTGGATCTCGGGTAGGGGGTCCTGAACAATGCGTCTAAGGTGGATGGTAACAGGAGGCGGGGGACACGATGTTTACCCAGGTTCGGGCCCTCTCGATGGAGGTAATACCCTACGTCCTGCTTGATTGATCTTGATGATATGAGTATTACAAGAGTTGATCTACCATAAGATCACGGAGGCTAAACCCTAGAAGCTAGCCTATGGTATGATTGTTGTTGTCCTACGGACTAAACCCTTCGGTTTATATAGACACCGAAGGGGGCTAGGGTTACACAGAGTCGGTTACAAGGGAGGAGATCTACATATCCGTATTGCCAAGCTTGCCTTCCATGCCAAGGAGAGTCCCATCCGGACATAGGATGAAGTCTTCAATCTTGTACCTTCATAGTCCAACAGTCCGGCCAAAGGATATAGTCCAGCTGTCTGGAGACCCCCTAATCCAGGACTCCCTCAGGTGTCCTCTTTGCCTTTTTGGTTTCTCGATGCCAAAGGGGGGAGAGTGCAGGATTTGCGAGTCGAGTCTTGTGTCGTGTTGTTTCGGTTTGTTGCTTTGCTTTCATTGTGTTGAACCTCGTTCGCTTTGTTTTGGTTTGTGCTCGCGTGACCAAATTCTCTTTCATATGGTGTAAGACATATGCTCTCTAGCGTACTTTAGTGTCTTTCATGCTTAGTGACCCGTGAGCCTATGCCATCTTGTGCCCTTTACTTTATGCTCATGTCCATTGTATTGCCTCCTTGCTTATTGTTAGTTTTATTGTTGCAAGATATGTCTCGTCTATAAAATATAGGGGGAGTGTTGATCCTAGTATGTGTGACGTGCAGTCCAAAGCACTTCTCTAGAGTGCACACATCTAGGGGGAGCATGTCTATATTTTATAGATGTTGGGTTTGCCTATGTGTCACTTTATATCCCTATGTGCAAATCCCGTATTGTCATCAATCCACTAAAAAGGGGGAGGTTGTAAGGGCATGTTTATCCCTACGTAGTTTTTGTGATTGATGATAATGCTTTTGCGGACTAATCATGTGCATTGAGCATTTCAGATATATCATGTCTAGGCACAAGACGATTTGGTGCCCCTCGAAGCCTATTGAAGACGGCGCTTCTCTATGTTTCTTTTTGGTGGATTTGAGTTGTAGGTAAGCCGTACTATTAAGAGGGGGTCCGCTTTGGAAAGGTTTGGGTGGAATCATCACATACACGTATGTTCATTTTGCACCACCTTTCCTTTGGCTCTTTGGAGCATCCTCCGTTTTTCCGTGTCTCTACAAAATGAAGGACTCCTAGTGTTGTTGCGCTAGGGCATGTGGTAGTACTGCTCTTGGGAGCGGTAGTACCGGGCAGGGGCACGGTAGTACCGCAGGTCCTTACGGTAGTACTGCTCCATGGGCATGGTAGTACCATGGCCTCAGGCCAGGCACATCATCACGAGCGGATGTAGGGGTAGATGTAATTTTTTACATCCGCTCCCTACGACGTAGTACCGCTCTAGGTTTGCGGTAGTACCGTGTCAGAAATTTGCATAGATTGGAACTCAGCGGAAGTAATCATGGATGTAATTTTTTATGTCCATGCCTTCCCAGCCTAGACAATCCCTGCCTTGTGGAAGTACCGCAAGGGGGAGCGGTAGTACCGCTCCGGCGGTTCTACCGCTCTTTGCTTCTGCGCATCAGGGCTAGTCTAGCCCCTGCCACACATACGGTAGTACCACGGTGCCTCGTGGTAGTACCACAGTCCCTTACGGTAGTACCGCATGTCTTGTGCGGTAGTAACGCAAGTCGCGGGCTGAGTAAGTAGATAACGGTTGGATTTGTCCTATCACTATAAAAGGGGGGTCTTCTTCTCCGAGTTGACCACCTCTTCCATCCCTAAGCTCCATTGTTGCTCTAAGCTCCATTTTCACCCGATCACTCTCCCTAGCCAATCAAACTTGTTGATTTCCTGGGGATTGGTTGAGAAGGCCTCCATCTACACTTCCACCAAGAGAAATTTGATTCCCCCACTAATCCCTTGCGGATCTTGTTACTCTTGGGTGTTTGAGCACCCTAGACGGTTGAGGTCACCGCGGAGCCATATTCCATTGCCGTGAAGCTTCATGGTGTCGTTGGGAGCCTCCAATTAAGTTGTGGAGATTGCCCCAACCTTGTGTGTAAAGGTCCGGTCGCCGCCTCCAAGGGCACCAATAGTGGAATCACAGCATCTCACATTGTGTGAGGGCGTGAGGAGAATACGGTGGCCCTAGTGGCTTCTTAGGGAGCATTGTGCCTACACACCGCTCCAACGAAGATGTACTTCCTCTCAAAGGGAAGGAACTTTGGTAACACATCCTCGTCTCCACCGGCTCCACTCTTGGTTATCTCGTCCCTTTACTTGTGCAAGCTTAGTTTGTGTTGCATCCCTTGTTTGCTTGTGTGCTTGTTGTTGTTGCTTCATATAGGTTGCTCACCTAGTTGCATATCTAGACAACCTACTTTGATGCAAAGTTTAAATTGTTAAAGAAAAGCTAAAAATTGTTAGTTTCCTATTCACCCCCCTCTAGTCAACTATATAGATCCTTTCACCAAGCTATTTTCCAATGAAAGGATCGAGAAGAGGTGTCTAGAGGGGGGTGAATAGACTCTTAGCAAAGAAAAGTTGCAGTTTTTAAATTCTTAAAGTTAAGGTGGAGATTTAGCACAAGTTTAACCATTCACAATACATTTCAAGCAAGCATGGCAAGAGTATATGAGCAGCGGAAAGTAAAGCATGCAACTTTCAAGGAAGTAAAGGGATGGGATTGGAGTGTGCAAACGCAATTGGAGACTCGGAGATTTTTGGCTTGGTTCCGATAGGTGGTGCTATCGTACATCCACGTTGATGGAGACTTCAACCCAGAAGGGTAACGGTTGCGTGAGTCCACGGAGAGCTCCGCCCATGAAGGGTCCACAAAGAAGAAACCTTATCTATCCCACTATGGCCATGGCCCACAAAGGACTTGCCTCACTAGGGTAGATCTTCACAAAGTAGGCGATCTCCTTGCCCGTACAAACTCCTTGGTTCAACTCCACAATCTTGACGGAGGCTCCCAAGTGACACCTAACCAATCTAGGAGACACCACTCTCCAAAAGGTAATAGACGGTGTGTTGATGATGAACTCCTTGCACTTGTGCTTCAAATGATAGTCTCCCCAACACTCAACTCTCTCTCACTGATTTGGATTTTGTGGAAAGATGATTTGACTGGAAAGCAGCTCGGGGAAGGCTAGAGATCAAGATTCATATGGTTGGAATGGAATATCTTGGTCTCAACACATGAGTAGGTGGTTCTCTCAGAAAATGAGTGTTGGAAGTGTAGGCACGTTTTGATGGCTCTCCTTCATAATGAAGGAAGGGTGGAAGGTATATATAGCCTCCACAGAAAATCTAGCCGTTACACATAATTTACCAAATTCGGTGGGACCGAATCAAAAAACTTGGTCACACCGATTCAGTTCATAATATGACCATTAGGCATTTCAGTGGGACCGATATGATCAACTCGGTGGGACCGATGTGCTAGGTTTAGGGTAAAACCTCATGTTGGTTTGACCGATTACACAAACTCGGTGGGAACGACTTCGGTAATAAGAAAAAAGAGAGTTGGTCAAGCAAACTCAGTGGGACCGATTGCATATCTCGGTGAGACCGAAATAATTGCAACATGCAACAGAGAGTTTGCAAGCCCATCTCGGTGAGATCGAGATCCCTTCGGTGAGACTGAATTGATTAGGGTTTCTAGAAGTGGTTATGTCAAGTGAACTCGATGGCGCCGGATAGAACATTTTGGTGGGGCCGAGTTTGACTTTTGGTTTGGGACATATGTGGATATGAGAAAGTGGTTGAGGGCTTTGGAGCATATCACTAAACACTTTGAGCAAGCAATCCATTAAGCAACACCTCATCCCCTTTAAATAGTATTGTGGACTAGATCTTCGACACGTGTGAGCTGTGCTTCTGGGAGCTAACTTGTTTAGATACTGTAGGGGTCCTGAAGGAAATATGCCCTAGAGGCAATAATAAAGTTATTATTTATTTCCTTATATCATGATAAAGTTTATTATTCATGCTAGAATTGTATTAACCGGAAACATAATACATGTGTGAATACATAGACAAACAGAGTGTCACTAGTATGCCTCTACTTGACTAGCTCGTTAATCAAAGATGGTTATGTTTCCTAACCATGGACAAAGAGTTGTCATTTGATTAACGGGATCACATCATTAGTTGAATGATCTGATTGACATGACCCATTCCATTAGCTTAGCACCCGGTCGTTTAGTATGTTGCTATTGCTTTCTTCATGACTTATACATGTTCCTATGACTATGAGATTATGCAACTCCTGTTTGCCGGAGGAACACTTTGTGTGCTACCAAACGTCACAACGTAACTGGGTGATTATAAAGGAGGTCTACAGGTGTCTCCAAAGGTACATGTTGGGTTGGCGTATTTCGAGATTAGGATTTGTCACTCCGATTGTCGGAGAGGTATCCCTGGGCCCTCTCGGTAATGCACATCACTTAAGCCTTGCAAGCATTGCAACTAATGAGTTAGTTGCGGGATGATGTATTACGGAACGAGTAAAGAGACTTGCCGGTAACGAGATTGAACTAGGTATGGGATACCGACGATCGAATCTCGGGCAAGTAACATACCGATGACAAAGGGAACAACTATGTTGTTATGCGGTCTGACCGATAAAAGATCTTCGTAGAATATGTAGGAGCCAATATGAGCATCCAGGTTCCGCTATTGGTTATTGACCGGAGACGTGTCTCGGTCATGTCTACATTGTTCTCGAACCCGTAGGGTCCGCACGCTTAAGGTTACGATGATAGTTATACTATGAGTTTATTCATTTTGATGTACCGAAGGTTGTTCAGAGTCCCGGATGTGATCACGGACATGACGAGGAGTCTCGAAATGATCGAGACATAAAGATTGATATATTGGAAGCCTATGTTTGGATATCGGAAGTGTTCCGGGTGAAATCGGGATTTTACCGGAGTACCGGGAGGTTACCGGAACCCCCGGGAAGTATATGGGCCTTAGTGGGCCTTAGTGGAAGAGAGGAGAGGTGGCCAGAGATGGGCCGCGCGCCCCTCCCCCCTTGGTCCGAATAGGACAAGGAGAGGGGCCGGCCCCCCTTCCTCCTCTCTCTCCTCTTTTCCCCCTCCGCGAATCCTATTCCAACTAGGAAAGGGGGGAGTCCTACTCCCGGAAGGAGTAGGACTCCTCCTGGCGCGCCACCTCTTGGCCGGCCACCCCCCCTTTGAGCCTTTATATACGGAGGCACGGGGCACCCTAGAGACACAAGTTGATCCACGTGATCATATTCTTAGCCGTGTGTGGTGCCCCCTTCCACCATAGTCCTCGATAATATTGTAGCAGTGCTTAGGCGAAGCCCTGCGACAGTAGTACATCAAGATCGTCACCACGCCGTTGTGCTGACGGAACTCTTCCCTGACACTTTGCTGGATCGGAGTCCGGGGATCGTCATCGAGCTGAACGTGTGCTAGAACTCGGAGGTGCCGTAGTTTCGGTGCTTGATCGGTCGAGCCGTGGAGACGTACGACTACATCAACCAAGTTAACGCTTCCGTTGTCGATCTACAAGGGTACGTAGATCACACTCTCCCCCTCTCGTTGCTATGCATCACCATGATCTTGCGTGTGCGTAGGAAATTTTTTGAAATTACTACGAAACCCAACAGTGGCATCCGAGCCTAGGTTTTATGTGTTGATGTTATATGCACGAGTAGAACACAAGTGAGTTGTGGGCGATATAAGTCATACTGCTTACCAGCATGTCATACTTTGGTTTGGCGGTATTGTTGGACGAAGCGTCCCGGACCGACATTACGCGTACGCTTATGCGAGACCGGGTTCTACCCGACGTGCTTTCGCACAAAGGTGGCTAGCGGGTGACAGTTTCTCCAACTTTAGTTGAACCGAGTGTGGCTACGCCCGGTCTTGCTGAAGGTTTAAACACACCAACTTGACAAACTATCGTTGTGGTTTTTGAATGCGTAGGTAAGAATGGTTCTTGCTTCAGCTCGTAGCAGCCACGTAAAACTTGCAACAACAAAGTAGAGAACGTCTAACTTGTTTTTGCAGGGCATGTTGTGACGTGATATGGTCAAGACATGATGCTAAATTTTATTGTATGAGATGATCATTGCTTTTGTAACCGAGTTATCGGCAACTGGCAGGAGCCATATGGTTGTCGCTTTATTGTATGCAATGCAATCGCGCCATGTAATTGCTTTACTTTTATCACCTAAGCGATAGCGATAGTCGTGGAAGGCATAAGATTGGCGATGACGACAACGATGCTACGATGGAGATCAAGGTGTCAAGCCGGTGACGATGGTGATCACGACGGTGCTTCGGAGATGGAGATCACAAGCACAAGATGATGATGGCCATATCATATCACTTATATTGATTGCATGTGATGTTTATCTTTTATGCATCTTATCTTGCTTTGATTGACGGTAGCATTATAAGATGATCTCTCACTAATTATCAAGAAGTGTTCTCCCTGAGTATGCACCGTTGCGAAAGTTCTTCGTGCTGAGACACCACGTGATGATCGGGTGTGATAGGCTCTACGTTCAAATACAACGGGTGCAAAACAGTTGCACACGCGGAATACTCAGGTTATACTTGACGAGCCAAGCATATACAGATATGGCCTCGGAACACGGAGACCGAAAGGTCGAGCGTGAATCATATAGTAGATATGATCAACATAGCGATGTTCACCAATGAAACTACTCCATCTCACGTGATGATCGGACATGGTTTAGTTGATTTGGATCACGTAATCACTTAGAGGATTAGAGGGATGTCTATCTAAGTGGGAGTTCTTAAGTAATATGATTAAATTGAACTTAAATTTATCATGAACTTAGTCCTGGTAGTATTTTGCAAATTATGTTATAGATCAATAGCTCGCATTGTTGCTTCCCTGTGTTTATTTTGATATGTTCCTAGAGAAAATTGTGTTGAAAGATGTTAGTAGCAATGATGCGGATTGGATCCGTGATCTGAGGTTTTATCCTCATTGCTGCACAGAAGATTATGTCCTCGATGCACTGCTAGGTGAAAGACCTATTGCAGGACCAGATGCAGACGTTATGAATGTTTGGCTAGCTCAATATGATGACTACTTGATAGTTTAGTGCACCATACTTAAATGGCTTAGAATCGGGACATCAAAGACGTTTTGAACGTCATGGACCATATGAGATGTTCCAGGAGTTGAAGTTAATATTTCAAGCAAATACCCGAGTTGAGAGATATGAAGTCTCCAACAAGTTATATAGCTAAAAGATGGAGGAGAATCGCTCAACTAGTGAGCATGTGCTCAGATTGTCTAGGTACTACAATTGCTTGAATCAAGTGGGAGTTAATCTTCCAGATAAGATAGTGATTGACAGAATTCTCTAGTCACCATCACCAAGTTAGTAGAACTTCGTGATGAACTATAATATGCAAGGGATAACGGAAACAACTCCCAAGCTCTTCGTGATGCTGAAATCAACGAAGGTAGAAATCAAGAAAAACATCAAGTGTTGATGGTTGACAAGACCACTAGTTTCAAGAAAAGGGCAAAGGGGAGAAGGGGAACTTCAAGAAGAACGGCAAGCAAGTTGCTGCTCAAGTGAAGAAGCCCAAGTCTGATCCTAAGCCTGAGACTAAGTACTTCTACTGCAAAGGGACTGGTCACTGGAAGCAGAACTACCCCAAGTGATTGGCGGATAAGAAGGATGGCAAAGTGAACATAAGTATATTTGATATACATGTTATTGATGTGTACTTTACTAGTGTTTATAGCAACCCCTCAGTAATAGATACTAGTTCAGTTGCTAAGATTAGTTACTCGAAACGAGGGTTGCAGAATAAACAGAGACTAGTTAAGGGTGAAGTGACGATGTGTGTTGGAAGTGGTTCCAAGATTGATATAATCATCATCGCACACTCCCTATACTTTTGGGATTAGTGTTGAACCTAAATAAGTGTTATTTGGTGTTTGCGTTGAGCATGAATATGATTTGATCATGTTTATTGTAATACGGTTATTCATTTAAGTAAGAGAATAAATTGTTGTTCTGTTTACATGAATAAAACCTTATATGGTTACACACCCAATGAAAATAGTTCGTTGGATCTCGATCGTAGTAATACACATAATCATAATATTGAAACCAAAAGATGCAAAGTTAATAATGATAGTGCAACTTATTTGTGGCACTGCTGTTTAGGTCATATTGGTGTAAAGCGCATGAAGAAGCTCCATGCTGATGGGCTTTTGGAATCACTTGATTATGAATCAGTTGATGCTTGCGAACCATGCCTCATGGGCAAGATGACTAAGACTCCGTTTTTCGGAACAATGGAGCGAGCAACAAATTTGTTGGAAATCATACATACTGATGTATGTGGTCCGATGAATATTGAGACTCGCGACAGGTATCATTATTTTCTGATCTTCACAGATGATTTGAGAAGATATGAGTATATCTACTTGATGAAACATAAGTCTGAAACATTTGAAAAGTTCAAAGAATTTCAGAGTGAAGTGGAAAATCATCGTAACAAGAAAATAAAGTTTCTACGATCTGATCGTGGAGAAGAGTATTTGAGTTATGAGTTTGGTCTTCAGTTAAAACAATGTGAAATGGTTTCACTACTCACGCCACCTGGAACACCACAGCATAATGGTGTGTCCGAACGTCATAACCGTACTTTATTAGATATGGTGCGACCTATGATGTCTCTTACCGATCTACCACTATCGTTTTGGGGTTATGCATTAAAGACAGCTGCATTCACGTTTAAAAGGGCACCATCTAAGTCCATTGAGACGACACAATCTGAACTGTGGTTTGGCAAGAAACCAAAGTTGTCGTTTCTTAAAGTTTGGGATTGTGATGCTTATATGAAAAAGTTTCATCCTGATAAGCTCAAACCCAAATTGGAGAAATATGTCTTCATAGGATACCCAAAGGAGACTATTGGGTACACCTTCTGTCACAGATCCGAAGGCAAGACATTCGTTGCTAAGAATGGATCCTTTCCAGAAAAGGAGTTTCTCTCGAAAGAAGTGAGTGGGAGGAAAGTAGAAAACTTGATAAGGTAATTGTACCATCTCCCTTATTGGAAAGTAGTTCATCACAGAAATCTGTTCTTGTGACTACTACACCAATTAGTGAGGAAGCTAATGATGATGATCATGTAACTTCAGATCAATTTACTACCGAATCTCGTAGGTAAACCAGAGTGAGATCCGCACCAGAGTGGTACGGTAATCCTGTTCTGGAAGTCATGTTACTAGACCATGACGAACTTGCAAACTATGAGGAAGCGATGGTGAGCCCAGATTCTACGAAATGGCTTGAGGCCATGAAATCTGAGATGGGATCCATGTATGAGCACAAAGTATGGACTTTGGTTGACTTGCCCGATGATCGGCAAGCCATAGAAAATAAATGGATCTTCAAGAGGAAGACCGGCGCTGATAGTAGTGTTACTATCTACAAAGCTAGAATTGTTGCAAAAGGTTTTCGACAAAGTTCAAGGTGTTGACTACGATGAGATTTTCTCACTCGTATCGATGCTTAAAAGTCTGTCCAAATCATGTTAGCAATTGCCGCATTTTATGAAATCTGGCAAATGGATAACAAAACTGCAATCCTTAATGGATTTCTTAAAGAAAGAGTTGTATATGATGCAACCAGAAGGTTTCGTCAATCCTAAAGGTGCTAACAAAATAAGCAAGCTCCAGCGATCCATATATGGACTGGTGCAAGCATCTCGGAGTTGGAATAAACGCTTTGATAGTATGATCAAAGCATATAGATTTATACAGACTTGTGGTGAAGCCTGTATTTACAAGAAAGTGAGTGGGAGCACTACAACATTTCTGATAAGTATATGTGAATGACATATTGTTGATCGAAAATAATGTAGAATTATTCTGCAAAGCATAAAGGAGTGTTTGAAAGGAGTTTTTCAAAGAAAGACCTCGGTGAAGCTGCTTACATATTGAGCATCAAGATCTATAGAGATAGATCAAGACGCTTGATAAGTTTTTTCAATGAGTACATACCTTGACAAGATTTTGAAGTAGTTCAAAATGGAACAGTCATAGAAAGGGTTCTTACCTGTGTTACAAGGTATGAAATTGAGTAAGACTCAAAGCCCGACCACGGCAGAAGATACAAAGAGAATGAAAGTCATTCCCTATGCCTCAACCATAGGTTCTATAAAGTATGCCATGCTGTGTACCAGATCTATTGTATACCCTACACGAATTTTGGAAAGGGAGTACAATAGTGATCTAGGAGTAGATCACTAGACAGCGGTCAAAATTATCCTTAGTGGAATAAGGATATGTTTCTCGATTATGGAAGTGAGAAAAGGTTCATCGTAAAGAGTTACATCGATGCAAGTTTTGACACTGATCTAGATAACTTTAAGTCTCAATCTGGATACATATTGAAAGTGGGAGCAATTAGCTAGAGTAGCTCCGTGCAGAGCATTGTTGACATAGATATTTGCAAAATACATACGGATCTGAATATGGCAGACCCGTTAACTAAAATTCTCTCACAAGCAAAACATGATCACACCTTGGTACTCTTTGGGTGTTAATCACATAGAGATGTGAACTAGATTACTGAATCTAGTAAACCCTTTGGGTGTTGAGCACATGGCGATGTGAACTATGGGTGTTAATCACATGATGATGTGAACTATCGATGTTAATCACATGGTGATGTGATCTAGATTATTGACTCTAGTGCAAGTGGGAGACTGAAGGAAATATGCCCTAGAGGCAATAATAAAGTTATTATTTATTTCCTTCTATCATGATAAAAGTTTATTATTCATGCTAGAATTGTATTAACCAGAAACATAATACATGTGTGAATACATAGACAAACAGAGTGTCACTAGTATGCCTCTACTTGACTAGCTCGTTAATCAAAGATGGTTATGTTTCCTAACCATGGACAAAGAGTTGTCATTTGATTAACGGGATCACATCATTAGTTGAATGATCTGATTGACATGACCTATTCCATTAGCTTAGCACCCGATCGTTTAGTATGTTGCTATTGCTTTCTTCATGACTTATGTTCCTATGACTATGAGATTATGCAACTCCCATTTGCCGGAGGAACACTTTGTGTGCTACCAAACGTCACAACGTAACTGGGTGATTATAAAGGAGCTCTACAGGTGTCTCCAAAGGTACATGTTGGGTTGGCATATTTCGAGATTAGGATTTGTCACTCCGATTGTCGGAGAGGTATCTCTGGGCCCTCTCGGTAATGCACATCACTTAAGCCTTGCATGCATTGCAACTAATGAGTTAGTTGCGGGATGATGTATTACGGAACGAGTAAAGAGACTTGCCGGTAACGAGATTGAACTAGGTATGGGATACCGACGATCGAATCTCGGGCAAGTAACATACCGATGACAAAGGGAACAACGTATGTTGTTATGCGGTCTGACCAATAAAAGATCTTCGTAGAATATGTAGGAGCCAATATGAGCATCCAGGTTCCGCTATTGGTTATTGACCGGAGACATGCCTCGGTCATGTCTACATTGTTCTCGAACCCGTAGGGTCCGCACACTTAAGGTTACGATGACAGTTATATTATGAGTTTATGCATTTTGATGTACCGAAGGTTGTTTGGAGTCCCGGATGTGATCACAGACATGACGAGGAGTCTCGAAATGATCGAGAAATAAAGATTGATATATTGGAAGCCTATGTTTGGATATCGGAAGTGTTCCGGGTGAAATCGGGATTTTACCGGAGTACTAGGAGGTTACCGGAACCCCCCGGGAAGTATATGGGCCTTAGTGGGCCTTAGTGGAAGAGAGGAGAGGTGGCCAGAGATGGGCCGCGCGCCCCTCCCCCCCTTGGTCCGAATAGGACAAGGAGAGGGGGCCGGCCCCCCTTCCTCCTCTCTCTCCTCTTTTCCCCCCTCCGTGAATCCTATTCCAACTAGGAAAGGGGGGGAGTCCTACTCCCGGAAGGAGTAGGAATCCTCCTGGCGCGCCACCTCTTGGCCGGCCAGCCCCCCCTTTGAGCCTTTATATACGGAGGCACGGGGCACCCCTAGAGACACAAGTTGATCCAGGTGATCATATTCTTAGCCGTGTGCGGTGCCCCCTTCCACCATAGTCCTCGATAATATTGTAGCAGTGCTTAGGAGAAGCCCTGCGACGGTAGTACATCAAGATCGTCACCACGCCGTCGTGCTGACGGAACTCTTCCCCGACACTTTGCTGGATCGGAGTCCAGGGATCGTCATCGAGCTGGACGTGTGCTAGAACTCGGAGGTGCCGTAGTTTCGGTGCTTGATCGGTCGAGCCGTGGAGACGTACGACTACATCAACCAAGTTAATGCTTCCGTTGTCGATCTACAAGGGTACGTAGATCACACTCTCCCCCTCTCGTTGCTATGCATCACCATGATCTTGCGTGTGCGTAGGAAATTTTTTGAAATTACTACGAAACCCAACATCCACATCCTCTTGTCCATGCCACTCCATTTTGGAACTTGTCTGAAATATACTAGATAAAGACATTAGTCCAACAAGAAATATGTTGACATTAATTACCAAAACCACCCAGGGAGCACTTGTGCTTTCAATCTCCCCCTTTTTGGTAATTGATGACAACATACATCAAAGCTTTAGATAAAGATATAGGGAATATCAAGTAAAGCTTTGGAAGGACATGTAACATGCATAGGCTCCCCCTATATGTATGCATCCATGTAACCATGGAATATGAGAGAATGTGAATGCATAGATATGGCAAAGCAAGCAATGAGTTACATGTATCTTGGCTATATGCATCAGAGCAAATGATGTGGATATAGGAATTGTACTTTCATGTTCATGAGTCCTTCTTGCAAACAATATGTACATCAGCAAGAGATCATCATGCACTTGAATGTGATGCGTATACTTACCTTGTGGTCATGAGCTGGCTTAGGAAGAGATGAACCTGAGTAAACAAGGTTAAATAACGTAGATATATCTACTAAGCATAGCAAACGGCAAACCACAAGAGTACCAAGACTGGGATGACATGTAGAGAATGATACTAGGTACTCCCATTGGATATAGACATGTCCCCAAGGAAAAGATATGCAATGAATTCAAGATTTCCTTCCCTTAGATGTCTTTCTCCCGCTGAATCTTATATTTGATAATGGGAGAATGTAGGGAACAGAAAATCAAAGCAAAACAGATCAGAGCATAGAAACATAAGACATAAGACAAACTAACATGTCTTTCCCCTCTTAAAGACATGTGACTTCTCTCCTCTGGAATACCAAGCATCTGGGTCTCTCTTTGTTTGATGCGATTAAGCATTCTCCCCCTTTGAAGTACTCTCCCCTTTTCTAAGTGAGTAAGCTTTGATGTGATCTCTCTACCCCCCCTTTGACATCAATTTCCAAGAAGTGATCTTCTGGAATGTGAGTCAAAATAGGTTTGGTCCTTGAGTCACAAAGCAAAGGAGCATTTAGAGTGTGATGCTGGTAGAGGACAAGAATCATTGAGTGGAGTTGGAGTAAAAATGCAGGATGCAAGTGGCAAATTGTCTTCTGTGCAGTGAAATCTGTAACACCGAGTTGTATTCTTCCGTGGCACCGAAATGGTTCGGTTTGACCGAAAGCTACAGACCGGTGTGACCGAGTTCAACACAGAGAGAAAATTTGTCACCTCAGCTCACTAGGCAAATAAGATCTCACAAATATTTGCAAGGAACTAACTGAAGGATTTGCAATGAATTTGATGCAGGGAATGCAGAACAAAACAAAGAAAAAGAAAAGATATCTAGATGATGTTTTTTTAAAGAGAAGGGAAACAAACATGCAAGAGACAAATGCAAGAATACAAAGAAACACTAGAGAACTTCATCTAGAATTGGTCAGCGACAAAGTCACCTATGTTAGAGTATATTGACCGAGGTGTCAAGTAAGAACACTTGATCGTATGTCATACTCATCATTTAAGCTCAAAATGGGGTTACCATTTTTCGTTTAAGCATTTGATGTATTCGCATCTTGTTGAGTTGCTTTGACCCATGACTTGGGGTAAAGCTTCTCTAAGATGGAATAACATACCTTGGGTGGTGCTGTTGAACTTGATCATGTAGTTGAACTTGTGTGGGATGCTCAAGGTTGATGTAGCTCAACAAGGATTGGGAGCACCACTTGTAGTTTGAGTTCATCTACATACATGGGTTATTCTTGCAAGGAAGAGCACTTGTGTATCCAAATTGACAATCAAGAATTTGATACCAAATGAAATTTGATATATAGAAATGGTCAAAGGATATGTTGAAAGATTTCATGCTTCCTTGTCTTCAACCACCACATTGTAGAGACTTGGTGATGTAGAGATTGCTCAAGATGTGAGTGATTTGCGATCTCATAGATTTTGATTCATCCAAGTACCTACAAGGGTTAGATAGCATGCAAGGGTGCAAATATATCCAAGACATATGATCATCATCATAAGAGAAACATCAAGGATTAGTCAAAGGCTCATGCGTTGCATGTATCCAAATGGAGTTTCTACTCCAAGTTTGAAGCATCCTTGGTAAAGTCAAGATGTCCACTAGTAGGCATGGGAGTTTTCATACCTTTGCTTTCTTGCATGTTGAACTTCTTGAATAAGTCCTTGGTATACTTTGTTTGGGAAACAAAGGTGCCTTCCTTAGTTTGCTTGATTTGCAAACCAAGGAAGAATTTGAGTTCACTCAGCATATACATCTCAAACTTCTCCGACATTAGCTTCCCAAACTTTTCACTAAAATGAGGGTTAGTTGAACCAAATATGATATCATCAACATAAATTTGGTAACCAAATAATTATCCATTAACCCTTTTAGTAAAAAGAGTAGAATCAATCTTTCCAATCTCAAAGCCTTTTTCAATAAGGAACTTGGTCAAGCATTTATACCACGCTCTAGGAGCTTGTTTAAGACTATAAAGAGCTTTGTGAAGTTTGTAAACATGATCGGGTTTCTTAGGATTAACAAAGCCCGGAGGTTGTTTAACATAAACTTCCTCCTCAATTTCACCATTTAGAAAAGCACTTTTAATGTCCATTTGGTACAAGGTAATATCATGGTGATTAGCATAGGCAAGTAAGATGCGGATGGACTCAAGTCTAGCAACAGGGGCATATGTCTCACCATAGTCCATACCTTCAACTTGAGTGTAGCCTTGGGCGACGAGACGTGCTTTGTTGCGAACTACTTGTCCATCTTCGTCTTGCTTGTTGCGAAACACCCATTTGGCACCGATGATGTTGTGGTTGTTGTCGGGCTTCTCGACCAATGTCCACACTTGGTTTCTCTCAAAGTTTTGTAGCTCTTCGTGCATGGCATTTATCCAATCCGGATCTTCCAATGCTTCTTCAACCTTCATAGGTTCAATGCTAGAGATGAATGAATAATGTTCACAAAAGTTAACCAAACGAGTTTTAGAGCGAGTGATTCTCCCGGTTTGGATATCATTGAAGATTTGTTCGACGGGATGATCTCTTGAGACTCTTGCTCGAACTCGTGGGAGCTTTTGTTTGGGTTCGGGTGGAGTATCTTCTTCATCATCTCGTTCTTCTTCTTGGCCTTCTTCGTTGTTGACGTTGTCGTTCTCTTGTCGAGGTGGAGAAGGAGGTTGATGAGGTTCATCTTAGTGTACTTTCTCGTTTTATTCATCTTGACGTGTTCCATTTGTGGATGCTTCCATGTCAACTCTTGGTTCACCTTATCGTGAGGTAGAAGCTTCCACTTGGACGGACGAGGTACTCTCCTTCACCTCTGTTGGACGAATCTTGCCAATAGACAAGTCTTTGATTGCTTCCGAAGGGTCTTTGTCTCCTACATCAATTGGCAATTGCTCTACTTGCGAGCCGTTAGATTCATCAAACTTCACATCTACCGTCTCTTCAACCTTTCGGGTGAAGTTGTTGTAGACACGATAAGTGTGAGAGTTTGAGCCATAACCAAGTAGGAAACCCTCATGAGATTTAGGAGCAAATTTAGAATGACGATGCTTATCAAGAATGTAGCACTTTGAGCCGAATACTCGAAAGTACCCAAATTGGGGTTTGTTTCTAGTTTCCAAGTGCGACACTATTCTCAGATGGCATAACATGGGCACGTGTTCTCGGCCGTGGTGTATCATATGCCATGGTACTACTTCTTTTTCTACGGCCGTGTACGTGCAATAACTGGCACAGTCGGATACATATCTTACGGTTATTGGGGTGTGTAGGACCAAATAAAAATCTAGCCTTTTCCCAATTTTAAGTCTTGGCAGATTTTAACAACTCAGCACAAGTTAAGTAATTAACCTACACATGCAATTCTAAGAGTATAGCAGCGGAATGTAAAACAATTGCATACAAAGGTAAAGGGAGGAGTTTGAGGGAGCAAACGCAATATGGACACAGAGATTTTTGGCGTGCTTCCGATAGGTGGTGCTTTCGTACATCCATGTTGATGGACACTTCAACCCACGAAGGGTAACGGTTGCGCGAGTCCATGGAGGGCTCCACCCACGAAGGGTCCATGAAGAATCAACCTTGTATATCCCACCATGGCCATCACCCATGAAGGACTTGCCTCACTAGGGTAGATCTTCATGAAGTAGGCGATCTCCTTGCCCGTACAAACTCCTTGGTTCAACTCCACAATCATGACGGAGGCTCCCAAGTGACACGTAACCAATCTAGGAGACACCACTCTCCAAAAGGTAATAGATGGTGTATTGATGATGAAATCCTTGCTCTTGTGCTTAAAATGAAAGTCTCCCCAACACTCAGCTCTCTCTCTCTCTTAGGATTGGATTTGGTGGAAAGAGGGTTTGAGTGGAAAGCAACTTAGGGAAGGCTAGAGATCAAGATTTATGTGGTTGGAATGGAATATCTTGACCTCAACACAAGTGTAGGTGGTTCTCTCTCGGAAAATGTAAGTTGGAAGTGTAGGCATGTTTTGATGTCTCTCTCCACGAATGAAGAGTGGGTGGAGGGGTATATATAGCCTCCACACAAAATCTAACCATTACACACAAATCACCGAACTCGGTGGGACCGAAACATGAAACTCGGTCAGACCGATTTAGTTCAAAATGTGAACGCTAGGATTTTCGGTGGGACCGACATGTCAACTCGGTGGAACCGATTCCATTAGGGTTAGGGCATAACGTAATCTCGGTGAGACCGATTACACAAACTCGGTGGGACCGATTTTGGTAATAGCCAAACAGAGAGTTGTTAAGCAAACTCGGTGGGACCGATCCGCTCATCTCGGTTAGACCGAAACGTTACGAAGGGGAAACAAAGAGTTTGCATTGCAATCTCGGTGGGACTGATCGCTCATCTCGGTTAGACTGAAACATTACGAAGGGGAAACAGAGAGTTTGCAATCCCATCTCGATGAGATCGAGATCCCTATCGGTGAGACCGAAATGACTAGGGTTTGTGGCAGTGGCTATGTCAATTGAACTCGGTGGCGCCGGGTTGGAAACTTCGGTGGGGCCTATTTTGACTTTTGGTTTGGGACATATGTGGATATGATAAAGTAGTTGAGGGTTTTGGAGCATATCACTAAGAATTTTGAGCAAGTAACTCATTAAGCAACACCTCATCCCCTTTTAATAGTATTGGCTTTTCCTATGGACTCAATGTGATCTTGGGTCACTAAAAGTAAAATGTAGAGTCTTGAGCTTGAGCCAACATGTGTTCTTAGTATTTTGAGGTGTCCACATTCTAATCCATGCCATGCCAACCATTGAGCTTTCCTAAAATATTTATCTTGAAATAGCATTAGCTCAATGGACTATATGTTGTTAGGAATTACCAAAACCACCCAGGAATAGTTGCACGTTCAATCTCCCCCTTTTTGGTAATTGATGACAACATATAGATCAAAGCTTCGACAGATGATAATAAGATTGAAAAACATCGTCACTTTGAGAAGTATGTGATAAGCAAGAGCTCCCCCTAAATGTGTGCATTATTTAAATTTGCTTTTGAATGCAGATGCACAATCGATTAGGATCATGGGTTACTCTTCCATGTCACATACATCTTGGTGGAGCGCTCAAAATGATAGAAATTAAAAGCATGCACTCATCACCAAGCAAGTGAATGATGATATATGGATATAAAAGATAGTATCATCTAGACAAGCATTAAGGTAGAAAATGATCAATCACATGATCACACAAGTATGCCACACAATAAAAAGTTCAACCAAAGGCAAAGACGCAAAACACTCTCTCGAAGCCTATGATCTATACATATTTCTCCCCCTTTGGAAACAAGTACCAAAATTTTCAAATATGCATAGTGCTATGTGTCTCTTAGGCTTGGTCTTCGGGAGGAGGTGTAGAGAGAACTCCAAGGACGAAGGCATGCATTGATGTAGTCGGAGCTGTTGAAGTGGCTGCTGGAGGTGGCACTGGAGCTGTAGCGGCTGGTGCTGATGCTGTAGCTCTAGAATCTGTCACTGGCACGGCAGCAGACCTCTGACTCCTTGGCACTCGCTGAAATGCATCTGTGGTTTGCCTTGACTCTCTTCTCTTCTGCTTCCTCCTGAAGCTGCTCAACTGCTGTTTGAATCTCTGTTACCTTCAAATCAAGATCATAAAATTTGGTCTCTATGATCCTCTCCAAGCTCTCCTGGTTTTGAGTCAAAGTGGCCAAGCCCTTCTCAATCCTCGGTGTAGATTGGATCAGATATGCAAGTTGATCTTGCTTGCTCTTCAGGAAAACTTGAGATGCCTCTTCAACACTTGGCATCTTGGCAGCTTTCTCAGCCTTTGCTTTGGCTCTCTTCTCCTGTGCTTGAACTGATGATGGTTCCTCCTCATTCATCACAACAGTATTATCATCAAAATCAGGATACAGGGGTAGATTCTCCTTATCCAACAGATATGTTCCTGTGCCCATCTTGGAGTTGATGTGTTCTTCAATGTGTGGAGCATACCCATAGCTTCTCTTCTGGTCAGCAGCAGTCCACTTGATTGTCTCTACAATCAGACTCATGACTTGAACTTCTGAGGGACATCAAAAAGTTGTAGCTGGTTGATAGAGTTCCCTCTGATCATCTTGTGATCTCCTGACTTGGGTAGCAGAGTGTGCCTTAGGATCTAGTTGATAGTAGGCAGACCATACAACAAGAAATGTACAGATCCAAGCTTGTGAGTCTCTAGAGCTTTATCTGGGATCTCCTTGTACATGTTAGCCATGGTGTTGTGGTCCTTCTTATTCTTGGCCTACACATCCAAGTCATCTTCATGTTCTTCTGGGGCATTTATCAATTTTGCCCATTCTTCAACTGTGGATTGGTACCTAGTACCTTATCACATCCATATGATCTTCCCATCTGGGTAAAACTGAGCAGTGGAGTAAAACTTCATGATCAGCTCATCATTCCATTTTGTGAGCTTTTGTCCAACAAACTCATCTACTCCACATGCTTTGAAGCTATCATAAACTCCTGGAAGGTGATCTTCATTCTCCTGGATGTATTCCCAATCAACCCATCTCATGTCACACACAATGGGCTTCTTGTCAAGCAGAATAGTTTCATAAAAGTCTTGTTGTTCCTTTGTGTGAAACCTATAGTCAACTGCAGTCCTTCTCCTCACAGCATAGGGATTAGACTGTCTCCACAATATTAGTCCAACATCTTTTCTGATGTGCATGTCTTCAGCTACTTGATGAGTATCATTGTGGTCTAGGATCTTGGGTTTCAACTTTCTCAAAACAAGAGACTCATCATCTTCTTCATCAGCTTCAGGCACTGGGGCCTTGTTCTATTCTTCAGTAGGTATACCTCGAGTGTTCCTCTTGAGCTTAGGAGGCTTCTGAGCTTGAGCTTTGGGGGCAGCTTTGGGCTTTGATGTTGCAACCCCTGACTTTATAGCATCTCCCATAAGCTTCTGAGCTTTGGGTGCTGGAGCATCCTCTTCTTCTTCATCATCAGAGGGATCTTTCATCATGGAGGGCTTGCCAATGACTCTGGCAATGGTCTTCTTGACTCTTTCCTTTCTCTTCTTTCCCTCTCCAGCTTCTTTGGGTTCAAGAGTGAACTCCATTGTCTCTTGAGTAGAGGCTCTGGCCTTAGACATAGGAATTCTCTTTGCCGGAGCCTTCTTATTCATTCCTGGATTAACTGTAGCAGTTGTGCCATACTCCTTTTTCAGCACCTTCTTCTTGGAGCTTACTTCCTCCTTAGTGGCAACATAATCCTCATCCTCAGATTCTGAGGTTCTCTTCTTCCTAAATCTGGTGGCAGCCTTTGGCAAGTTGCTGGGAGTGCTCTTGCTGCCATCATCAGAAGTGCTCGAGGGATCTGAACCCTCACTCAGCTGCACATGTTCCTCAGACCTGTTCTGACTGTCACTCTGATCAGACATCTCTGCAAACTCACTGACAACAGACCCTGTGAATAGATGTAGATGAGATAGAGTGGATGAGCATCACAAAGTGTAGAGTTTTTGCAATACAGATGACTTAAAAACTTAGTTCTAGTTCTCCATATAAAGCATTTCGGAGCTACCAATTTGTAAACTCAGTGATACCAAAGCAGCTTTTGGAACCTAAACTAGTGAACTCGGTCAGACTGAGTCACAGTTCGGTGGCACCGAGACCGCTAGGGTTTCATAGAGAATGGAACTCAGTCACACTGATTTGCAGTTTTCGGTCAGACTGAAAATTGCAAGTGCTATGGTCTAAGCCAAATCGGTGAGACCGATTTCTACAACTTGGTCGGTCCGAGATGAGTTCGGCGGAGACCTAACCCTAAATTTTCAAATCAAATCTAACCTAAAGAATGTTTTCAGTGTATAGAGTGTTTCCATACGTGGTAAGGATCATGGCAAAACAATGTGCTATGAATCAGAGGTAAAAGAATAGCACAAGGGTCGAATCCATACCCTAGTTCGGCGGGAGTTCGCTACGGTGACAAGGCAGAGCAGATTTCCGTTGACGGTGATGGAAACCAGCAGCGGGAGGTCACTGGCGGCGAGGAGACAATTCGGAGACCCGAGGAGGCAGAGCAGGACACACGCGCGGGCTGAGGAGTTTGATGAAATTTCCAAAATCTCACCCCATGGGTATATATATCCTGACCCTGTCGGTGTGACCGAGTGGAACAACTCGGTGGCACCGAGATGCAGAATCGCAAGCGGTTACTGCAACTTGGTGTGACCAAAAAGTTCAAATCGGTTGCACCGAGATTGAAAACCTAGATCAACTTAGTGATCTCGGTGTGACCGAAATGGATGACTCGGTCATACCAAAATGCACAAAGAGGTTTTGGAAGTTTAAGTCTATGATGAATCGGAGACTCCGAGTGCTCCTCACACAGAGTGGTTCGAATCTAACTTGATCAAACTTTGTGATGTAGCATGAATAGAGTTTGAGACGAGAAAAGCATAGATAGCTAGAGGAAGTCCTTAGGAATTCTTGTTCATCCATTTGGCAAAAGAGAAAAAGCCAAACAATCAAGGCAACAAATGGATGTCCTCGAATGAGTAAAATATGCAACCAACATGCTCACACAATAAGATGGCAAATGAAATATGTGGCAAAGCATGCACAAATACTCTAGCATCTATCAAGCAATTTGGCGATGACAATGTCATTTATATATGAGCATATTGACTGAGGAGTCAAATGAGAACATTTGATCGTAGGTCATACTCATCGTTTAAGCACAAGTGGGGTTACCACTTTTACATAATGCATTGTTGTGTTCACATCATTAGAGTTGCTTTAGCTCAATTGATTAGAGTAAAGCTCCCCCTAGATGTGATATCCCCCCTATGAGGGATGAACTAACCTTGGGTTTTGTCGATGATGACTTCATGTAGGTGTTGAAGATGTCGGTGCTCAAAGTTGATGTAGATCATTCAGAGCAATCCTTTGGAGTGAGTTGCACTTTCAATAGCTACATGGGTTAGTCCCACAAGGAACAAACACGGATATCCATAGACATATAGTGATATTCACATGAGATGATGTCCATGAATGCATTAGGTTACCTTGTCCCTTGTCTTACCAACAAGAGGGTTTGTGACTCCTTGAACTAGTGCAAGATATGGAAGTTGTTTGCACTTGTCCTTGCCAAAATGATATGAGTGAAGTATGTTGGTGGAGTCACCCTCAAGAACTCTCTAGTTCTTCTTCTTCGGTATCCACACCATCTTGATGGGAATCCTTAGAGTTGTAGTCGTACTTGATGAAGTAGAACTTGATGTAGTCTTGGGAACCCACTTGACCAATGCCTTAGGGGCTTCTTCAAATGCATCAATCTCCTCTTGAAGCTTGTCCTTGCCCTTTAGCTTGTGGTCTTGTGGTGGAAGATCATCTTGAGCTTGTGTTCCTTGGAAAGAAGTAGGATCATACTTCTCTTGTTGAGGAACAAACTTCGTCTTGGGGTATTGATCTTCTTCCCACTCAACTCCATTGCCATTGAACTTTCGTTCAAAACCAACACCTTGATTCTTCCGGTGTCTTCCTTGCTTGCGTATAATTTCCTCAAATTGCTTACTTCCGGAAAGACTCTTGTAAACACCTTTCTCTATAATTCCCTTCAATAAGTTATTTTCTTGCTCAAGTGTAACTTGGCTAAGAGAATCATTAGTGGAATCAAGAGAACTACTAGAAGCAACAACATTGGTTTTAGCATGATTATTGTTACTACTAGAAGAAGAATCTTTCTTGTTCTTGTTGCTAGATTTAACTTGTGGCATGTAAGTAGACAAGAGTAAATACTTGGCAATGTAATAAGAACTTTTCTTGCGAAGATCATCATTGATTGCCTTTAAGAACTCATGCTCTTGCTCAAGGTTGAGCTTTTCAAAGCGTAGCTTCTCATGAGTCTTTAAAAGTTCTCGATGATCTTCCAAGGTAGTTTCATGAGCTAACTTAAGAGTGTTTAGTTCTTTAGTTAGATGCTCAATCTCCTTCTTATCATTGTCATTCGTTTTATCTTGTTTAGCATGATTAATAGCAAGTTCATCATAGTTTTTCATAACTAGAGTTGTCAACAAGTAAATCATCATCACCTAGCAAATCATCTTCATCACTATTGAAATCATCATACTCGGGGTGTGATACCTTTGGACCTTTAGCCATGAAGCATCTTCCAATTCCTTCATTTTGTGAGTCAAATATGTCGTAGGAGTCGTTTGACACAAGTGCTAGACCGACAACACCTTCATCTTGAGTGTATTCGGAGTCGGAGTGGTAACTTCTTTCGGAGTGATTGTCGGAGTCGGAGCCAGATACACATTCACCAACATGAGCTTGATGTCTTCGTTTTGTGTAGCTCTTTGATGACTTGTCCTTCCTTTCCGAATCCTTGCTTCTCCGAGAGGGTCTTAGCTCATAACGATCATCTCTACTCCTTCTCTCTCTAGGTGGTGATTCTTCTCTCCTACTTCTTCTTTTGGGAGAATCTTCTCTTCTTTTGTAGGGAGCCATACACTCATTGGAGTAGTGTCCGGGTCTTCCACAATTGTAGCAATTACGTTCACGACTTGAAGATCTTTTGTCATTGTAGGACCTTGACTTGGAACTTATTTCCTTGCTTCTACTCTTGTAGAACTTGTTGAAGTTCTTCACCATTAGGCTCAATTCTTCATTGAAGGTTTGTTTCTCACTTGATGATGTGGGAGCATCACATGAGGCTTTGTAAGCACCACTTGACTTGTTGTGGAGCTCTTCCTTACCCTTAAGTGACATCTCATGAGCAACAATTCTTCTAGTGACTTCCGTTGGCTTGAGATCTTTGTAATTGGGCATCATTTGGATCAACATGCACACAGTATCATATTTTCCATCCAAGGCTCTTAGGATCTTCTTGATGAATCTGTCAGTCATCTCTTCACTTCCTAAGCCGGCAATCTCATTTGTGATGAGTGCAAGCATAGAGTACATTTCAGCGACACCTTCACCATCCTTCATTTTGAACTTGTCAAGTTGACTTCGAAGCGCATCCAATTTGGATTCCTTGACGGAGTCGGTACCTTCGTGCATATCAATCAACGTATCCCAAATTTCCTTTGCATTCTCAAGACGGCTGATTTTGTTGAATTCTTCGAGGCATAATCTGTTGAAGAGAATATCACAAACTTGAGCATTGTATTGCAGCATCTTCAACTCTTCCGCAGTAGCTTCACGGTCCGGTTCTCTCCCATCAAAGAATTCACCTTGCAAGCCAATACACACAATAGCCCAAACGGCGGGGTTATGTCCAAGAATATGCATTTTCATCTTATGCTTCCAACTAGCAAAATTAGTACCATTAAAGTAAGGACCTCTACAGTGGTAATTTCTTCTAGATGCCATACTCTCCTAGGTTGTGAAAACAAGGCTATGATCACCAAAATCTATGGAAATCAAAGCAAATGGAGATCAAAGCTGTGATACCACTTGTAGGATCGAAAGTATGTCTAGAGGGGGTGATTAGACTACTTGAACAAATAAAAATCTATCCTTTTCCCAATTTTAAGTCTTAGAAGATTTTAACAACTCAACACAAGTCAAGTAATTAACCTACACATGCAATTCTAAGAGTATAGCAGCGGAATGTAAAACAATTGCATATGAAGGTAAAGGGAGGAGTTTGAGGGGGCAAACACAATATAGACACGGAGATTTTTGGTGTGGTTCTGATAGGTGGTTCTATCATACATCCACGTTGATGGAGTCTTCAACCCACGGAGGGTAACAGTTGCGTGAGTCCACGGAGGTCTCCACCCACGAAGGGTCCACGAAGAAGCAACCTTGTCTATCCCACCATGGCCATCGCCCATGAAGGACTTGCCTCACTAGGGTAGATATTCACGAAGTAGGCGATCTCCTTGCCCGTACAAACTCCTTCGTTCAACTCCACAATCTTGACGGAGGCTCCCAAGTGACAACTAACCAATCTAGGAGACACCACTCTCCAAAAGGTAATAGATGGTGTGTTGATGATGAACTCCTTGCTCTTGTGCTTCAAATGATAGTCTCCCCAACACTCAGCTCTCTCTCTCATAGGATTGGATTTGGTGGAAAGAGGGTTTGAGTGGAAAGCAACTTGGGGAAGGCTAGAGATCAAGATTTATGTGGTTGGAATGGAATATCTTGACCTCAACACAAGTGTAGGTGGTTCTCTCTCAGAAAATGTATGTTGGAAGTGTAGGCATGTTCTGATGGCTCTCTCCACGAATGAAGAGTGGGTGGAGGGGTATATATAGCCTCCACACAAAATCTAACCATTACACACAAATCACCGAACTCGGTGGGACCGAATCATGAAACTCGGTCAGACCGATTTAGTTCAAAATGTGAACGCTAGGATTTTTGGTGGGACCGACATGTCAACTCGGTGGAACCGATTCCATTAGGGTTAGGGCATAACGTAATCTTGGTGAGACCGATTACACAAACTCGGTGGGACCGATTTTGGTAATAGGAAAACAGAGAGTTGGTCAGGAAAACTCGGTGGGACCGATTCGCTCATCTCAGTTAGACCGAAATGTTACGAAGGGGAAATAGAGAGTTTGCATTGCAATCTCGGTGGGACTGATCGCTCATCTCGGTTAGACCGAAATGTTACGAAGGGGAAACAAAGAGTTTGCAATCCCATCTCTGTGAGACTGAGATCCCTATTGGTGAGACCGAAATGACTAGGGTTTGTGGCAGTGGCTATGTCAATTGAACTCGGTGGCGCCGGGTAGGAAAACTTCGGTGGGGCCGAGTTTGACTTTTGGTTTGGGACATGTGTGGATATGAGAAAGTAGTTGAGGGTTTTGGAGCATATCACAAAGCATTTTGAGAAAGTAACTCATTAAGCAACACCTCATCCCCTTTTAATAGTATTGGCTTTTCCTATGGACTCAATGTGATCTTGGATCACTAAAAGTAAAATGCAGAGTCTTGAGCTTGAGCCAACATGTGTTCTTAGTATTTTGAGGGGTCCACATTCTATTCCATGCCATGCCAAACATTGAGCTTTCCTGAAATATTTATCTTGAAATAGCATTATCTCAATGGACTATATGTTGTTAGGAATTACCTAAACTACCCTGGGATAGTTGCACTTTCAGTTTTTTCGACAACAATAGCCTCGTGGCGAGCTATAGACTAGTCTTTTTTTCACACGCATTACATCGACACATATCATCTCTCTCCCTCTTTCCCACGCACACACCTATCTCTCGGGACTTCTTGCACGCACCATCTCTAGCTCCCTAGGTCGATGCCACCCACATACACTTGTACTCTGAGTTTAGTACATTATAGAGGAAGAGAAGAGGTGCACGCATGCACTCATCCTCTCTCACACACACATCTGTAGCTACGAATTGTAGTGTTCTCCACCATCCGATTGGCTCTATCATAGGTTTCACGTTGCTCCTTGGCCTTGAGATTGAGAAGTTTAAAGCATGGAGGCTAAGATGGAGGCGCAAGGTTTTGGTTAATTTGCGGGCCACACACGACACCAACACGACACGAGTCTGCCTGGTGCACCTGCAGTTGGGTGAGTTGTCCAAGTATAGACACAACCAGGCCCTCCTTGGTATCGGCGCCTCGACTTAGACTAGTCACACTGTGGAGTAACTTAGAGTAGTAACATGCACATGTTACTAGTCTATGTTACTACCTCCACATTGGGTAGTAACATATGTGTTGTGTCATGCATCACTCCATTTATTAGGTTGTAGACTCATCTTTTTTTATATGTGCGATGTTACAGTAACTAGCTATGTTACCACATGCCTCTCTTTCTTCATTAATTACATGCCACATCATCTATTTTGTCTAGATAAGTGTGATGTTATCAACTATGTTACTCCCACTATGACCAGCCTTATGCGCAGAGAAATTAGGATCAGAGGGAGTACTACTAGTAGTAGTACTACTTTGATGTGTTGCGTCAACTCGCACAAGTATGCAACACTTCTTGAACAAACAAGCATATAAGATGTTATACCTACTTATTATAAGCTATTATACTTCTTACACAAAGGATCTTTATATCCAACAGACACACAATATCCATTCGATTGTTGAAAATTACTTTAACTGCCGATCTGATGTCAAAGTAATTGCTGCATCACCACCAAAGCCCACCATCTCTTAAGCTAAAGTAGACCGAGCTAACCCCTATATTAGCATATTACTAAGATATATAGAAGGCACTGTAGAATCATTTAGGACGTGAGCTTGTCAACCTGAATGTGGAGGGACACCAGCTTAACCCCGGCCAGTAGCTTGGGCGGAACTATGAAGAAGGTTAGCTCGTGCACGTCGACGTCGCCGGGATCCTTGCTGCTTGTCACCTCCATTTCCACCTAACGGTGTTGGTCCTTCCTTTGGGCTCCCCTGGCGGGTCGTTCGCCCACAGCTTGGCCACGTAGTGCGGTAGTGGGGACGACCCCGCTCTGATGTAGATGACCGACACAGTGATAGGCGCGCCAATGTTGAGCACACCACCGACCAAGAAAAATGAGTGGTCGTCCTCCTCCGCGAATAGCAAGAGCCGTGGCTCCGACAGTGGCACTTACAGCTGGAGCACCTTGCCGTACTGGATCCTGTGCACGGGCGTGTGATGCACGACGCTGATGTGGTGAGAGTGCGCCGGCGGTGGGCCTTCGTAGCCGAAGAGAGGCACGGGCATTTGCAAGGCACGAGCGGACACACGCTCTGGTGATCGGCGAGCTTGTGGTAATTGACGTAGAGCCCACAGCCTTCGTGAGGGCACTCCACCCTCACCGAGGAGAGGATGGTGTCCACCGCCGTGTTCCGCACGTCGAAGCCACCGCCGCGCTCGCACTTCTGGCACTGCCGCTGGCTCCAGGGGCGCTCGACGCGGCAGTCCGCATAGGCCAGGTGCCCTCCCTTGCACTGCACAAATCAATCGAACAACACATCAATCAAGAAACTTGCACCTTGCTCGATCAGCCGAATGGACGAGGTGTATTCGAACCTCATACACTGGAGGCTTCAAGGGGCGGAGGCACAAGGGGCAGTGGAGCAAGGTGAGGTCCATCGAGACCATAGAGAGCTCCATCGTCGGGTCCTGTTCCGTCTGCATGATCTCGTCCTCCGCATGCACAACCATTGTGACGCCCTCGATTCAACCGTACACTAATCATACATGCAAATGTGTACGATCAAGATCAAGGACTCACGAGGAGATATCACAACACAACTCTAGACACAAATTAAAATAATACAAGCTTTATATTACAAGCCAGGGGCCTCGAGGGCTCGAATACATAAGCTCAAATACACAAGAGTCAGCGGAAGCAACAATATCTGAGTACAGACATAAGTTAAACAAGTTTTGCCTTAAGAAGGCTAGCACAAAAGCAACATTGATCGAAAAGGCAAGGCCTCCTTCCTGGGAGCCTCCTAACTACTCCAAGTCGTCAGCGGCTGTCACGTAGTAGTAGGCACCCTCGGGGTAGCAGTAGTCATCAGTGGCATTGTCTGGCTCCTGGGATCCGTCATCTGGTCGCAACAATCGGGTATGGTGAAAAAGAGGTAGCAAAGCAGCCGTGAGTACTCATCCAAAGTACTCGCAAGACTTACATCAGATCTAAACCAAGTATGCATTTGTATCAAAGGAAAAGGGCTATATCTGTGGACTAAACTGCAGAATGCCAGAAAGAAGGGGAAAGGCTAGCCTATCGAAGACTAACATCTTCAAGCATCTTCAAGCATCTTGCAGCATATAAAAGAGTACAGACCAACATAATGTAGAGTAGTAGAGTTATCAACCTCCGCTAGAGATCCTTTCTTGAATCCCTGCAGGAAAGCAATCCCAGAGCCATACTATCCATTCATCATAATCATGTCTCATAACCATTTCTCATCTCAAGTATCCAGTTCTAGTTGTATCGATCGGGATACAACTCCAAGTGTCCGTTACCATAGGACAAGCTATCAATAGATGTTTTCTTCCCTGCAGGGGTGCACCAACTTACCCACCACGCTTGATTAACTCCGTCCGGACACACTTTCCTGGGTCATGCCCGGCCTCGGCCAAACAATACGCCGCAGCCCGACCTAGGCTTAATAGAGAGGCCAGCACGCCGGACTAAACCTATGCCCCAGGGTTCATGGGCCATCGCCCCGGGAACTCCTGCACGTTGCGTTGGCGGCCGGTGAGGAGACCTAGCTACCTCCTTCAAAAAGGCAGGTGCTTATGCAGTCCAACCCGGCGCGCGCCGCTCAGTCGCTGACGTCTATTAAGCTTCGGTTGATGTATACGACGCATAACGCCCATACTATGCCCACGTAATGGTTAGTGCTATCAGGCCAGAGGCCCCTCGAATCAAATTTCCAAATCGTAGTGGATTAGTAACACGCGGTAATGAGCAGAGACTCACGATCGATGTGACCCCGTCGCCCCGTCTCGAGTACTTGCAGCAAGGGCTAAGAATGCCCGGCCACGCCTCGTAAGTATCTCGCGGGCACCTTCCAGGTCAACCCGACTCCACATCACTCGCTATTAAGCTTGCGCGGGTACCACTCAGGGCCAACCCGTCTTTAGTAACATGGCTCAGTGCAAAGTCATAGTAACCATAGTAATTGTGTGTCTAACACCAAGGGGAAAACCCGAGGAATCACCCCCGGTGAATTCCACTCAATGTTATCATCCAGGTGAACGTAAGAGGATCCACCCTCGAGGATAACATTTGATGAGTTGCACGACAGAGCCATAATGGAAGTGGTTGAGGAGGAAATCACCCTCGATGACCTCGACCATATAGCTACACTGCAAATATCTCATCAGGAGTGATGTAAGAGATTCCACCCTCGACACTCGATAGTAACTTTGCAGAGTCGTACAACTAGGGGGGTGATGTGCGGTGTCGGGGCCTGGACATCGATCACGTGATCGAGACATCGAACATAAAGCGGGGCAACTAGGACAAGGTGGGGGTCACTGATGGATCACTAACCAACCTATACTAAGCAGTTTAGGATAAGCAGGTAAGGTATGAAAGCAGGTAACAACAACAGGCTATGCATTAGAGTAGGATCATACAGAAAGCAGTAGCAGTTCTAATGCAAGCATGAGAGGGAAAGAAATGGGCGATATCGGAATGCTCAAGGGGGGTTTGCTTGCCTAGTTGCTCAGACAAGAAGGAGGGGTCATCGGTGACGTAGTCGATCACAACGGCATCATCGGTCTCGGGGTATACCGAAGAGAAGAGGGGGAAGAAATAGTAAATACAGAGCAAACAATGCATCACACGGCATAACATGACGACGGGCAGAGCTAGGGTTGCCCTAACGTAGTACTACACGTTGGAGACGAAGGGGATAAACATCCGAGGATGAATTCCCAACGTTAGGCGGATTCCGGACAGATGGAAGAGAGGGGACGGTTCCATGTTCAGCATGCTAGGGGCATGTGACAGGTGAATGGACCGCACATTCGGATTCGTTGGATTTTTCTGAGAAACTTTCATGTAGAAAACATTTTCATCCGAGTTACGGTTTAATTACTATGAATTTCTAAAGTTTAAAGCCTTTTCTGGAATTATTTAAATTAGGAGAAAAGGAATTATGGCATCAGTATGACACAGGTGTGATGTCAGCAGTCAACAGTCCGGTTGACTGGTCAAAGCTGACCAATGGGGCCACTAGGACCCACATGTCAGCCTCTGCTGGCTTAACAATGGATCAACTAAACTAACAGGGTCAATTAGGGGAGTGGGCCCCAGGCGTCAGTGAGTGTTTTAGGTTAACTAATAATTTTTATTTGTAAAATGTTATTAGACTAATATAATAGAGGGGGGCCCACATGTCAGTGGCTGGGGTTGCCCAGTCAGCACGTTGACTGGGTCAACCCAGTCAACGGGGACCCCAGGGCCCACTAGTTAGCGACCCAGGGGCGGGGCCCACCGAGCCACGCAGATGGCCAGCGCCGGAGTTGCTCCGGTGGCCTCCCGCGGCGGCGAGCTCACCGGAGACGTTCAGAAAATCGCTACAGGGCACCGTTTCGCGCGGTTTTGCTTGCGTTCGAACAAGGGCTCAACGCCGCGTCACGTGGTGTGGTCGGTTGGGCTCGCGACTGGCCGGAACTACGTCGGCGATGAGTGGAGGCAGCGATGGGGTTTGGGACCTCGTCGGGATCATGCTACGGGGGTCGACGAGGTGGGAAGGCGGCACGGGCGGCCTCGGCGGGCTGCACTGAGCACGTTCCCGTGCTCAGGCGAGCATGGTAACGACGGCGGCGAGCTGCTCGGCGAAGCCGAGATCGGCCATGGCGGCGCGGTGGCTACGGTAGCGCAAGAGGCTAGGGGAGCAAGGGGAAAAGAAGCGGGGATCACCGGGCGGCACACACGCCGGCAAGCTCCTGTGATAAGAAGTGGAAGACGAGGCCGGGGGAGCGTTCGGAGACACCCGGCGCCTTGCGGCTCGTCGGGGAGGCGTAGCCGAGGGAGGCAGAGCGGTTGGACACGTCAGCGAGGCGAACGGGTCCTGGTGGCCGCGAGGACGACGGAGAACGGTAGCGACCACGTCGGGCGGTGGCTCTGAGAAGGAGGCGAGGCGACGGAGCAAGCGGGAAGAGGGGATAGGGGCCGACGCGAGTGGGGGCGGCAGGGCAAGTGGGAGGGGAGAGGGGAGCCCGAGGCGTCGGGGCTTTATCCTCTCCCGGCGAGGCCAGCGAGGTGGTTGGACGGTGACGCACGCGCTCTGTCCCGCTCGGTCGGAGGAGCAGTGTGCGGGGAAGGAGATGACCAGGGGGAATGGGGGGGAGTGGGCCGGCCTGCTGGAGTGGGTTAGGTGGGCCGGCCCAGGTGGGTTCGGTCCAGGGAGGAGTTTGCTCTCTCTCTCCCTTTTCTATTTCTTTTTTTTAACTTTCAGCTTTAGCCATTTTAGGCCATTTAGACACATTGGAAAAAAGTTGGATCACCACCAATATTACCAGAAGAATAATATCCACATGATGAACATTTAGTTTTCATGTCAGAGCATTTTGAATTTCACACAGAAGTTGAATTTGAATTCAACTGGAATTTGAAAGAAGATGAGACAATAATGATCAGGCACATGTTTAGCAAAAAGATTAGCTTAATCCCAAGGGTTACTGTAGCATCAGTACACCGGGGTGATACAACTCTCCTCCTCTAAAAGAAATTCTTGTCCTGAGAATTAAGAGGTAGAAGGGAACAGGTCGGGGTATTCAGCACGGAGGTTATCCTCGCGTTCCCAAGTGGCTTCATCTTTAGAATGATTTGACCATTGCACCTTGAGGAACTTGGTAACCTTCTGGCGTGTTCGATGTTCAGCTTCTTCAAGAGTGCAGATCGGATGCTCCTTGTATGTGAGATCATCTTGAACTTCAATCAATTCCGGATCCACTTCACGTTCCGGATCCTTGAAGCATCGACGAAGTTGCGACACGTGGAAGACATCATGAACATGAGAGAACTGAGGTGGCAACTCCTGTTGATAAGCCACCAGTCCACGACGAGCGAGAATGCGGAAGGGACCAATGTAGCGCGGAGCTAGCTTGCCCTTGACTCTGAACCGATGAGTGCCTCTCAAAGTAGTGACACGCAGATAAGCTTGTTCACCAGGTTGATAAGTTGAACCCCAGTGTTTCCGGTCATAGTTGCTCTTCTAGCGGGACTGGGCCGCCTTGAGATTATCCCGGACAATGCGAACTTGCTCTTTAGCTTGTTGAATAATGTCTGGACCAATGAGCGGCCGTTCCCTAGTTTCTGATCAATTCAGAGGGGTTCGACACTTACGTCCATAAAGCACTTCGAACAGTGCCATCTTCAAGATGGCTTGATAACTATTGTTATAAGAGAACTCAGCATAAGGGAGAGATTCTTCCCACTTCTTACCGAAAGAAATAACACAAGCTCGAAGCATGTCTTCAAGAATTTGATTGACTCGCTCGACTTGGCCTTGGGATTGGGGATGATAAGCAGTGCTCCAGGTAATATGAGTTCCCATTGCCTCTTGGAAACTATCCCAGAACTTTGAAGTGAATATACTGCCACGGTCTGAACTGATCTCCTTCGGGATGCCGTGGAGTGACACAATTCGGGAGATATACAAGTTTGCTAATTGACTAGCAGCGATAGTCTCCTTGACTGGCAGAAAGTGAGCAACCTTCGAGAATTGGTCGATGACGACAAAGATAGCATCGTTACCTTTCTGTGACTTGGGAAGGCCAGTGACAAAGTCCATCTAAATCTTATCCCACTTCCATTCAGGAATAGGGAGAGGTTGCAGAAGTCCAGCCGGTTTCTGATGTTCTGCTTTGACGCGACGACAAACGTCACATTCTTCAATATATCGAGCAATGTCTTGCTTCATATTAGACCACCAGTACTTCTGACAGATGTCTAGATACATCTTGGTACTTCCTGGATGAATAGAGAGAGGGGTATCATGCGCTTCTTTCATCACCTTCTCTGTCATAAGCTCGAACCGGGGTACGACAATGCGATCTCTGAAGTATAAGGTTCCATCTTCACCAAGTGAGAAATCTCTGGATTTCTCTAAGGCAAGATCCTTTTTCATCAAATCCACGTGAGCATCTTTGGCTTGAGCAGACTTAATTGCTTTCAGAAGAGTTGGTTCCAGGACAAGGTTATTCAGAGAACCTTGTGGAACTAGTTGAAGGTTCAGCTTGCATAGCTCTTCATAAAGGCGGGGTTGAGCTTTGAAGACCATGTGATTGTTGCAATAAGACTTACGGCTCAGGGCATCGGCCATTACATTAGCCTTGCCAGGTGTATAAGATATACCGCAGTTGTAGTCAGCAATAGCTTCCATCCATCGCTGCTGACGGAGGTTCAGATCTGGCTGAGTAAACAAATACTTCAGACTCTGATGATCAGTGAAGATCTCGCAACGATTACCGAGAAGGTACTGTCGCCATAGCTTCAATGCATAGATAACCACAGCAAGCTCAAGGTCATGAACTGGGTAGTTCTCTTCATGAGGACGCACTTGACGAGAGGCATAAGCAATCACTCTGCGCTCTGGCATTAGGACACAGCCTAATCCTTGACGTGAAGCGTCGCAATAGATGACAAAGTCCTTGCGAGAATCGGGGGGAGCAAGCACTGGGGCAGATGTCAGCTTGACTTTGAGTGCCTGGAAACTTTCCTGACATTTGTCTGTCCAATCAAACTTAACACCTTTCTGAAGCAGATTGGTCAGTGTTTTGGCGATCTTGGAGAAGTTCTCAACAAAGCGACGACAATAGCTGGCTAGTCTGAGAAAGCTTCTAACTTGCTTGACAGTCTTCGGAGGGGTCCAGTCAAGAATAGCCTGAACTCGCTCTGGGTTGACGGCAATACCATCCTTGGAGATGACATGACCAAGGTAGGTGACTTCGGAAGCCAGAATTCACACTTGGAATACTTGGCATAAAGTTGATGTTCTCGCAGCTTCTCTAGAACAACTCGAAGATGTTCAGCATGTTCTTCTTTGTTCTTCGAATATACCAAGATATCATCCAGATAGACTACGACGAACTTGTTGAGGTAATCTATAAATATGTAGTTCATCAGACAGGAGAATGTGGCTGGAGCATTGGTCAAGCCAAAAGACATGACGGTGTACTCGTAAGAACCATAACGAGTGATGAATGTGGTCTTTGGAATATCCTCTTCACGAACACGGATCTGGTGGTAACCTAACCTCAAGTCGAGTTTAGAGAATATTGATGAACTAGCAAGTTGATCATACAGATCATTGATCCGAGGAAGCGGATATTTGTTCTGAATTATAGCTTGGTTGATAGGATGATAGTCTTGGACCGAACGGTTCGTTCCATCCTTCTTCTTCACAAAGAGAGAAGGTGCTCCCCAAGCTGAGGAACTTGGACGAATGAAACCACTGCAAAGAGATTTGTCGATTTCCTCCTTAAGTTCAAGGAGTTCGTGAGGCGTCATCTTGTAGGGTCGTTTGGCAATAGGAACGGTGCCTGGTTTCAAGTCGATGACGAACTCGACAGCCCGAGTAGGAGGTATTCCTGGAAGTTCTTCTGGAAAGACGTCTAGGAAGTCGCGAACAACTGGAATCTTTTCAATTCCCTCAAGAGGTGTCGCGTTCAACGCATTCAAAGCATAAAGTCGTGCTTCAGCGTTTTGAACAATCTAAGCAAGGTAGCTTACTATCTCCTCAGAAGGATGTAGGAGATGAACGACTTTGGTGGCACAAACGATAGGGGCAGTATGTGCTTTCAACCATTCCATTCCCAGAATGAGGTCAATGTTGGAAGACTCCAGAATAATGGGAGAAACATGAAATTCCAACCCTTCAATTTCAACGGGGACGTCGCGACCAATCATGGTAGTTCGACACTGACCCACAGGGGTGTGTACCACTATCGGAGTGTTCATGGGCTCGCATCGAATGTCGTGTGCATATGCAAAATTTTCTAACATGAATGAATGCAATGCTCCTGAATCAAATAAAACGGATTCTGGTACTAAATTAACAAGGAGAGTACCCATCACAGTAGAAGGCTGTTCTTGAGCTTCATTCAGATCAACATGATTAGCCTGACCACGACCATAAGGTCTGGCATTGTTGTTGTGGGGCTGGTTGTTACGGTCAGTTGAAGGCAAAGCCAGCTGGTTCTGATTCTGAGGGCAGTTCCTGGAATGATGGCCCAGAAGGCCACACTTGAAGCACAGACCATCATTGGGATTGTGAGCAGAAGCTTGGGGTGGTACAGCCTGAAGGGGCTGCCTCTGTGTTGGAGGAGGCAGACGAGGTGCGGCATAGGATTGTCTTGGTGCAGGTGCAGTTGGACGATACATGTTGTGGGGAATCCATATCCGACACTTCTGCGCTGACGGGCTCGAAGATGAGCCAGCGTCATGGCTGCGCCTAAGGGATCCCTGGTGTTCCTGAAGACCAGTCTCAACCTGAATAGCCTTGTTCACCAAGGTGGCGAAGTCGGCAAAGTCATGAGCGAGCAGTGCTAGCTTAATATCAGGGTGAAGTCCATCACGGAACTTTTCTTGCCTACGAGCATCAGTTGCAATGTCTTCTTCAGCATAACGAGACAAGTCCAGAAATTCCCGCTGATAAGCATCTACAGTATTGTTGCCTTGGGTGAGGTTGCGGAAATCTTGCTTCTTCCTGTCCATGATTCCCTGAGGAATGAAGCGGGCACGGAAGGCAGCTTGGAAATCCGGCCAAGTGATGACCGTTCCAGCAGGCAGGGTACGCCTGTGGCTGTCCCACCATTGAGCAGCGGGACCCCTCAGAAAGAAAGATGCAAAGGTGACATAGCTAGCAGGGGCCACACTAGCAGACTCCATTTCATATGTGATGTCGCGGAGCCAGTCATCAGCATCAAGGGATTGAGTTGAGATGCGGTAAATAGTTGGGTTGAGACGCATGAAGTCCTGCAGAGTTCCTGGGGTTGGCTGTTGATTCATGTTCGGACGAGGAAACTAAGCCATCATTCCTTCCATGAATTGACGATTCAGCTCAAACTGTTGCATCATTCCAGCAGAGAATTTGGGCGGTGGTGGATCGTTGGCACCACGGCCACGACCAGCGGGTCTAACCATCCTGCTAACAAGTAACGGGGGGTAGTTCAGCATTGACCATTTGCAAAAACAAAGGATCATTCATGATGAAACATGCATAATGAAAGAGGTACGATGGATACCACTTCGTTGTCATCACGACAGTGTGTGTACTATCCAGAATACTATTCTAAGGAAAAACTATGGCTTATCCAGCTTTGGGGTGAATGTGGTCACGGGATCCTAATGTTAGAGTTAGTAAAACCATTTAAACCCGAATAGAAGAGAGATCAAAGTCCCAGAGTATAGACGAGGAATAAAAGATCCTAATACCACCCATATGGCGACATGGGCCCGTAAGACACACAACCAGTGTTAGTAAAAGTTTTTCACTGACTAGACTCAACTTCGGCCAAGGAGTTGGAAAGGGGGCTACCTACAGGCAGTCGGCTCTGACACCAACTTGTGACGCCCTCGATTCAACCGTACACTAATCATACACGCAAATGTGTACGATCAAGATCAAGGACTCACGGGGAGATATCACAACACAACTCTAGACACAAATTAAAATAATACAAGCTTTATATTACAAATCAGGGGCCTCGAGGGCTCGAATACATAAGCTCGAATACACAAGATTCAGTGGAAGCAACAATATCTGAGTACAGACATGAGTTAAACAAGTTTTGCCTTAAGAAGGCTAGCACAAAAGCAACATTGATCGAAAAGGCAAGGCCTCCTGCCTGGGAGCCTCCTAACTACTCCAAGTCATCAGCGGCCGTCACGTAGTAGTAGGCACCCTCGGGGTAGCAGTAGTCATCAGTGGCGTCGTCTAGCTCCTGGGATCCGTCATCTGGTCGCAACAATCGGGTATGGGGAAAAAGAGGTAGCAAAGCAGCCGTGAGTACTCATCCAAAGTACTCGCAAGACTTACATCAGATCTAAACTAAGTATGCATCTGTATCAAAGGAAAAGGGTTGTATCTGTGGACTAAACTGCAGGATGCCAGAAAGAAGGGGAAAGGCTAGCCTATCATAGACTAACATCTTCAAGCATCTTCAAGCATCTTGCAGCATATAAAAGAGTACAGACCAACATAATTTAGAGTAGTAGAGTTATCAACCTTGGCCAGAGATCCTTTCTCGACTCCCTGCGAGAAAGCAATCCCAAAGCCATACTATCCATTCATCATAATCATGTCTCATAACCATTTCTCATATCAAGTATCCAGTTCTAGTTGTATCGATCGGGATACAACTCCAAGTTTCTGTTACCGTAGGACAGGCTATCAATATATGTTTTCTTCCCTGCAGGGGTGCACCAACTTACCCACCATGCAAGATTAACTCCGGCCGGACACACTTTCCTAGGTCATGCCCGGCCTCGGCCAAACAATACGCCGCAACCCGTCCTAGGCTTAATAGAGAGGCCAGCACGCCGGACTAAACCTATGCCCCCAGGGGTCATGGGCCATCGCCCCGGGAACTCCCGCATGTTGCGTGGGCGGATGGTGAGCAGACCTACCTACCTCCTTCAAAAAGGCAGGTGCTTACGCAGTCCAACCCGACGTGCGCCGCTCAGTCGCTGACGTCTATTAAGCTTCGGTTGATGTATACAACGCAGAACGCCCATACTATGCCCACGTGATGGTTAGTGCTATCAGGCCAGAGGCCCCTCGGATCAAATATCCAAATCGTAGTGGATTAGTAACACGCGGTAACGAGCAGAGACTCTCGATCGATGTGATCCCGTCGCCCCGTCTCGAGTACTTGCAGCAAGGGCTAAGAATGCCTGGCCACACCTCGTAAGTATCTCGCGGGCACCTTCCAGGTTAACCCGACTCCACATCACTCGCTATTAAGCTTGCGCGGGTACCACTCAGGGCCAACCCGTCTTTAGTAACATGGCTCAGTGCAAAGTCATAGTAACCATAGTAATTGTGTGTTTAACACCAAGGGGAAAACCTGAGGAATCACCCCCGGTGAATTCCACTCGATGTTATCATCCAGGTGAACGTAAGAGGATCCACCCTCGAGGATCACATTTGATGAGTTGCACGACAGAGCCATAACGGAAGTGGTTGAGGAGGAAATCACCCTCGATGACCTCGACCGTATTGCTACACTATAGAGATCTCATCAGGAGTGATGTAAGATATTCCACCCTCGACACTCGATAGTAACTCTGCAGAGTCGTACAACTAGGGGGGTGATGTGCGGTGTCGAGGCCTGGACTTCGATCACGTGATCGAGTCATCGAACATAAAGCAGGGCAACTGGGACAAGGTGGGGGTCACTCATGGATCACTAACCAACCTATACTAAGCAGTTTAGAATAAGCAGGTAAGGTATGACAGCAGGTAACAACAACAGGCTATGCATTAGAGTAGGATCATATAGAAAGTAGTAGCAGTTCTAATGCAAGCATGAGAGGGAAAGAAATGGGCGATATCGGAATGCTCAAGGGGGTTTGCTTCCCTGGTTGCTCAGACAAGAAGGAGGGGTCGTCAGTGACGTAGTCGATCATAGCGGCATCATCGGTCTCGGGGTCTACCGGGGAGAAGAGGGGGAAGAAACAGTAAATACAGAGCAAACAATGCATCACAAGGCATAACATAACGACGGGCAGAGCTAGGGTTGCCCTAACATAGTACTACACGTTGCAGACGGAGGGGATAAACATCCGAGGATGAATTCCCGGCGTTAGGCGGATTCCGGACAGATGGAAGAGAGGGGACTGTTCCATGTTCAGCATGCTAGGGGCATGTGACAGGTGAATGGACCGCACATTTGGATTCGTTGGATTTTTCTAAGCAACTTTCATGTAGAAAACATTTTCATCCGAGTTACGGTTTAATTACTATGAATTTCTAAAGTTTAAAGCCTTTTTGGAATTATTTAAATTAACAGAAAAGGAATTATGACATCAGTATGACATAGGTGTGACGTCAGCAGTCAACAATCTGGTTGACTGGTCAAAGCTGACCAATGGGGCCAATGGGACCCACATGTCAGCCTTTGCTGGCTTAATAGTGGATTAACTAAACTAACACGGTCAATTAGGGGAGTGGACCCCGGGCGTCAGTGAGTGTTTTAGGTTAACTAATCACTTTTGTTTATAAAACGTTATTAGACTAATATAATAGAGGGGGCCCACATGTCAGTGGCTGGGGTTGCCCAGTCAGCACGTTGACTGGGTCAACCCAGTCAACGGGGACCCCAGGGCCCACTAGTTAGCGACCCAAGAGCGGGGCCCACCTAGCCACACAGATGGCCGGCGCCGGAGTTGCTCCGGTGGTCTCCCGCGGCGGCGAGCTCGCCAGAGACATTTGGAAAATCGCTACGGGGCACCGTTTCGCATGGTTTTGCTTGTGTTCGAACGAGGGCTCAATGTCGCGTCGCGTGGTGTGGTCGGTCGGGCTCGCGACTGGCCGGAACTACGTCGGCGATGAGTGGAGGCGGCGGTGGGGTTCGATATCTCGTCGAGATCGCGCTACGGGAGTCGACGAGGTGGGCAGGCGGCACGGGCGGCCTCGGCAGGCTGCACTGAGCATGTTCCCATGCTCAGGCAAGCATGGCAACGACGACAGCCAGCTGCTCGGCGGAGCCGAGCTCGGCCATGGCGGCGTGGTGGCTATGGTAGCGCAAGAGGCTAGGGGAGCGAGGGGAGAAGAAGCGGGGCTCACCGGGCGGCACACATGGTGGCCCTCGGAGGTTTAGGAGCTGCAGTGCAGTGGATCGACGCGGGCGAGCTCCTGTGATCCAAAGTGGAAGATGAGGCCGGGGGAGCGTTCGGAGGCGCCCGGCGTCTTGCGGCTCATCGGGGAGGCGTAGCCGAGGGAGGCGGAGCGGTTGGACAGCTCGGCGAGGCGAACGGGTCTTGGTGGCCGCGAGGACGATGGAGAACGGCGGCGACCGCATCGGGCGGTGGCTCTGAGAAGGAGGCGAGGCGACGGAGCGAGCGGGGAGAGGGGATAGGGGCCGGCGCGAGTGGGGCGGCAGGGCAAGTGGGAGGGGAGAGGGGAGCCCGAGGCGTCGGGGCTTTATCCTCTCCCGGCAAGGCCGGTGAGGTGGTTGGACGGTGACACACGCGCTCTGTCCTGCTCGGTCGGAGGAGCAGTGTGCGGGGAAGGAGGCGACCAGGGGGAATGGGGGGGAGTGGGCCAGCCTGCTGGAGTGGGTTAGGTGGGCCGGCCCAGGTGGGTTCGGTCCAGGGAGGAGTTTGCTCTCTCTCTCTCTCCCTTTTCTATTTCTTTTTGTTAACTTTCAGCTTTAGCTATTTTAGTCCATTTAGACACATTGGAAAAAAGTTGGATCACCACCAATATTACCAGAAGAATAATATCCACATGATGAACATTTTAGTTTTCATGTCAGAGCATTTTGAATTTCACACAGAATTTGAATTTGAATTCAAATGTAATTGGAAAGAACATGAGACAATAATGATGAGGCACATGTTTAGCAAAAAGATTAGCTTAACCCCAAGGGTTACTGTAGCATCAGTACACCGGGGTGTTACGACCATCTCTCGCTTTATTAGACTAGTCACAATGGGAGTAAATTAAGTAGTAACATCACACATTTCAATACAAGATTGCTTATGTGGCAGCTAATTAATGAGGAGAGCGGGGTTTGTGGTAACTTAGCTAGTTACTGTAACATCACACATTTCAAAGCATAATGAGTCTATAGCCTAATAAATGAACTCTTTCATGATATCACTCATATGTTACTACCCACTATGGAGATAGTAACATAGACTAGTACCATCGACAAGTTACTACTCGATGTTACTCCCCACTGTGAGCAGTCTTAGGGCCGGGGCATTACAAAGCTTTACCGTCACATATTCATACTACTTCAAGGTGCATTAAATCAAAACATGCAAGTATCAAAAAGAGAGTCACGACATGCATGCATGGATTGTAACTAATGCATCGGTAAACGCAAATTATTGAAATATATTGAGTGCGGTGCTTTGCTGTGTCACGTCAACTCGTACAAGACCGTGAAGTTTTGATTACTACAACACCCTCTCCCTCGCGCACCTGCCTTTGGCTGCATGACAGGTGGGCCACCCACCTGTTGGGCCCACCTGTCATAGACGTAAAGACAGGAGCAGTAAGTCAATGAAGCTGCGCCCCTCCCTCGCCCATGAGCGTGGTGGCTGGCAGGACTAGGAGAAGCTTTCGTTCGCTACATGCTCTCCCTCCCACACGCGGTGGACATGCACTAGTTCAATTGCTGTCAGATGGCCAGAAGCATACTGTAGTACTCCTCAACTGCAATAGTACTCCATCATTGTTTGACTTCCCGAAGAGGCGAAGAGCCAAGCGCAGCCCGGACGCTCGTGTGGCAGTTTCATGTGTGGAGTAGTCTAGGATAGCGTGTACCATGCCTGTAAGCGTAAAATCGTTGGGGCCGGCTCCATGCTTTTTTTGATTAAAATAATCTTCTGGCCCTAACTGTCATCCTGGTGATTCTAGTTTGCATGCTCATCTGATCAAGACAGGAACATATATTTTAATTTGTGGTGGGGTAAATGTTAGAGGTTGCAGCAAATGGAGTATTGTACACTGCAGGTCTTTCAGCCAAGTTTAGAGGCAACCATGTGGGGCTAGTGCTATGATGTGTCGCGTCAACTTGTACAATGAGGAGAAGCTTGATTTTACTACTACACGCCTTCTCCCTCGCCCATGCGCGCGGTGGCTCGCAGACGAGGACATGCTTTTGCTTAGGGTGGTCGTAATGGAATACTAGTATCATGCATATGATACTTGTGTATGATACTACACATCCGTAGTGCATAGTATCATATGTTAGTATCATCGATGACTTCATTTATTAGCATGCATGACACATAGTAGCACAACATTTAATATGATACAGTATCATGATATGATACTGAACCCTCTCTTTCTTCATTTACTTATATGCCACCTCATCAAATTTGCCTAGTTGGCATGCATGATAGTCCCTCCGTTCCTAAATATTTGTATTTTTAGATATTTCAAATGGACTACCACATACGGATGTCTATATACATATTTTAGAGTGTAGATTCACTCATTTTGCTCCCTATGTAGTCACTTGTTGAAATCTCTAGAAAGATAACAAGTTACTACACTACACCGAGATAGAGTACATATGGAGCCCTGTAAACCAAAAAGGAGTATTTTCCTTTCTAGAGATTTCAACAAGTGACTAGACTACGCCGAGACGGAGTACATATGGAGCAAAATGAGTGAATCTACACCGTAAATAAATAGGTAGTTCTCTCGTTTTCCTCTCCGCCTTGGTCGCGGTGCACAATATTGAGTATACTAGTACTATCATCTTGAAAATTACGGAGTCACCATAGGCACCTCGTCGTTGACGGGAACATCTCCTGACACACGATAGACGTGAGCGGCAGTCGCCTCCATAGGTGCTTGAATGCCATTGCCAAGGAGGGAGAGGGTAGCGGTTCCCGAGACGTACGGTCAATGATGCATCCTCAATTACATGCAGAGGGAATTAATTGGAGAAGCAGAATAGAGCCAGCACGATGTGAATGCAATAGAGTTTGGATTCTCATATAAAGGCGTCCCACCACTCCAATCCATCTACTCCTAGTCTATGCACAACACTGCTCACTCCAAGCCAAGACCAAGTGACCATAAGCCACAAGCACCTATGGAGGCAATGGACGCGAGCGGTAGTCGGTTGTGCCAAATCATCCAAGGCGCCAGCCTGTGGCCCCGCACCGCGTAGCGTTTCCAGATGGTGCTGTCGACCGCTGGTGTCGTAGCCCTCGCCGATACTGGCTTTGCCTCTCGCATGGACGACATGATGGTCAACTCCATCCGCAAGTTCACCATCGTCAAGAAGCACGCGAACGACCTTGCCGTACTGCTCTAGCCTGCATGCCCAGGATCCTCATTGCCTGCCACCCTCATCAGCCTCCATGGTGATGAACTCTTTGAAGCCCTGGTGGCCCTGCAGGTGCCGGAGGTCATGACGAAGAATGTGCACCTCGAGGCCGCGCTCGCTGCGCAGCGCCTCGCCATGCAAGAAACCGTCGACCTGCACATCCACGTCTACGAGGAAATCGTCTACATAGGCCACTGCAAGGCCAGCGAGGACAGAAAGACGTTGGCCTTCTTCCAGTGGCTCGAATCTTTGGGTGCCATTGTTCAGAAGCACATCGACCTAGCCACGAAAGCCGCTGCTACTTAGCCACTGTTCGGTGGGCCAACGCCCTAAGTCGAGGAGGTGGACGTCGTCGATGGATGCATCTCTTCTTCTTGCCTCCTGTAACCAGCACTGCATCACCTTGTGGCCTTAATGTTTTATTAGTATAGTACTCCCTTCATGGAGTAGTACTGTACATGCTATAGTCTGGACCGTAGCACATTGTTTTTTGTGGCCATATCAGCATTGTTTTCTACTGCTGGTTCACTGGGCTGCCATGGTTCGCACTCCTCCGACATGACTAGTATACACCGCATTATTTTTTGCTCCTTCTTACTACATACTTCGCCGACATGTGGGAGAGCCAGCATCCTGGTCGACGTGTCATGCACCAGATTAGAGTGCGGAACGGAAGGGGGGCATCACCCCGGTTGTACCGCTAGTAATTCATGACTATAGTGAGTAGTCATATCACAAGTCTTTCCAACAGTAATGCGTCGTCAAATCGCACAGCCCGACCTTTCCAGCAGTAAGTAAGTTGAATCCGCTACTCCCTCACCCTCCTCGCCTCTCTGTCAAACCGCCTACGTGAAAACTGTCGCGCGTACTGCCTGGGAAAAGCCCCGCCCTCAACTTTTAACTACGCGAAAATAGTTCGAGCTTGTTCGTTCTATATAAATACTACTAGTATTGTATGTTTATTCACCAGTGGGGTTGTTCAATGAATGGAGGGCCGGGTCCCTTCGGCTGGTGTGTGTAGAGGACTAGGTGTATTGTTCATGTGGTCATCACCGGCGAGGGAGGAAACCCACAGCTGCCGAAGGGGCCCGATCCTCTGCCCGTGTCGTTCTCTCCGACACAGCGCCAGCTCGGGAGGTCCTCTGACCCTTCTTCCTCCCTGCCGTATTGTGCGCAGATCCGACCTGCCGCCGCCGACAGCCCGATGACCCTCAGGTATAAGTTCTTCGAAAGCGGCCTTGCTCTACTGCCCGAGCTCCCCACGTGTCTGCATGTGCATCTTTTTCTACTGCCATCAGCTCTTCCAAAGCCACCTAAAATTTTAGTATTATTAGAGATAAATCTACTTCATGCATTCGAATCTAGGACTTGGTTCAAACAACGAAGAAAGGGGGGAAAGTTGTAGCATGAATCTAGGACTTGATTCAAAGAGGAAATAATATGGTGAAAGTAGTAGAGACCGGATACCCAACCAGTCTCTTGGTTGAAAAGGGAAATAATGGGAGAACGCAGTACAAACTAGATAAGGGATAGATCTATTATTGGTTGAAAAAAGGATAGAAAGTGGCGGCTGTTGGACAAGTCAACAGAGTATGTCCAGGATTAGATTTGTGGCCCTCACATAGTAGTAAGAGGTCTCCAGGATTAGAATTGCTGCCCTCACATAGTAGAAGGTCTCCAGGATTAGATTTGCTGCCCTCACATAGTAAAAAGCCTCCAGGATTAGATTTACTGCCCTCACATAGTAAAAGGTCCCCAGGATCAGATTTGCTGCCCTCACATAGTAAAAGGTCTCCAGGATTAGATTTGCTGCCCTCACAGAGCATGAACAAACTCGGCATCACCACTTTATGCCTCCTTGTAGGTACATTTTGCAGATGCGTCCAATGTCGCATGTCCTTATACCAACCTCTTGCTGTTGTTAATGTAAGGGCGCATGTAAAATGAAGCGATCACACTGTTACCTTAAGGACATGTCTACACTACAAAAAAATACACTTCCGTGATGATACGTGTTTGTCACAGTAGGTCACGTTTTCTGTCATGCATGTACATCCATGACAAATTTATGATAGAATCAAGATAGTCATACATGTGTTATCGTAGAAGTGTTCCATGACATTACCAAAATTATCATCACGGAAGTGTCCACTTCCATCACGATAAATCGCGCGTCACAGAAGTGCTTTCGTCAAGGGTGACCAACACGTGGCATCCACCGTAATGGAACGCCGTTAAGCTATCGGGTCCGGTTTTGGATCCGATAACCCGTTAACAGCCCCGACCAATGGGGATTTTCCATGTGTAAAATCATCATTGGCTGGAGGAAACACGTGTCGGCTCACCGTTGGGACATATGTCATCCACTCATTGGACCCAAAGCACCCATGATACGTCGACATGTGGCACGGCCCAACAGAGGCCCATTCATGTGAAAAGGCCAGCCCACGGCAAGCCTGTTAACGACCTGTTCGCATATAGCCCATTTACAACCCGCTAACCCAGGGCCTGTTTACGGCCTATCTGAATTAGGCCCAGTAGCGTCATCTGGGCCGTCCAATATAATTCCAGCCCATTTTAACTTCCAGCCCATGTATGGCCTATGACTTCTTTCGGCCCATATGAGGCCCTTAGTAACCCTTGGCCCATTAACGGCCCGTGGTAAAACTGGCCCGTAATGAATAGTGTATCACTTTATACCCATTAACGGCCCTTTATTCCATTGGGCCGTTTCCAGCCCATGTTATCTTTCGGCCTTCTCAGGGCCCATTTATTCTTGGGCTCTATCGTGGAATTGTCACGGCAGATATCCTAGTGTGAGGACTTAGTCGTGAGGCCAACGCATCTTTGTAGTAGCTTGAGAGGGGTTGAGCGGAATCAAGAGATGCAACACAAGACAAGGATTTAGACAGCTTCAGGCCCCGGGAAACATCATCCGGTAGTAGCCCTACATGCTGTTTGTGGCTAGATCTTATTATGCTCATGAGAGAGTCGCCGCATAAGCCGGCTCCCCCTTTTATGTCTATCCCTAGAGATTATTGCTTGTTGCTTGTCCCTCTTGGGGTGCCCTGCCCCTCCTTATATAAGTTGAACGGGTGGGTTACATGTGGAGTCCTATTAGGATTAGGGCTAGTCTATCACAAGTGGAATCCTAGTTTGCTGTAGCGACCAGACCTCAAACGGTCCAATCTCTGTCCTCAAGTGTCATCCCTGGATCAGTAATGCTGACACCACACAGTACTTGAAGGATTTATAACAGAGTAGCAATCACACACTTATTACATCGAGAGTCTCAAAAGAGAACTTATTACAATAAATATGGCTTAAGGCCATCTAATAACGATAACAGTGGAAGGCTTGGAAGATAAGTGAGTCCATCAACTCCAACGGCATCACTGAGTATAGAACCACGACCTAAAAGCACCTTACTCGTTGTCTGAAAAGTCTGCAACATTAACGTTGCAGCCCAAGACGAGTCAGCACATGGAATATGCTGGCAATGTAACACATAGAGAGCAATAAAAGAATAAGGCTATTCTATATGCATATTTTGCTGGTGGAAAGCTCTATGGTTACAGTTTTGCGTAAAGCCAATTTTTCCCTACTACAAAGGAATACATTTTATTTAACTATCATGGTGGTTGTTAAACATTGAGAGTGTAGACACGCTCTCAATCCCAATTAAGCATCATCATTACACCCAACAAAATTAATTTTAAAGTAACATGATGAGATTCACATGGTAATCCAGGTACTAGATACTCAAGATGTCCATAAACGGGGACACGGCTAACCATGATTAGTTTATACACTCTACAGAGGTTTGCGCACTTTCCCCACAAGACCCTATCTCCTCCGTTGGGAATCTCGCACTACAAGGTGTTTGAGAAACGGATGACCGAGACATAGTCTTTCAGAAGCGCTAGCACCTTACGAACGGGTAGACCGTACCAACCTACATCCCTACATCTGCTAGTCTACCACTGTAAGAGTTCGCACGACTTAGTCAACTATGCTAGAGCCCATAGTAGCTTGTGGTTGCACACGGAAGTTTCCAGTATGAATAATCTCATGATCCCTTTGAGTATGGGTGGCGGTCCGAAGAAAAACAGGCAATCGCTGGAATACCCAGGTGCCTCAATCCACCCAGATGTGTATTTAAGTTGCCACCTTAGATAAACCATTGATTAACAATCTCACATCTGTCATGGATTTCACTCACCCAATCCACGTCTACTAGCATAGCATAGCATATTAAGCAAACGTAGAAGTAACTCCCAAAGGTTCGATCATAACAGGTAATAGGTACTACCTCATCTACTTCCCAAACCCACAATTTAATTAGATCTGAATCATGAAATGTGTGAGGATTGATCTAATGCAATAAAAACTGGGTAATACGAAGTATGATCAAAGTGTTACTTGCCTTGCTGATGATCCGTGAAACCTAACGATTCGAAGTAGCAAGCGGCACACTCCGGGTACTCTATTGCAAACAAACAAGCATACAATAAGTACTCCACTAATGCACGGGTAAAACTCGAATAAAAGAACTAACCGGAAATTTCAACTTAAGAACTCCGGTTGGCTAAAAGAACCAAATCGAATGAAGCAACGAAAGACAAACGGCAAAAGAAATAAGCTTCGTTTACTAATCTGAAACTAGGGCAAATTTTACTGGGGAAAAAACTTGTTTGAGTTGGTTAAACGGAAAGAGGGTTTCGAGACGAAACTCCAGGCGCTTGAATCGCCTGATTCCGACAAACGAGCGAAAAGTTAAACTAAAATGAACATCGGATCAAAAATCGCGATCAGAAAAACCGTGGGTTTAATCCGAGAAAAAGAAAAACGACGAACAGGTTAATGAATGAACGTTCATTAACAGGAGCTAACTGATGAACACGTTCATTAGAACGAAAGGACGAGCGAACGCTCGCTAACTTAATAAACCGGAGAAAAATCGATCTATTTTAAAAAACGAAAACTAGGGTTTTCAAAAAAAACCGAAACGGCTTTTTCTCAAAAACCGGGCGGCGGCTACCTCGGCTCGGGGCTCCGGCGGGTGGCGGGTGGTGCGGGGCGGCGGGGCGACGGCTCCGACGCGGCAGCGGGGCGGCGGGCGGCGCGGGGCGGCGCTTCGGCGCAGCGCGGGCGGCGCTTCGGCGCGGCACCGACGGCAAGTGGCGCGGGCGGCGTGCGGCGGCGGCGCTGGAGGCGTGGGGCGGCGGCCGCGGTGTGGGCTGCAGGGGGGTGGCGGCGGTTATAAAGGGGACGTGGAGAGGCAACTTGGGGGAGGGGTCGGCCTCGGGAGGCGGAGTCCTCCCCGGACTCGGGCGGCGACGGCGCTGGTCGGGACTCCTGTCCCGACCCGGCGAGAGGCGGCGGCGGGCGGCTGGGCCGGCCTGCTCGGCTCGGCCCTTGGCCCAGTCGGGCGCGGGGTCTCGTTTTTTAAACAATATCGCTACAACTAAAAAAAATTCTAGAAAAATAATTAAAAATCTAAAAATGTCAAAACAAATTTTCTCCATCTAAATAAAATATTTAGAACTGGATGAACATTTTCTTGGCTCTAAATGCAATTTTTGAAAACGTGCAATTTTTCCTAAATTCAAATAAAATAGCAATTAAAACCAAAATAAAATCTTATTTGATTTTTTATTAAACCCTCAATATTTCTTTATTTTGGGAAAGTCATTTTATTCCCTCTCTCATAATTTTTATAATAGAAATAATTGAAGATGAAATAAATAAAATCAAATGATCCTATTTTCAAAATTTGAGAAAACTCAAATATGAAAATAACGAAATCCCCAGCTCTCTCCGAGGGTCCTTGAGTTGCGTAGAATTTCTAGGATCAACCAAAATGCAATGAAATATGATATGCAATGATGATCTAGTGTATAACATTCCAAATTGAAAATTTGGGATGTTACATCTGCCCCCTTAAGGGAAAACTCCTTATGCCTTTCCTCGTAAATCGGCCCACCATAACATGAGCCGGCCTTCTGGTCCTTGGGCCTAGTCTTCTATCTGACCCGCCGTTAGGGCCATCCGTGAGTCGCCAGGCTCATGAGTTGCCAGTCCTCCGGCGGGTTACCAATGAAAACGCCAAGCCCGTCCGAGTCATACCGCGGGGTATATCCGCGACATTAGCCCCCAGTTTAATTTGGATTTATACATGTTAAACTGATCCTGTAAAATAACACAAGAACAAACTTGATAGGTTGTGCTCCGGTTAAATATTTTCCTGATCCGGCACCTGGTCATCTTTAAGTCCTTGTCATTTCCTCCTGGATGCATACTCAAGATCGTATAGCAAATCTCCTTTAATAGATATGTCCAAACCTTGCCAATGCAAAAAATCCAGGAACTTCTTCTAAAAATTCCGGGTCAATAGGCCAGCTTCATAACCAATTTGCTGACATTCGCTCTTGTAGAGAAATATTATAATAAATAATCCATTTGACTCGGCCTTCAATGCTCTGACTTGACAAAAATATTGGTCTTCAAATATTCAACTGATATTCAGCTGGCTTAAAGATGTAGATCTTGCCAATTTATGATTGCCGAGTTATAAATAAATGATGTCGGGTCATGATTGTTGCAGACACCGGGTTAATCTGGTCTGCTCCAAACTGAGAATTTGAAGATTTTTTCTCCCTTATATGCATATCACCTGTAGCCCCCAAGTGCCGGCTCAGTAAGATAATACTAAGTTGGGACTTTGTATATAATTTATTGATAATAACATCATATAATATAATCTCCACCATGGGGCTTGAACCCACGTCCACGAGGTTAAGAGCTTTGTACTCTACCAACTGAATAGTGGACCGTTCAATATAATGGATTAATGCTTGTGTACCTTGAATTTTGGACAGGAGCAATTGGTAGCCCCCAAGGGTCGTCTCATTACAATGTGATGAGTTGGATCTTCAATAAGTTGAGTAAAAAATTACATTAGCCCCCAAGTGCCATGGTGCATGCTGGCAGTGACATGGGACTTGCATATTTGATGTAATCTCAATTTAAATAATGTAGCCCCCAAGTGCCAGGTCGTAAGCCTGCAGCGACACGGGACTACTCCTTCCATTGTAGAATAAATCCTATCCATTGATAAAATAATAGCCATTGCGCCAAAGCGACTTTGAATACCTCATCTGTTGATAAGTAAATCTGGAGTTTAAATACTCGGCGGCTCTTGGCCGATGGCGATTTAATACGCCTCCATTGTAAGCCGGAATTTTTATAACCCGGCGGCTTATAGCCTTTGAGAAAATCAAGAATTGATAACCCTTTTAAGACACAAATTTCAATCTTTGATGATGGGCTTGAACTTAATCATTTATGTAAGTCATAGCTCTGTAAATCCTGCACAGAGTTTAAACAACATATACCCTGATGACTTAACATCAAAGGCCAGGGCGGGTAACCACCCAAATGTAGTCTTATCCTACACACAAGTAGATCACAAGATCCCTTGGTGGTTTAACGCAGGGCGGGTCATAATATCACACATATAACCACTGATGTCTGTGATATTGAATTTGTACTACCGGTTTACATGACCTGTGCAGTAAGGGTGATAACCAAATCCTTAGAAGCCAATACTTCCAAATATATGATGATTGTCACATGCTGGCGACTTATCGTCCAAAGCCAAGCCGGGTTAAATTTAAACCACACTTATACTTAGATCTGAACAAAAAAAGTCTCAAGACAAAACCAAAGACTGTTTCCAAAAAACTTAAGTCAAACTGAGAGAAAAATTTGAGGCTTCTGATTCGAATACGATCAGTAAACCGGACCAAAGGGGTTAAGCTAGGATTCAAATACGATCATGTAGCCCCCAGTGGCTTTGGCGTTGCGCTGATCAAGAGGGTACCGACAGCTATGTTCTCTTTGGTTCGAATACGACCTATGTTTGAACAGGAAGCCCCCAAATGACCTTGAGAGTTTTTTAGCGACTCTGATTCGAATACGATCAAAGTCGGACCCAAAAGGGGTTAAGCTATGATTCGAATACGATCAGGAAGCCCCCTAGTGGGTTTGGCATTGCGCCGATCAAGAGGGTACCGACAGCTATGTTCTCTTTGGTTCGAATACGACCTATGCTTGAACAGGAAGCCCCCAAATGACCGTGAGAGTTTTTTAACGACTCTGATTCGAATACGATCAAAGTCGGACCCAAAAGGGGTTAAGATATGATTCAAATACGATCAAGAAGCCCCCTAGTGGGTTTGGCATTGCGCGGATCAAGAGGGTACCGACAGCTATGTTCTCTTTGGTTTGAATACGACCTATGTTTGAACAGGAAGCCCCCAAATGACCTTGAGAGTTTTTTAACGACTCTGATTCGAATACGATCAAAGTCGAACCCAAAAGGGGTTACGCTAGATTCAAATACAATCAGCTCCTAATGGTCTTTTCAAGAAGGGTACCTACGTTTGAGTTGTGTCTTGCAACAGACTCTCTTTGGTCCCTTTAATTTTTCCTGAGAACTCGAGCTTTGCGAGAGATCAATTCTTCTTGAACCAAGATTTTGAAGCGGATATTGAGAGCTTCAAAGCTTTGTGGGAGACAGGTTTACCTTGAGCCGGATTTTAAATCGGATATCCTTCTTTTAAGCCAGAAATTTTCTGAAGGCCTTTAAATATTCGGCAATAAGGCAGTAGCCTCCGAGGCCGGGTTATCTTCCCTCCAATGATCCGGAGTTCTTGAATTCACTGACACCGACCAATTTCGCGAGTCATGTCATTATAGTCCCCGAGTCTTAAGACAACTCAAGGAGTTGTCTTGGGATTCTCCACATTTGACCGTGATATAAATCGGTATGAGTCATTCAACAGCTCAGTGATATAACTTGTCCTGCACTAGAGAACTTGCAAGCCAGAGTAATTTCTCTTTTAAAGAAAGCAATATATAATATAAAATATACTGGATGGATTTCACCTGATGCGTCAGGTCAGTAATTATGACCGCGGAGTTGATGATCACCATGGTGAAGCTAAAATCAATCACGGCCAAGTCGGCCGCGGGAGCAGACAGATGAGCCGGCCACGGCTTTGTAAGCCGGCGCAGGAGAGTCGGGACGGTAAGCCGCGCGGACGGGCGAAGTTGATTGCAAGCGCGGTAAACCGCGCAGTCAAGCAAGTCAGTCGTGTCGTGTTGATGTAGACCAGGCTGCGAGAGACGGACAATAAAGACGACTGCGGCTTTCGAGGCAGCACAGGTAGCTGAGTCGGCCACGGTGTTATAAGACGGCATGGACGGGCGATTTAGCCACATTATGTTGATGTAAACTGGTCTGCAGATGGCGGCTTGCACATATATTCATCGAGCTTGATGGTATGGTCAGATGCTAGCGCATTATAATGGTGGCGCGAGCTATACATCCACGACACGGCCATAGCTTTTGCGATAAACAATTGCTCCTGCATAAATAATATCACAAGCCGGAGTAATTTGTTCTTTTAAAGAATAAAAATTGTATCAATAAAAATTGATTGGATAGATTTCACCTTGATATGTTAGGCCTAAAATTATCAGCTACGATGTTGAAGATCACGACGGTGAAGCTGAAATCAACCACGAGTGAGTCGGCTGCGGGTGTAGATAGAGTCGGCCACGACGTTGTAAGTCGGTGCGGACGGAAAAATGGACCGTGACGTTTGTGAGCCGGCGCAGACGCACGAGTCGGCCGCAGGTGCGGACGGATGTAAACCTTACAGCGGGGCCGGCAGCTTGCACATGTATTAATCAAGCAGCATGGCACAGAGGAATGCCAGTACAAAAATTATGCCGACGCACGCTCCATATCCGGTATAACTATACCGCGGTCATGAATAATTATCCATGGCCTTCACCAAGATAGTTATAAGTGCCTTGCTTTGATCCTTGCCTAATTTTTGTTCTGGCGGCTCATGGGTTGAACGGATAGGACAAAGGGCATGCAGCACCCTGCCATGCACGCGGGAAGCACCGCTGTGCTCCTCTCTTCGAGGTTTGACCTTGGAAGGTGTGCACCAGTAGATAAAATAAGCAGCTCCATCCTACCCATCCATTGGGAGGTGTCTTACCACGACCTTTTCCTGTCTCTGTATCTTGCAGCTTGAGGAAGCAGGGCCGGCAGCTCGCTGGCGGCTTGGGGCTGGTGGCTCCATGAAGGTGATTCGAGGGCGCGGCCAGGCTCGAAGGCAACGCACAGACAACGACTCGTTGGAATGAGGTGAGGCCTGCATCAGCTTGAAGCGGATGCATCAGAAGGGCGCCGACGACCCAACGAGATAGAACAAAACCAAAGCGGCTCACCGGGCGCGCCGGCAGCTCAAGGCGGCAGAGTAAGGCGGCGCAATGTTGACGCGACGCTGAGGCGGCGACTCAGCAGACGGCGCAAAGGCAAATCCGCGGAGAGGACGACGGGTGGCGGCGACTCAGCAGACGGCAGCAGCAGCGAGTCGGGTCAGCAGGGGCAGCGGCTGAAGGAGGCTGATTGGAGCTGCCACGGCGGTTCAAAGCAAGAGGAGCTCTGGCTTGGAGGCGGAAACTAGCGGTAACTCAAGTCATTGGCTTGACGGAGATTGACGACTCGGTAGTAGAATCACGCAATCAGCGGAGGAGTCCGAGTCCTGATGTAGTGATAGTTCTCTTTCCTTCTATTCTTCCTTAAATTAATCTCCTGGTAGATTCCTTGTATGCATGTAACAATCAGAGTTGACAAAAAAAACTGATTTGGCTTCGGGTGACACTATAGCCAGCACTGTAGTACTACTTGCAACCACGTAGCAGATCGCCTCAGGTTCCTTCCCGCAATTTTACTACTCCCTCCTTCCATTTATATAAGGCCTAATGCGTTTTTTAAGACTAATTTTAACCAAATATTAGATCAATAATATATGACATGTAACTTACATAAAGCATCCCGCTAAATTCGTGTGTGAAAGGAGCTTTCAATGATATAATTTTCATATTATGCATGTCATGTACTATTAATCTTATTAATAGTCAAAGGCGTCTTAAAAACGAATTATGCTCTATATAATGAAATGAGGGAGTAACAGCAGTGATCAATCAAATCTTCCGTATTGCTGCGTTGCTGTCGCTTTCAAAACTTTAGCCATCGAAAAATGCATGGCAGCGTAATTTGGACAGGTCGCGGCTACTTTCCGACTTGTGTACAGAAACCGATCTTCGATCGGCTCAAACCTTCGTGTAGTTGGAAAGCAATTAATTTCAGTGACCCGGACGGATTGCCTGGTCGCATGCAGAGGCATATCAACAGAGTCAGACTCGTCGGATCATCTAGGCAACATGATCATAGGATTGGCCCACCTCCGCTTTAGGCGTTATACAGACTCTGTATTTGTATTTCGTCTATCTATTTTTTGTTTTTTAGAGGACTTTGTGTGGCTATGTACATCTTAATTATGCAGAGACTGGGTGTAATGCTTAAACATTTTAAGTAATAAAGCGCCCCTTTTCAAAAAAGCGACGCGTGCGGTAGCACGCACAATCATAATCTTCTTGATTTCAAACTTCACACTCCCAGATCCAAAGCGAATCATGTGTGTTTGTTCCTGGCAGCTCTAATTCATCGATCAGTCGTGAACTTCTCGATCCTTGAGAGAGATCCCTCCAAGAACTTAACACCACCGTGCGCGAGCCCCATGGTGGGCACCAACTGTCGTGGAATTGTCACGGCAGATGTCCTAGTGCGAGGACTTAGTCGTGAGGCCAACACATCTTTGTAGTAGCTTGAGAGAGGTTGAGCGGAATTGAGAGACACAACACAAGACAAGAATTTAGACAGCTTTGGGCCCCAGGAAACATCATTGGGTAATAGCCCTACATGTTATTTGTGGCTAGATCTTATTATGCTGATGAGAGTGTCGTCGTATAAGCCGGCTCCCCTTTTGTGTCTATCCCTAGAGCTTATTGCTTGTTGCTTGTCCCTCTTGGGGTGCCCTGCCCCTCCTTATATAAGTTGAAGGGGCGGGTTACATGTGGAGTCCTATTAGGATTAGGACTAGTCTATTACAAGTGGAATCCTAGTCTGCACCCTTAAGGGAAAACTCCTTATGCCTTTCCTCGTAAACCGGACCACCATAACATGAGCCGGCCTTTTGGGCCTTGGGCCTAGTCTTCTATCTGACCCGCCGTTAGGGCCATCCGTGAGTCGCCAGGCTCGTGAGTAGCCAGTCCTTCGGCGGGTTACCAATGAAAACGTCAAGCCCGGTCGGGTCATACTTCCGGCCGGGTCATACCGCTGGGTATATCTCCGACAGGCTCATTTCCAGCATTCGTTTACTTTCGGCCCGGCCGGGTCATACTTCCGGCCGGGTCATACCGCTGGGTATATCCCCGACAGGCTCATTTCCAGCATTCGTTTACTTTCGGCCCGTTACTGTCATTTTCTGCTTGTGGGCCAAATTCAGCCCGTGGTTACAGTCGGCTCATTTGTGGCCCGTTAATATGTTTGGCCGTTTTCATAGCATCATCAAATACGGCCGATTAATGACGGCCCGTTATGGTCGGCCCATGAACAGACGATTTCAACTCTAGCCCATTTACGACCATAATGTGGTCTGTTATTGGCCCATGTTTGGCCAACCGATCATACGGCCCGTAGAAGGCCCATTGATGATACGGCCCGTAGAAGGCCCATTGTGTCTATGGCCCGTATAAGGCCCATTGTTTCTACGCCCCGTAGAAGGCTCATTGTTTCTATGGCCCTTAGAAGGCTCATTGTTTCTACGGCCCGTAGGAGGCCCATGTTACCTATAGTAAATATGTAGCCCATGGTTAATGTAGCCTAGTTTTAAAAAATAGGTTATTGCGGCCACTAGCAAACCACGGAAAAAGAACTGCACTGACTACAAGAAAAGAAATAAACAAGACAATAAGGAAATAAATAAGCAAGCAACTTATGCTAGGCTATCACGGCTATTACACATATTACATCCACTGGGCATCAAAGTTCGCCACCAGTGCAAATATAGGGAACACCCTACACTATACAAAAATGGCTTGCTATTTTCTTCAGCCGGTGGCTACACGTTAAGAACAAATTTTGTATCGCACCAAAACAAATTACAACTATAAAAAAACGGAAAGTTGGCATAAAAGTTAACAGTCTAGCAGATAAATTGTGACGCCCAGAGACCGATGTGCCAGGTGTCCTCCAGTTTTTCGTTGTTGTTGCCTTTTCTTTTGCTTGCGTGTTGCATCTTGCCATGTCATCATCCGCTTTGCATCATCATGTTTTCAAAACATGCATCCTTCCCGGTCTCCTCGTTCCGTCCGTTGTCCGTTCTGAGTCCAGACACACTTGCATGCGCCCGCGGCATGTCCGAAATATTATTTTATAAGTGGCCGGAAAATGTTCTCGGAATGGGATGAGAGTTGACGTGTGGTCTTATTATAGTGTAGATAGACCGCCTGTCAAGTTTCATCGCGTTCGGAGTTTGTTTGACGCCCCAACGATTAACTATAGCCGGTCTAACGTCGGACGTTTTCGGTCTCCGGAAACAGATGCCAGGCCTCTCTCTCTCTCTTCTCCCCCTCGCAGTCTCGCCACAACCCACCTAGTCCATCCTCCTTCCCCTCTTCGCTTCCGGAGTTGTCCGATGCGATCGCACGGTCCGAAACCCTCTCTGCTCAGTGCATCAAACCCCCTCGCGCGTGTGTCCGAAAAACTTACCCGAACCCGACCCGGACAGTCATCACCAACGGGTCCGGATCATCCCCAAACATCTACAAAACATCTCCTTTTCCTTTTTGGACTCCCTAGCTATTTTATTCGCGATCGTCCGATTGCGATCGGAGAGACGAGGTAGCCCCTAACCTAATCTGTGATGTATATATACTCCACTCCTAGTCTATTTTGGACAAACCCTAACTTCTAGGGAGTCTGTCCCATCGCTGCCGCCGCCACTACACCAAATCCCCCCTCGGGGTCTCCCCTGCCCGATCCACCCAACCAACCTCCTTCCCGATCCACCCCTCGTCATCCCGCTCCTCTGCATCGGCAGCCAGGTGCTCGAGGCCACGCGCTCCTCCCCTCGCGCAACACCTCATCGCCCGTGCCTCCCTCCGCGGTCGGGGCTGAGCAGGAGCTCCCCGAGCCGATGCTCGTCCGTCGTAGACCCGCCGCCCTATAGCCTTTCCATCGTCGGAGCCCTCCTCCGCCTCAGACGCGTCGCTCGACTCGACATAGCAGCCGCCCACGCCCAAGCAGGGGCTCATCCCAAGCATCCCCGATCAGATAAGCCGTCGTCCACTTTCCCTTTATCTTCCTGTTTCCCTCCTTCCTCCTCTGAACGACCTCAAGTCTCTCTGATTTCTCTCTCTCTCAGGAGTTTTCTCATGGTGCTCGAAGAAGCAACCACCCCGCTGGGTGCCCTCATCAGCGTCCGATGCCATCGCGCCAGATCCGGAGGAGATCGGTGCCGCCGCGCCCGTTCCCGACCCCCACGACCCTCTCCCACCTCGCCTGCTACATCTCCGTCGAGTCCCGACGCCATAGAAGCTGCCCGCGCCCCTGCCTCAGGTCAATTTTGTCCAGAGCCTTGATCTGGTCGCCAGCCAGCTCTGTTGACCGCGCCCTCGTGGACCAGGCCTCGACCACCTCGATCCCTAACCCGCTCTCTTTAGTCGCGCAGGCCCAGATCCCTTCGCCCGCGAGGCCCAGCGCGCCAGCACCCCTCTGCAGCCTGCCTTGTGTAACACCCCGGATGTAACTTTCCCAATTTGTACTCCAACTCTTGCCGTTTCAGGCTTTAAGTTATTTTATTTTCTCGGGTTCGGGTTTTTGTCTCCGTGTGTTGTTATCGTTGTCATGCATCTCATATCATGTCATCATGTGCATTGCATTTGCATACGTGTTCATCTCTTGCATCCGAGCATTTTCCCCGCTGTCCGTTTTGCATTCCGGCGCTTCGTTCTCCTCCAGTGGTCTTTTCTACCTTTCTTTCGTGTGTGGGGATTAAACATTTCCGGATTGGACCGAGACTTGCCAAGCGGCCTTGGTTTACTACTGGTAGACCGCCTGTCAAGTTTCGTACCATTTGGACTTCGTTTGATACTCAAACGGTTAACCGAGGGACCGAAAAGGCCTCGTGTGTGTTGCAACCCAACACCACTCCAATTTGGCCCAAAACCCACCAAAGACCCTTCCATCATCTAGAGCGTTCGATCACGATCACGTGGCCGAAAACCGCACCTCATTTGCACTCTCCTAGCTCCCTCTATGTCTATATAAAGAACCCCATTCCAAATCACGGGTCTCCTCCCCCGAAACCCTAAAAATCCGCATCTCACCGCGCCGGACACGTCCGCCGCGCTAGACGTTTCGTCCGCCGCCGCCCGCGACCACTAGCAGCGTGACACGTGGCATCGTCCCCGCCGCCGCCGCTCCGGCCCGGGAGGCCCGTGGCCGGCCCCCGCGGCCCGGGATCCGCCGCCGCCGCCCGGGGCTTCGCCTACCTCCGCCCTGCTGCCCTGGAAGCCCGATGCCGGCGCCGCCACCTCGCCGCCCTTCGACGCCGGCCGCCGCCGCCTTGCCCGACGCATCGGCGCCGCGCCTGACCTCCACGCCCGCCGGCTCCGCCTCTCTCCGGCGTCCTCCTTCATGCCCCAAGCCCCTCTCCAGCCAGCCCCCTCTGTCTCCGGTGAGCTACAGTAAATCCGGCGATCCTTGTAAAGCGCGCCCGGCCAGATCCAGATCTGGGATATTTTCTCGCGGGTTGACTTTTGCCCGAAACCCCTAGCTCATATGTTCATGTTCATCGCATCGTAACTTTGCATCCGTAGCTCCATTTTCGACATATAGCATATCAAAATGTTCATCTCAGAGAGTACATCATTTCATTCCATTGCATCATTTTCATATGAGTTCATCTTGATGCCTGAAATGCTGTTAGAAGAGTGCTACTTGAGATATTTGTCAGATCTGCTACTCCATTTAGATATTTGTCATTTTTGCCATGATTATTGTGTGCTTGATATGCCCATGAGTTCTACATATGTTTTGTTAAGGCTTTTGCCATCTTTACAGAGGTGCAACCCATGTATTTTTGTGATGTGTGTGGTGACTAGCACAAGCTTGCCAAGTGAGGCACTTGGTAACGCTGATTTCAGGGACTTAGCATTTCCACTAGGTCCTTGAGCTGTTTATCTCATGTTGCCATATGTTCATGTTGTTTCCGAGTGATCCGTGCCTCTTTTGAAGATGATCAGTAAGGATGTTTTGTTAATCTTGTAGTGCTCTGTCCATCCATGTCTTTGTTTGCAATTATGGAGCACCCTAGCTTGATTCAATCGAGCTGTACTTTTGCTACTTCGTGAATCTGGGCAGATTGTCTACTTGTTAGCGATTTTGCCGATGATGTTGTAGTTGATCCGTGCATGCTATGCTATTGTTCTTGCCATGTCTACCTTGCATTTTGTGTATTCTTGATGGGTGTATGCTTAGCTTGCCATGACTTGCTCTGTTGTGAGTACATCGAGCTCGTAAACATGCCTACTTGATATCTGTTTCAGCATGCTCCAGTTTTTCACTAAGTCTGAGAATTGATTATGTTTTTGTCATGTTCACATGCTTGTAATTGTATTTTCTGATCCCTTTTGGCTCAAGGTCACTAAGGTACTTTTGTTAAGCTCTTTGAGTAGCTCCATGCCATGCTTTACTTTGCCATGTTCAGGTCTAGTAGCATGTAGTTTTGTTGCTCCGAAGAGTGCTACCTGATCTGAAATTCTAGACAAGTGTTAATTTCACTAAGTCTAAAATCTGGTTACCATATGCATTTTTGCCATGCTTGTTTGTACCTGTTAATGGATGAATTGGCCGTAGCTCAGTGCTAGACTTTTGTTAAGCATCATGAATGCATCCCTTCCATGTATTTTGTTGTCATGTTTGGGTGCTGTATCTTGTTCATCTCATTGCATTTAGATGACTACTTGCTGTAAATCGCAGAACATGGTCATATTTGAATTGCTTGCCATTTCCAAACCGTAACTCCGATTCCGGCGTTCTTTATATCGTTTTCAAGCAATTTCATCTTATATTTCCAGTGGCACACTTGGATTTCCAAGTTTAGGCCAGGTTCATGCATTCCTTGTCACATCTTGCATATGCATCCCGGATCGCATCCCGCATAGCATACCATCCTTGCATCATATTGTTTGATCCTTGCACGTGGTTGATTGTGTTCCGTTTGCTTGTTTGTCTTGTTTGGGTAGAGCCGGGAGACGAGTTCGCTAACAAGGAGCCCGTTGAGTTTTCTTTCGAGGATCCAGTCAACTCTGACAACTGTGCAGGCAAGATGATCATACCCTCGAAATCACTACTATCTTTGCTATGCTAGATTGCTCGCTCTTTTGCTATGCCAATGCTACGAAGCCTACCACTTGCTTTCAAGCCTCCCAAATTGCCATGTCAAACCTCTAACCCACCTTGTCCTAGCAAACCATTGATTGGCTATGTTACCGCTTTGCTTAGCCCCTCTTATAGCATTGCTAGTTGCAGGTGAAGATTGGAGGCCGTCCCTTGTTGGAACATTTATTTACTTGTTGGGATATCATTATATTATCTTGTTATCTTAATGCATCTATACACTTGGTAAAGGGTGGAAGGCTCGGCCTCTCGCCTAGTGTTTTGTTCCACTCTTGCCGCCCTAGTTTCCGTCATATCGGTGTTATGTTCCCGGATTTTTGCGTTCCTTACGCGGTTGGGTTATAATGGGAACCCCTTGATAGTTCGCCTTGATTAAAGCTTTTCCAGCAATGCCCAACCTTGGTTTTACCATTTGCCACCTAGCCTCTTTTCCCTTGGGTTTCTGGAGCCCGAGGGTCATCTTATTTAAACCCCCCCGGGCCAGTGCTCCTCTGAGTGTTGGTCCAACCTAGAGCCCCTTGCAGCGCCACCTCGGGGAAACTTGAGGGCTGGTTTTAGTTGTACGGATTGCTTATCTGAGTGTGCCCTGAGAAAGAGATATGTGCAGCTCCTATCGGGATTTGTCGGCACATTCGGGTGGTGTTGCTGGATTTGTTTTAACCTGTCGAAGTGTCTTGAAGAACCGAGGTACCGAGTCTGATCGGAACGTCTCGGGAGGAGGTCTATTCCTTCGTTGACCATGAGAGCTTGTCATGGGCTAAGTTGGGACTCCCCTGCAGGGTTTTGAACTTTCGAAAGCCGTGCCCGTGGTTATGGGCAGATGGGAATTTGTTAATGTCCGGTTGTAGATAACTTGAACCTTAACTTAATTAAAATGAATCAACTGAGTGTGTTACCGTGATGGCCTCTTCTCGGCGGAGTCCGGGAAGTGGACACGGTGTTGGAGTAATGTTTGCGCAGGTTGCTCCCTAGTTTCTCGCTCGCGCTTTGCCTCCTCTTCTCGCTCTCTTTTGCGAACAGGATAGCCACCATATATGCTAGTCGCTTGCTGCAGCTCCACATATTTTTACCTTGCCTTACCTATAAGCTTAAATAGTCTTGATCGCGAGGGTGCGAGATTGCTGAGTCCCTGTGGCTCACAGATTACTATTACACCAGATGTAGGGCCTGATGATTCCGCTCCAGGTGACGCGCTCGAGCTCAAGTGGGAGTTCGACAAGGACTCTCAACGATACTATGTTTCCTTTCCTGATGATCAGTAGTGGTGCCCAGTTGGGAATGATCGGGACCGTGTCGCATGTTGGGTTATCTTTTATTTTGGCGCCGTAGTCGGGCCATGAGTGTTTCAATGATGTAATGTTATTCATGTACTTGATTGACGTGGCGAGTGTAAGCCAACTATGTTATCTCCCCTTTATTATTTATGTTACATGGGATGTTGTGAAGATTGCCTAACTTGCGACATTGCTTTCAATGCGATTATGTCTCTAAGTCGTGCCTCGACACGTGGGAGCTATAGCCGCATCGAGGGCGTTACACCTTGGCCACTCCAGCGAGCGGGCCGAAGCCCAAGGGGTGAGCTGCTCCCCAGCGCCTCTCTGTTGGCCCAAGAATAGATTCGGCCTAATGTATTTTTTTCTCCTTGTCTGCGATTATAGCAATTAGACCTGAGACCACAATTTTGCAGAATAGCCCCTAAACTTCATGCATTTAATAACTTCTCAACCGTGCATCGGATCTAAATAAGTTATATATGTAACTTGACTATAATTTCATCTAGTTTCACAATACCCAACTTTTGATCATGTTTGACATGTTTAAAATGATGTTTGTTTAAATTTGCTCCTATGCCATGTTAAAATGATTAAGTTCATAACTAAATAACCGTAACTCGGATTTTAATGAACTTTATATGTAAATGGGGTAGAATGTTGCCTAGTTTAACATGGTGGCATCATCTTGCATGTTTAATAACTATAAATTTTGGTTTAGGGAAGAACAGCACCAAACCTAATATATGCATATGGGGATTTACCGGAATTGTTGTTCGTTACTTCCGGCCTCATTTAAACTTGACTAGATAGGTAGTTTTACTTTGCTACACCTCTTGCCATGTTAACCAACATTTAATATTGTGGAGTACCTAACCGAGAGTGAACTCAATAATTGATGTGATGTTCGGTCAATATGCAACGGAGTTGCATATTGAGCTCCACTTAATTTGTAGGATTGCTTGTGCACCTTGCCATGCCATGCCTCTTTAATCCGGACATGCATCATACTTGTTTGTGCATCATGCCATGATTATGTGAGGGTTGTTTACTATGTTGTGTGCTTCTTTCCGGTGTTTGCTTCTTCGGGTTGGTTCCGGTAACGTCGTGTTGTGAGGATTCATTCGTCTACGTCTGTTTGTCTTCCTCATGGACTCATTCTTCTTCCTTGTGGGATTTCAGGCAAGATGATCATACCCTCGAAATCACTTCTATCTTTGCTTGCTTAGTTGCTCGCTCTTTTGCTATGCCTATGCTGCGATACCTACCACTTGCTTATCATGCCTCCCATATTGTTGAACCAAGCCTCTAACCCACCTTGTCCTAGCAAACCGTTGTTTGGCTATGTTACCGCTTTGCTCAGCCCCTCTTATAGCGTTGTTAGTTGCAGGTGAAGATTGAAGTTTGTTCCTTGTTGGAACATGGAGATGTTGTTCCTTGTTGGAACATGTTTACTTGTTGGGATATCACAATATATCTTATTTAATTAATGCATCTATATACTTGGTAAAGGGTGGAAGGCTCGGCCTTATGCCTGGTGTTTTGTTCCACTCTTGCCGCACTAGTTTCCATCATATCGGTGTTATGTTCTCGGATTTTGCGTTCCTTACGCGGTTGGGTTATAATGGGAACCCCTTGACAGTTCGCTTTGAATAAAACTCCTCCAGCAAGGCCCAACCTTGGTTTTACCATTTGCCACCTAGCCTCTTTTTCCCTTGGGTTAGGCCAGCCCAAGGGTCATCTTATTTTAACCCCCCGGGCCAGTGCTCCTCTGAGTGTTGGTCCAACCCAGAGCACCGTGCAGGGCCATCCCTTGGCAACTTGGGTTACGTCGGCTCCTGTACGCTTAGCTTATCCGGTGTGCACTGAGAACGAGATATGTGCAGCTCCTATCAGGATTTGTCGACACAGCGGTGGTCTTGCTGGACTTGTTTTACCATTGTCGAGGATGTCTTGTAGAACCGGGATACCGAGTCTGATCGGAATGTCTCGGGAGGAGGTCTATTCCTTCGTTGACCATGAGAGCTTGTCATGGGCTAAGTTGGGACACCCCTGCAGGGATTTGAACTTTTGAAAGCCGTGCCCGCGGTTATGGGCAGATGGGAATTTGTTAATGTCCGGTTGTAGATAACTTGAACCTTAACTTAATTAAAATGAATCAACTGCGTGTGTAACCATGATGGTCTCTTTTCGGCGGAGTCCGGGAAGTGAACACGGTGTTGGAGTTATGCTTGACGTAGGTTGTTCTAGGATCACTTCTTGATCATACTTTTATCGACGGTTCTTTGCCTTCTCTTCTCGCTCTCATTTGCGTATGTTAGCCACCATATATGCTAGTCGTTTGCTGCAGCTCCACCTCATACCTTTTACCTTACCCATAAGCTTAAATAGTCTTGATCGCGAGGGTGCGAGATTGCTGAGTCCCCGTGGCTCACAAATACTTCCAAACCAGCTTGCAGGTGCCGATGAGTCCATGCAGATGACGCAACCAAGCTCAGGACGAGCTCAATGAAGATCTTGTCCTTTGTGTTGTTTCGTTCTAGTTGATCAGTAGTGGAGCCCAGTTGGGGTCGATCGGGGACCTTGTCGCATTTGGGGTTCTTCTTTTATTTTGGTTCCGTGGTCGGACCCTGATTGTATTTGGATGATGTAATGCTTTATTCATGTATTTGTGTGAAGTGGCGATTGTAAGCCAACTATGTATCTCTTTCCCTTATGTATTACATGGGTTGTGTGAAGATTACCTCACTTGCGACATTGCTTTCAATGCGGTTATGCCTCTAAGTCGTGCTTTGACACGTGGGAGATATAGCCGCATCGAGGGCGTTACAAGTTGGTAATCAGAGCCTTCCCCGACCTTAGGAGCCCCCCACTAATTGATCGTTATTAGCGGGCGAGTTGTGTCTAGAAAAATGTTTTGAGTCAATTAGGAATTATATATTGGAGAGTTTAGGAATTCTTTTTACTTCCCAGTCTCCTCATCGCTCTGGTAAGGCATCCTGACGTAGAGTTTTGACTCTTCTCTTCTCAAATTTCACTAAAAAAAATTTTAGGATCACGCGGGTATCTTGGAATCGTTCTGATGGTTTTGTGACGAGAACATTGTCTTGGTGCCTCCTGTCAGGGGTTTTGTGGCAGTGTCCCGGGGAGTTGAGCTCCGAGGTGTTGTCGTCACAATTTTATCGTTGCAGTTCTGGAATACCTGAGTTCAGTTTCGCCAACATCGAAAATCTCTTTTATGCAATTCGTTGGTAAGATAACCTCGACGCCACCTAGTACTGGGGCGGGAGTTTGGGAGTATTGCCATAACTTGTATAACGGATGCTTTTCAAAGGTTGAGGTAGACGATTTCCGAAGGTTTTTTGGTTATGTGTTGAAGGATGGATACAGCTGGATGTAGGATTTGCTAGTTTTGGGTGAGATATTATGCTTCCCCTGTATCCCCAACAACTGATTGCATAACCGGAAAATTTCGGGAGTTTATAAGTGGGAATTCAAGTAGCTCTTAGGATATCTTTCTGACAGATGTATGATATGAAATTGGGGTTCAACGTCTAGTGGTCCGCCTATTCACGATCGGTTTTACAGTGGTCTTGTTGTGTCTTAAAGAGTCCTTGGCTATGCCGACTCGGGGACACTTCGTATGTCATGTGCACTACCTTGTACATGATGATGCTATACGATCGAGCCTGTGTAGGCCCCACCACAAAAACTTCGGACGAAATCTCTATCATATGTTTGTTCCGGCTTATTCCACAAGCCAATCCTTTGTTTTTGTTTTGAGTTGTGGTATTCGAGTTGCTTCCAAGTCAAGAGTTGATTCCATACCTTTCCAAATGGTGTTCTCATACTCCGAGGTGGATACCAATCCTTCTTGGTAATCGAGACTGACATGTCAATCCTTTTTCAACCGGCGTGTTTCTCTTCAAGTGGATCCGATCATTTCAACAACCGCAAGATCAAGTATCAGTTCTTCTCAATGGTGTTTGTTTCAACCATTCCAAATTGTCTTTGTTTTTCCCACCCTCCCTCCCTTTGTTTTCTTCAAGGACTCAGATTTCTTATGAAGTATCTTTTTAGTGATGGCAAGCCTCTCCATTATTTTCCATCAATGCTCTTATCCAGTGATTCTCAGAAAGATTCTAACGGAGTTTCAAGTTCGTCATTTTCAATCGTTTTCTTCTCCGGTGGATTCAATTCAAGTTTTTGATGCTTCTTTACCCTTTTTCCTCATTTCTATGCCTTTTCATGCCGGTGGACCTCTTAATCATCCATTTCTCGCTATTCAATGATTCCGGAGTGCTAAAGATATCTTAGAAAGATCTTCTTGTCATTCAAGATCCGTTCAACCTATTTCGAGATTGGTATCTCATTCAAGCCATTTAATTCAACCGGTGCAATCTATCTTTTAAATCATTCAACGGTGTTTCTTTTGAGTGAGCCCTAACCCACAGGTATTTTCCCAGGATCTTACCTGACTCTTCTTATTTTCCCGGAGCTATCCTCAAATTTATTTTCGAAGTTTGACGTAAGAATGATTTTTCATCAGTCAACTGCCTTTCTCCAAGATCTTTCTTTTCTTTTCATCGTTGGTTCAACCTTTCTAATTTTCATCCCGGAGTTTCTCTACAATTTGGTGGTATTTCTCATCGGCATTCTCAGTTTGGAAGACTGAAGAAGATTCTTCTTTCAACCTTGCTCCATTCTCTTCAAGATTCGTCATTCGATATTGTTGCCATCCTCTCATAATTGTTTTGGTTGTGAGAATTTCTTTTCACCCATCCGAAGTAATTCAAGAGTCTTCTCAGTTTGATTATCCGGAGTCCATCATTTCAGTTTTTTTTTCATTCTCAGCTTTCAGCTCTCTTTCTCTAAATTTTGTTGGCAATATGCCCTAGAGGCAATAATAAAAGTGTTATTATTATATTTCCTTGTTCATGATAATTGTCTTTTATTCATGCTATAACTGTATTATCCGGAAATCGTAATACACGTGTGAATAAATAGACCACAATATGTCCCTAGTGAGCCTCTAGTTGACTAGCTCGTTGTGATCAACAGATAGTCATGGTTTCCTGGCTATGGACATTGGATGTCGTTGATAACGGGATCACGTCATTAGGAGAATGATGTGATGGACAAGACCCAATCCTAAGCATAGCACAAAGATCGTGTAGTTCGTTTGCTAGAGCTTTGCCAATGTCAAGTATCTCTTCCTTTGACCATGAGAGCGTGTAACTCCTGGATACCGTAGGAGTGCTTTGGGTGTATCAAACGTCACAACATAACTGGGTGACTATAAAGGTGCACTACAGGTATCTCCGAAAGTATCTATTGTTTTATGCGGATCGAGACTGGGATTTGTCACTCCGTGTAAACGGAGAGGTATCTCTGGGCCCACTCGGTAGGACATCATCATATGCGCAATGTGACCAAGGAGTTGATCACGGGATGATGTGTTACGGAACGAGTAAAGTGACTTGCCGGTAACGAGATTGAACAAGGTATTGGATACCGACGATCGAATCTCGGGCAAGTAACATACCGATAGACAAAGGGAATTGAATACGGGATTGATTGAGTCCTTGACATCATGGTTCATCCGATGAGATCATCGTGGAACATGTGGGAGCCATCATGGGTATCCAGATCCTGCTGTTGGTTATTGACCGGAGAACGTCTCGGTCATGTCTGCATGTCTCCCGAACCCGTAGGGTCTACACACTTAAGGTTTGATGACGCTAGGGTTATAAAGGAAGCTTGTATGTGGTTACCGAATGTTGTTCGGAGTCCCGGATGAGATCCCGGATGTCACGAGGAGTTCCGGAATGGTCCAGAGGTAAAGATTTATATATGGGAAGTCCTGTTTTGGTCACCGGAAATGTTTCGGGCGATATCGGTAATGTACCGGGACCATCGGGAGGGTCCCGGGGGTCCACCAAGTGGGGCCACATGCTCCAGAGGCATACATGGGCCAAGTATGAGAGAGCACCAGCCCCTAGGTGGGCTAGGGCGCCTCCCCCCATGGCCCATGCGGCTAGAGGGGGAGAAGGGGCAAACCCTAAGGGGATATGGGCCTTAGGGCCCATATTGGTGCGCCTCCCTCTCCCCTCCCCTCTTGGTCGCACCCCAAAACCCATCTAGGGCTGGCCGCCGCCCCTAGGGGGTGAGAACCCTAGAGGGGGCGCAGCCATCCCCTTCCCCTATATATATTGAGGCATGGGGCTGCCCATAACACGCGATTCGATCTCTCGTTGGTGCAGCCCTGCCTCTCTTCCTCCTCCTCCTCTCCCATGGTGCTTGGCGAAGCCCTGCAGGATTGCCACGCTCCTCCATCATCACCATGCCGTTGTGCTGCTATTGGATGGAGTCTTCCTCAACCTCTTCCTCTCTCCTTGCTGGATCAAGGCGTGGGAGACGTCACCGGGCTGTACGTGTGTTGAACGCGGAGGTGTCGTACGTTCGGCACTTGATCATCGATGATTTGAATCACGACGAGTACGACTCCATCAACCCCGTTCACTTGAACGCTTCCGCTTAGCGATCTACAAGGGTATGTAGATGCACTCTCCTTCCCCTCGTTGCTGGTTTCTCCATAGATAGATCTTGGTGACACGTAGGAAAATTTTGAATTTCTGCTACGTTCCCCAACAGTGGCATCATGAGCTAGGTCTATTGCGTAGATTCTTTGCACGAGTAGAACACAAAGTAGTTGTGGGCGTTGATGTTGTTCAATATGCTTACCGTTACTAGTCCAATCTTGTTTCGACGGTATTGTGGGATGAAGCGGCCCGGACCGACCTTACACGTACTCTTACGTGAGACAGGTTCCACCAATTGACATGCACTTTGTGCATAAGGTGGCTAGCGGGTGCCAGTCTCTCCCACTTTAGTCGGAACGGATTCGATGAAAAGGGTCCTTATGAAGGGTAAATAGCAATTGGCATATCACGTTGTGGTTTTGCGTAGGTAAGAAACGTTCTTGCTAGAAACCCATAGCAGCCACGTAAAACATGCAAACAACAATTAGAGGACGTCTAACTTGTTTTTGCAGGGTATGCTTTGTGATGTGATATGGCCAGAAATTGTGATGAATGATGAATTGTGATGTATGAGATCATGTTCTTTGTAATAGGATTCACGACTTGCATGTCGATGAGTATGACAACCGGCAGGAGCCATAGGAGTTGTCTTTATTTATTGTATGACCTGCGTGTCATTGAACAACGCCATGTAATTACTTTACTTTATTGCTAACCGGTAGCCATAGTAGTAGAAGTAATAGTTGGCGAGACAACTTCATGAAGACACGATGATGGAGATCATGATGATGGAGATCATGGTGTCATGCCGGTGACGATGATGATCATGGAGCCCCGAAGATGAAGATCAAAAGGAGCAAAATGATATTGGCCATATCATGTCACTATTTGATTGCATGTGATGTTTATCATGTTTATGCATCTTGTTTACTTAGGACGACGGTAGTAAATAAGATGATCCCTTACAAAATTTCAAGAAGTGTTCTCCCCTAACTGTGCACCGTTGCTACAGTTCGTCGCTTCTAAGCACCACGTGATGATCGGGTGTGATGGATTCTTACATTCACATACAACGGGTGTAAGACAGTTTTACACAGCGAAAACACTTAGGGTTAACTTGACAAGCCTAGCATGTACAGACATGGCCTCGGAACACGGAGACCGAAAGGTCGAGCATGAGTCGTATAGCAGATACGATCAACATGAAAATGTTCACGGATGTAAACTAGTCCGTCTCACGTGATGATCGGACACGGCCTAGTTGACTCGGATCATGTAATCACTTAGATGACCAGAGGGATGTCTATCTAAGTGGGAGTTCATAAGATGAACTTAATTATCCTGAACATAGTCAAAAGACCTTTTGCAAATTATGTCGTAGCTCGCGCTTTAGTTCTACTGTTTTAGATATGTTCCTAGAGAAAATATAGTTGAAAGTTGATAGTAGCAATTATGCGAACAGTAGAAAGCTTATGTCCTTAATGCACTGCTCAGTGTGCTGAACCCCAAACGTCGTTTGTGGATGTTTCGAACATCGAACATACACGTTTTGATAACTACGTGATAGTTCAGTTAAATGGTTTAAGTAGAGGCAGCAAAGACGTTTTCGAAACGTCGCGGAACATATGAGATGTTTCGAGGGCTGAAATTGGGATTTCAGGCTCGTGCCCATGTCAAGAGGTATAAGACCTCCGACAATTTTCTTAGCCTACAAACTAAGGGAGAAAAGCTCAATCGTTGAGCTTGTGCTCAGATTGTCTGAGTGCAACAATCACTTGAATCGAGTGGGAGTTGATCTTCCAAATGATATAGTGATGTTTCTCCAAAGTCATTGCCACCAAGCTGCTAGAGCTTCGTGATGAACTATAACATATCAGGGATAGATATGATGATCCTTAAGGTATTCGCGATGTTTGACACCGCGAAAGTAGAAATCAAGAAGGAGCATCAATTGTTGATGGTTGGTGAAACCACTAGTTTCAAGAAGGGCAAGGGCAAGAAAGGATACTTCATGAAACAGCAAATCAGCTGCTGCACCAGTGAAGAAACCCGAGGTTGAACCCAAACCCGAGACTAAGTGCTTCTGTAATAAGGGGAAAAACCACTGGAGCAGAATTACCCTAGATACTTGGTAGATGAGAAGGCTGGCAAGGTCGATAGAAGTATATTGGATATACATTATGTTAATGTGTACTTTACTAGTACTCCTAGTAGCACCAGGGTATTAGATACCGGTTCGGTTGCTAAGTGTTAGTAACTCGAAATAAAAGAGCTACGGAATAAGCGGAGACTAGCTAAAGGTGAGCTGACGATATATGTTGGAAGTGTTTCCAAGTTTGATGTAATCAAACATCGCACGCTCCCTCTACCATCAAGATTAGTATTAAAGCTGAATGGTTTATTGAATCTCGATCATAGTGATACACATTTTCATGCCAAAAGATATAAGATAGTAATTATAGTACCACTTACTTATGGCACTGCCATGTAAGTCATATTGGTATAAAACGCATGAAGAAGCTCCATGTTGATGGATCTTTAGACTCACTCGTTTTTGAAAAGTTTGAGACATGTGAACCGTGTCTATTGGTATATACGCATGAAGAAACTCCATGCAGATGGATCGTTTGGACTCACTTGATTTTGGATCACTTGAGATATGCAAATTATACCACATGGGCAAGATGACTGAAAGCCGCGGTTTCAGTAAGATGGAACTAGATAGCAACTTGTTGGAAGTAACACATTTTGATGTGTGCAGTCCAATGAATGCTGAGGCATGCAGTGAATATCATTATGTTCTTACTTCATAGATGATTCGAGTAGATGTTGAGTATATTTACTTGATACAACACAAGTCTGAATTATTGAATGGTTCAAGTAATTTCAGAGTGAAGTAGAAGATCATTGTGACAAGAGGATAAAATGTCTATGATATGATCATAGAGATGAATATCTGAGTTACGAGTTTTGGCACGCAATTAAGACATTGTGGAAATTGTTTCATAATTAATACCGCCTGGAACACCATAGTGTGATGGTGTGTCCGAACATCATAATTGCACCCTATTGGATATGGTGCGTACCATGATGTCTCTTATCGAATTACCACTATTGTTCATGGGTTAGGCATTAGAGACAACCACATTCACTTTAAATAGGGCACCACGTAATTCCATTGAGACGACACCGTTTGGAGAAACCTAAGTTGTCGTTTCTTAAAGGTTTGGGGTTGCGACGCTTATGTGAAAAAGTTTCAGGATTAAGCTCGAACCCAAAGTGGATAAAGTACATCTTCATAGGACACCCAAAACAGTTGGGTATACCTCCTAATTCAGATCCGAAAGCAATATGAATTGTTTCTAGAATCGGGTCATTTCTCGAGGAAAGGTTTCTCTCGAAAGAATTGAGTGGGAGGATGGTGGAGACTTGATATGGTTATTGAACCATCACTTCAACCAGTGTGTATTAGGGCACAGGAAGTTGTTCCTATGGCACCTACACCAATTGAAGTAGAAGCTTATGATAGTGATCATGAAGTTTCGGATCAAGTCACTACCGAACCTCGTAGGACGACAAGGACGCGTACTACTTCGGAGTGGTACAGTGATCCTGTCTTAAAAGTCATGTTGCTAGACAACAATGAACCTACGAGCTATGGAGAAGCGATGGTGGGCCCAAATTCCAAGAAATGGTTAAGAAACCATGAAATACGAGATAGGATCCATTTATCAGAACAAAGCATGGACTTTGGTGGACTTGCCCGATGATCGGCAAGCCATTGAGATAAATGGATCTTTAAGAAGAAGACGGACGTGGATGGTGATGTCACCGTCTATGAAGCTCGACTTGTGGCGAAGAGTTTTTCACAAGTTCAAGGAGTTGACTACGATGAGATTTTCTCATCCGTAGCGATGCTTAAGTCCGTCGGAATCATGTTAGCATTAGCTGCATTTATGAAATCTGGCAGATGGATGTCAAAACGAGTTTCCTTACCAGTTTCGTAAGGAAAGGTTGTATGTAATACAATCAGAAAGGTTTTGTCGACCCTAAGGATGCTAAAAGGTATGCTAGTTCCAGCAATCCTTCTAAGGACTGGAGTGAGCATCTCGGAGTTGGAATGTATGCTTTGATGATGATCAAAGATTTTGGGTTTGTACAAAGTTTTATGAAAAACTTGTATTTCCAAAGAAGTGAGTGGGAGCACTATAGAATTTCTGATGAGTATATGTTAATCAGAAATGATGTAGAATTTCTAGAAAGCATATAGGGTTATTTGAAAGGTGTTTTTCAATAGAAAACTTGGATTAAGCTACTTGAACATTGAGCATCGAGATCTATAAGGATAGATCAAAATACTTAATAATACTTTCAAATGAGCACATACCTTGACATGATCTTGAAGGTATTCAAGATAGGATCAGTCAAAGAAGAAGTTCTTGCCTGAGTTGTAAGGTACTAAGTTAAGACTTAAAGCTCGACCATGGCAGAATAGAAAGGACGAAGGTCGTATCCTATGCTTAAGACATAGGCTCTATAGTATGCTATGCTGTGTACCGCACCTGAAGTGTGCCTTGCCATGAGTTAGTCAAGGGGTACAAGAGTGATCCAAGAATGGATCACAGACAGCGGTCAAAGTTATCCTTAGTAACTAGTGGACTAAGGAATTTTCTCGATTATGGAGGTGGTAAAAGAGTTCGTCGTAAAGGTTACGTTGATGCAAGCTTAACACCTATTCGGATAGCTCTAAGTAGAGATACCGGATACGTATTATGGGGCAACAATTTAGAATAGCTCCAAGTGGAATAGTTATTTGGAATAGCTCCAAATAGAGCATGGTAGCTGCATCTAGGAGATGACATAGAGATTTGTAAAGCACACACGGATCTGAAAGGTTCAGACCCGTTGACTAAAACCTCTCTCACAAGCAACATGATCAAACATAAAACTCATTAAGTGTTAATCACATAGTGATGTGAACTAGACTACTGACTCTAGTAAACTCTTGGGTATTAGTCACATGGCGATGTGACATGTGAGTGTTAATCACATGGCGATGTGAACTAGATTATTGACTCTAGTGCAAGTGGGAGACTGTTGGAAATATGCCCTAGAGGCAATAATAAAAGTGTTATTATTATATTTCCTTGTTCATGATAATTGTCTTTTATTCATGCTATAACTGTATTATCCAGAAATCGTAATACACGTGTGAATAAATAGACCACAATATGTCCCTAGTGAGCCTCTAGTTGACTAGCTCGTTGTGATCAACAGATAGTCATGGTTTCCTGGCTATGGACATTGGATGTCGTTGATAACGGGATCACATCATTAGGAGAATGATGTGATGGACAAGACCCAATCCTAAGCATAGCACAAAGATCGTGTAGTTCGTTTGCTAGAGCTTTGCCAATGTCAAGTATCTCTTCCTTTGACCATGAGAGCGTGTAACTCCTGGATACCGTAGGAGTGCTTTGGGTGTATCAAACGTCACAACGTAACTGGGTGACTATAAAGGTGCACTACAGGTATCTCCGAAAGTATCTATTGTTTTATGCGGATCGAGACTGGGATTTGTCACTCCGTGTAAACGGAGAGGTATCTCTGGGCCCACTCGGTAGGACATCATCATATGCGCAATGTGACCAAGGAGTTGATCACGGGATGATGTGTTACGGAACGAGTAAAGTGACTTGCCGGTAACGAGATTGAACAAGGTATTGGATACCGACGATCGAATCTCGGGCAAGTAACATACCGATAGACAAAGGGAATTGAATACGGGATTGATTGAGTCCTTGACATCGTGGTTCATCCGATGAGATCATCGTGGAACATGTGGGAGCCATCATGGGTATCCAGATCCCGCTGTTGGTTATTGACCGGAGAACGTCTCGGTCATGTCTGCATGTCTCCCGAACCCGTAGGGTCTACACACTTAAGGTTCGATGACGCTAGGGTTATAAAGGAAGCTTGTATGTGGTTACCGAATGTTGTTCGGAGTCCCGGATGAGATCCCGGACGTCACGAGGAGTTCCAGAATGGTCCGGAGGTAAAGATTTATATATGGGAAGTCCTGTTTTGGTCAACGGAAAAGTTTCGGGCGATATCGGTAATGTACCGGGACCACCGGGAGGGTCCCGGGGGTCCACCAAGTGGGGCCACATGCTCCAGAGGCATACATGGGCCAAGTATGAAAGAGCACCAGCCCCTAGGTGGGCTAGGGCGCCTCCCACCATGGCCCATGCGGCTAGAGGGGGAGAAGGGGCAAACCCTAAGGGGATATGGGCCTTAGGGCCCATATTGGTGCGCCTCCCTCTCCCCTCCCCTCTTGGCCGCACCCCAAAACCCATCTAGGGCTGGCCGTCGCCCCTAGGGGGTGGGAACCCTAGAGGGGGCGCAGCCATCCCCTTCCCCTATATATATTGAGGCATGGGGCTGCCCATAACACGCGATTCGATCTCTCGTTGGTGCAGCCCTGCCTCTCTTCCTCCTCCTCCTCTCCCATGGTGCTTGGCGAAGCCCTGCAGGATTGCCACGCTCCTCCATCATCACCATGCCGTCGTGCTGTTGTTGGATGGAGTCTTCCTCAACCTCTCCCTCTCTCCTTGCTGGATCAAGGCGTGGGAGACGTCACCGGGCTGTACGTGTGTTGAACGCGGAGGTGCCGTACGTTCGGCACTTGATCATCGGTGATTTGAATCACGACGAGTACGACTCCATCAACCCCGTTCACTTGAACGCTTCCGCTTAGCGATCTACAAGGGTATGTAGATGCACTCTCCTTCCCCTCGTTGCTGGTTTCTCCATAGATAGATCTTGGTGACACGTAGGAAAATTTTGAATTTCTGCTATGTTCCCCAACAAATTTTACCAGTGAATCGATCAAATATCCTCTAATCAGTGCATGATCTCTTCTTTCTCTCATATATAATTTCTCTCAAGCATCTTCATTCATTTGCTAATATTTCCCGGTGTTTCTTTATCTTCTCTTCGTTCATTTTCAATTCTTACGGTGGTTCGTTCAAGAGTTCCTCTTCCTTCGTTTATCATATCAATTCATTCGTTGTTTCAATCCTACAAGCGGTTCATTGAAGACCTTCCCAAGTTTATGCTATATCTCTCTTAATCCTTGCTACGGGAATAAGTAGTGTGTCAAATCCATTGTCTGTCACCAATTAAATTGGTGAAGGTTAAGCATAATGTAATTCTTATTCTTGTTTCTTCCATATGTTAATCTTTTCTCCCGGAGTTTGTTCATGATGATTAAATTCTTGGTTCAAGTGCTCATCTTTATTTTCCCAGAGATCCAAGCTCTCGCAATTATATCACCACGAAGCTCCATCTAAATCATCGCAAGGTTTCACCTTGTATTTTCAACTTCTCTTTCTTTCGTTTTGATCATTCTTTTGTTTACCGGAATTCTTCATGGAGGCTCTACATGATGGTTCACCAAGGATTTAATTCCATCTCGAAGTTTTCATCGAGATTCTTTTCTAAGGAGCTCAAGCATTCTTCATCTTGCAATCCAGAGTGCAATTGTTCCCCCTTATCTTTTGAGATAGTGTTATGTCTTTCTTGACAATGTCCCTTCATGTTTCATGATTCGCAAGTTGTCAAGTATGAGATAGTTTAAACCCATCAAGTCCTTCGAGCATGAGCTCTTCTCAATCCATCAACCTCTTCATTTAAGTTATCTTGGGTTATAGTTCACCTAAAGCTTTCCCTAAGGATTGTTGCTAATTATGGTGCTCATAAATGATCCAATTTCTTCATTTATCCTCCCGGTGAAATAAGTTTAATTGTCTCCTTGTTAATATCAATCCAAATCTATTGGTTCCGTTAGTGGCATAATTTTCTCCTCATAAATTTTGAGATGTTTCTCCGTAAGCCCACTACAACTTTGTTCTTTTGTTGTGTTAATTCAACTGCTCAATTCTAACATTGCTGTTTGCATGTTCTCCCAAGATCTTGTTTCCCTTTGTTTTTTCCATTCCACTCTTTCATTTCTTCCGGAGGCTTGGTGATATTGCTCTTTTCAGTCATCATCTCGAATTGCAAAAATCATGATCTTTTCATGCTTATCCTTTTATCCAGAGTGTTGTGTCCTCTACTCAAGTTCTTTTCATCTTATCAAGTTGCTTATCACTTCTCAACCGGAGTGTTGTCCGAATTTGTTTTTCCTTGTTCCTATTTTCTAACGGAGAGTTATCAACTTCGTTCATCTCAGCTGTATTCTTTTCTTGAAATGGCTTAACCTTTTCAAAGTTCTCTGGTTTCACTCGTTTGTCAAAGAAGCAATTTAGTTTTACCTCTTCTCTCCTCTTCCGTTTCCCTCCGGTGCCATTCTAGATCTCGGGACGAGATCCTCTCGTAGTGGTGGAGTGTTGTGACGCCCCGAGACCGATGTGCCAGGTGTCCTCCAGTTTTTCGCTGTTGTTGCCTTGTCTTTTGCTTGTGTGTTGCATCTTGCCATGTCATCATACGCTTTGCATCATCATGTTTTCAAAACTTGCATCCGTCCCGGTCCCCTCGTTCCGTCTGTTGTCCGTTCTGAGTCCAGACACACTTGCATGCGCCCGCGGCATGTCCGAAATATTATTTTATAAGTGGCCGGAAAATGTTCTCGGAATGGGATGAGAGTTGACGTGTGGTCTTATTATAGTGTAGATAGACCGCCTGTCAAGTTTCATCGCGTTCGGAGTTCGTTTGACGCCCCAACGATTAACTATAGCGGCAACATAGCCGGTCTAACGTCACGCGTTTTCGGTCTCCGGAAACATATGCCGGGCCTCTCTCTCTCTTCTCCCCCTCGCAGTCTCGCCACAACCCACCTAGTCCATCCTCCTTCCCCTCTTCGCTTCCGGAGTTGTCCGATGTGATCGCACGGTCCGAAACCCTCTCTGCTCAGTGCATCAAACCCCCTCGCGTGCGTGTCCGAAAAACTTACCCGAACCCGACCCGGACAGTCGTCACCAACGGGTCCGGATCATCCCCAAACATCTACAAAACATCTCCTTTTTCCTTTTTGGACTCCCTAGCTATTTTATTCGCGATCGTCCGATTGCGATCGGAGGGACGAGGTAGCCCCTAACCTAATCTGTGGTGTATATATACTCCACTCCTAGTCTATTTTGGACAAACCCTAACTTCTAGGGAGTCTGTCCCATCGCCGCCGCTGCCACTACACCAAATCCCCCCTCGGGATCTCCCCTGCCCGATCCACCCAACCATCCTCCTTCCCGATCCACCCCTCGTCATCCCACTCCTCTGCATCAGCAGCCAGGTGCTCGAGGCCACGCGCTCCTCCCCTCGCGCAACACCTCATCGGCCGCGCCTCCCTCCGCAGTCGGGGCTGAGCAGGAGCTCCCCGAGCCGATGCTCGTCCGTCGTAGACCCGCCGCCCTGTAGCCTTTCCATCGTCGGAGCCCTCCTCCGCCTCAGACGCGTCGCTCGCCTCGACATAGCAGCCGCCCACGCCCAAGAAGGGGCTCATCCCAAGCATCCCCGATCAGATAAGCCGCCGTCCACTTTCCCTTTCTCTTCCTGTTTCCCTCCTTCTTCCTCTGAACGACCTCATGTCTCTCTGATTTCTCTCTCTCAGGAGTTTTCTCATGGTGCTCGAAGAAGCAACCACCCCGCCGGGTGCCCTCGTCAGCGTCTGATGCCATCACGCCAGATCCGGAGGAGATCGGTGCCGTCGCGCCCGTTCCCGACCCCCACGACCCTCTCCCACCTCGCCTGCTACATCTCCGTCGAGTCCCGACGCCATAGAAGCTGCCCGCGCCCCTGCCTCAGGTCAATTTCATCCAGAGCCTCGATCTGGTCGCGAGCCAGCTCCGTTGACCGCGCCCTCATGGACCAGGCCTCGACCACCTCGATCCCTAACCCGCTCTCTTCAGTCGCGCAGGCCCAGATCCCTTCGCCCGCGAGGGCCAGCGCGCCAGCACCCCTTTGCGGCCTGCCTTGGCCTCTCCAGCGAGCGGGCAGAAGCCCAAGGGGTGAGCTGCTCCCCAGCGCCTCTCTGTTGGCCCAAGAATAGATTCGGCCTAATGTATTTTTTTCTCCTTGTCTGCGATTTTAGCAATTAGACCTGAGACCGCAGTTTTGCAGAATAGCCCCTAAACTTCATGCATTTAGTAACTTCTCAACCGTGCATCGGATCTAAATAAGTTATATATGTAACTTGACTATAATTTCATCTAGTTTCACAATACCCATCTTTTGATCATGTTTGACATGTTTAAAATGATGTTTGTTTAAATTTGCTCCTATGCCATGTTAAAATGATTAAATTCATAACTAAATAACCGTAACTCGGATTTTAATGAACTTTATATGTAAATGGGGTAGAATGTTGCCTAGTTTAACATGGTGGCATCATCTTGCATGTTTAATAACTATAGAATTTGGTTTACGGAAGAACAGCACCAAACCTAATATATGCATATGGGGATTTACCGGAATTGTTGTTTGTTACTTCCGGCCTCATTTAAACTTGACTAGATAGGTAGTTTTACTTTGCTACACCTCTTGCCATGTTAACCAACATTTAATATTGTGGAGTACCTAACCGAGAGTGAACTAAATAATTGATGTGGTGTTCGATCAATATGCAACAGAGTTGCATATTGAGCTCCACTTAATTTGTAGGATTGCTTGTGCACCTTGCCATGCCATGCCTCTTTAATCCGGACATGCATCATACTTGTTTGTGCATCATGCCATGATTATGTGAGGGTTGTTTACTATGTTGTGTGCTTCTTTCCGGTGTTTGCTTCTTCGGGTTGGTTTCGGTAACGTCGTGTTGTGAGGATTCGTTCGTCTACGTCTGTTTGTCTTCCTCATGGACTCATTCTTCTTCCTTGCAGGATTTCAGGCAAGATGATCATACCCTCGAAATCACTTCTATCTTTGCTTGCTTAGTTGCTCGCTCTTTTGCTATGCCTATGCTGCGATACCTACCACTTGCTTATCATGCCTCCCATATTGTTGAGCCAAGCCTCTAACCCACCTTGTCCTAGCAAACCGTTGTTTGGCTATGTTACCGCTTTGCTCAGCCCCTCTTATAGCGTTGTTAGTTGCAGGTGAAGATTGAAGTTTGTTCCTTGTTGGAACATGGAGATGTTGTTCCTTGTTGGAACATGTTTACTTGTTGGGATATCACAATATATCTTATTTAATTAATGCATCTATATACTTGGTAAAGGGTGGAAGGCTCGGCCTTATGCCTGGTGTTTTGTTCCACTCTTGCCGCACTAGTTTCTGTCATATCGGTGTTATGTTCTCGGATTTTGCGTTCCTTACGCGGTTGGGTTATAATGGGAACCCCTTGACAGTTCGCTTTGAATAAAACTCCTCCAGCAAGGCCCAACCTTGGTTTTACCATTTGCCACCTAGCCTCTTTTTCCCTTGGGTTAGGCCAGCCCAAGGGTCATCTTATTTTAACCCCCCGGGCCAGTGCTCCTCTGAGTGTTGGTCCAACCCAGAGCAACCTGCAGGGCCATCCCTTGGCAACTTGGGTTATGTCGGCTCCTATACGCTTAGCTTATCCGGTGTGCCCTGAGAACGAGATATGTGCAGCTCCTATCGGGATTTGTCAGCACAGCGGGTGGTCTTGCTGGACTTGTTTTACCATTGTCGAGGATGCCTTGTAGAACCGGGATACCGAGTCTGATCGGAATGTCTCGGGAGGAGGTCTATTCCTTCGTTGACCGTGAGAGCTTGTCATGGGCTAAGTTGGGACACCCCTGCAGGGATTTGAACTTTCGAAAGTCGTGCCCGCGGTTATGGGCAGATGGGAATTTGTTAATGTCCGGTTGTAGATAACTTGAACCTTAACTTAATTAAAATGAATCAACTGCGTGTGTAACCGTGATGGTCTCTTTCCGGCAGGGTCCGGGAAGTGAACACGGTGTTGGAGTTATGCTTGACGTAGGTTGTTCTAGGATCACTTCTTGATCATACTTTTATCGATCGTGCTTTGCCTTCTCTTCTCGCTCTCATTTGCGTATGTTAGCCACCATATATGCTAGTCGCTTGCTGCAGCTCCACCTCATACCTTTTACCTTACCCATAAGCTTAAATAGTCTTGATCGCGAGGGTGCGAGATTGCTGAGTCCCCGTGGCTCACAGATACTTCCAAACCAGCTTGCAGGTGCCGATGAG